>NC_137465.1:10008926-10608926 GCF_964235325.1 Thermobia domestica
GGTCCCCAACATGAGAGTCTACGATTTCGTTCAAATCCCTGGCAGGCGTAAAAAGGTTAAACTTTATCTGTACTCTTTCTCTTATAAAAACAATCTAGTTCTGTATATTTTTCCCTAAAAATATAGGTGGAAGCAGTGGCGGATCCAGGATATGATCAAGGGAGGGGCTAAACCATAATTTGCCGTTTTATCCAGTGTAAAGCACAATTGAAGTCCATTTTATCCAGTGTAAACCTGAGCGTCAAGGGGGGGCTATAGCCCCGTAGCCCCCCCTTGGATCCGCCCTTGGGTGGAAGTATTTAGAATTATTTATTGAATTTTTGGGTGTAGAATAATATCCTTGGATACAGTATTACATAGACGTAATGGCAGCATTGGACACTTTCCGCCCAATGCTTCAATCCTTTCCAATAAAAATTGCTAGGTGCGTACCTGGATACGACAAAGGTCTGAAAATTGATAATGTCCTGCTAAAATCGATAGTGTCCTGCCAAAATCGATAGTGTCCTGCCAAAATTGATAGTGTCCTTCCAAAATCGATATATCTAAGATCGATAGTATCCTGCCAAAATCGATAGTGTCCTGCCAAAATTGATAGTGTCCTGCCAAAATCGATATATCTAAGATCCGAAACTTACAGAATTTTTTTTTAAAAAATATATTGATCATAAAATGTCTTTTTAAGTCCTTGAGGTTAGAAAAAAATTCTTACTGATATTAACAATACGGTATCAAAGAACAAAATAATCACGGAATTTTAATTAAAACGAAAAACAGAATTCTGCACCAGGCAAAGAGAACAACAGCTAAAATCAATTATAATAACATCTGTAGTAAACTTACGTAACTTCACTTCATCACATTATTCCGTCTCAATATCAAATCATTCACAACCGATACCTTTCAATTTTATTGTATGTTCTTTCGTGTAAAATAAAATTGAATAGAAGAAGATTACATTCCAATTGAAATAGATTTTGTTTATGTGAAGGCCATACATATTCGTCCCCCTTCTCCCCTTTGCGTTTCCTAACAGGTTTCTGGAATTCGGAAGATTACAAATATGTGAATAATCTTTTTTTTCACTCTTAACATATAGAGGGAAACTGAATTTCTTTTTAATGGTAAATATATGTGCTTGGGGCTAGAGTGTTAGATGGCACAAGACACATAAAGTTGTTAACACGGTGAACACAATTGTATTCTTCTACATTTTTTTTGTGTTGTACTTTAATACTTTTGTTGATGTCCTAGAGAAAGAAGATAATTGGATAATTGAATATCAGTTTATTTTTTAAAGAAATAAAACGGATCTATTACATGGACGTCTCGCTTATCAGGAAGGATAGAGAGCAGAGATGGTGTAGGTCAATGAAAACTTGACCAATTGCTCACTGACCCAGCGCCCACCGTGACTCACGACCTACCGTGACCCACTTTGACCCATGACCCACCACCCACTGTGACCCACTGTGACCCACAAAAACCAATCGTCGTCAACTCTGATCCATGATCCAGGCTCTCCTCTCCACTGACTAAAGAGTTTACATTTGTACTAAAACAAGGCTGTAAATTTATCACTAATCGAAGTTTGAATTTCTACGGTCAATCTCTGAAGCACCGGCCTCTTACAATACCACTTGATCTGACCTTTACAATATAAAATGATAAAGTATTTATCATGGGTAATGTTACGATGAGTTTCAATTTAATTATCATATACAATTTGTTTCCTTGTTGAATTACAAATACTTTTCAGTGGAAAATAGGATGAAATTTGAGTCTCAAATCAAATAAAGTAGGCCAACGTAAAGGAAAAAAAAAATAAACAGTGTGAGGTTCGACTGTCTTGAAAGTCAAGTAGTAAATCCTATTGCTATTATTACAATTACAAAAATCAACATCCAAAAATACCTGAAGTTGTTTTTTTCAATTAGATATACTCATCTCAGGTAAGTAAATAGGAACAAATGACAAAGGAAGAAAAATGGAGGCCTTGAAAGGAAAGCGTAGAGAAATTCACCAGTGTTCAGAAGATCCTGTCTACAATGCACTGAGCAGAGTTGGTCGGTGGGTCAGAGTGAGTCATGGTCGGTCGGTAGGCCAGAGTGGAAAAAATGAAATGAAATCTTTAAGTTTTACGTCCCATGGTTATGCCGGTTAGGCTAAAGGAGACGGTGATGATGAGACATACCAATTATGCCCTTTTAGGTTAAGGGAGACAAATGATTAAGGCAAATTAATGATGATGGAAGAATTGGTGGAATGAGAATATGGGAGGAGACAGGAGTACCCTGAGAAAAACCACAGTCACGATGTTGTTCACTACAAACTTATACGTGGCCATGGATCGAACCAAAGATAAGCACTCTAGCCACCGTGTCCCCACTTGAAATTTGAACAGAATATAGGATTTGTGATGGAAGTTTCCATTGTGGAAGAAGTTTTTGGAAATTTGACGTATAAAGGGAGAAGAGGGGTATCAGTTATTATTTTGAAATGTCCATATTTCGGAATCTTCATATTAGAGGCATGAAATTTGGTATGTGTATTTCTCATTTAAAATAATTTAGGAATTCAAGAGCGCCTGATGTGCAAAGGTGCGGAACACAGCTTCTGTTCTCGAGCCAACAGAGGCGTACCTAGCCCGAGCAGAGATCCCCAACTGAGGCCTTGCCAATAGTAATTTAAGCTATTATTTATATATTTTTGAAAGTCTATAGTAAACTCATGATATACCTATCATAGTCTGTTTTTTTATTGTCCCCTCAGTCTTTACCTTCTAGATCCGCCACTGCGAGCCAAGCTTGTCCCTGGCTGAACCTTGCGGACAAGTATAGCAATTTCTATTCCTTAGAACCTGGTCTATTTGCTGATAAAATTTGGTTTAGATTTGGTCAGTAGCTACCGAGAAATAAAGTACCACATACAGACACACACCTGAAGTGAAAGTATAGGATCCCCACATAGGGATGGACACGAGCGAGTTCGAGCGAGTTTTCTTTGCATCTGGACTCGAGTCGAAACAGACATCTTTGAGCTCGACTCGAGAACTCGGATCGAAAAAGTTCCTCCAACTCGACTCGAAACTTGACTCGAATTCGGGTCGAGTTTCGAGTCGAGTGGACTCAAAACGAGCTAATTCAAGACAATATAATTATCAATGATACTACTACTATTACTACTAAACCTTATTATTATTATAATTAATAATAATAATAATAATAATAATAATAATAATAATAATAATAATAATAATAATAATAATAATAATAATAATAAAACACTGTGTTTAACCATGAAATGTAGGCGGTTTGTTTCTGAATACTGAAAACTAGTTGACTGTCGATATCGATCGTCGAGAAGTCCTCAGTAGGCAAGGACATCGGTCAAGAGGTTCTGGGTTTGAGTTCCGGAGGAGCAAGTGTTCGGGTTCGAACCAAAAATTGTTAAAAGTTATAGGGCACCGGCCAAACATATTCAAAACTGCTCGGCCCGGGTTTAAAGTTGTCAACGGCTCGAGCGGCTCGGTTCATAGCTCACTCACTATCGAGCTGAAACGCGAAGTGACCCGAACCAACAGTTCACCCAATCGAGCTGGCTCGAACCGATGGCTCATTTGAGACGAACCGAATGGAGCTGATTGCTCACCTAACCAAGCCAGTTCGAGCCATCGACTCAGTTGAACTGAATCGAACCGAACCGATGGACTCATTTGAACGGAGCTGGCTTGAGCCAATGGCTCATATGAGCCGAGTCGGTGGCTCATCCGAACCGAGCCGATTCGAGCCATCTGCTTAATTGAGCGGAGTCGATGGCTTCTCCTAACCGAGCCAATGGCTCATCCCAATCGAGCCGGTTCGAGCAGTTCGCTCAGTTAAACCGAGCCGACCAGATTGGCATCTCTACCGGGGTTGTTCTTCTATTTGGGCTCAAATATTCAATCGTGTAAGCCTCAGCCTTGATGATAAGAACTACATACTAATATTGGTGCTCACGACATTTAAGGCTGTCTCGTTATAAAAATCTATTGTCGTCTCGTTATCTAGACGAGACGATACACATTAAAATTACCCCACAAGAAGCACTAAAAGTACGAGACTAGATGCACTCCTGTCATGAGCAACACTAAAAGTATTCTACATTACTACTTATATTTCTCATGGCTGTCGCTTTCCAATCTAATCAGGCATGATTTAGAAACGAGTTAAGATGAGCTGAACAAGCATGCCAGTTTTCAGATTCGACTCGACTCGAAACTCGACCTGAAAACAGTGACTCAACTCGGGAAAATTACCTTTGATTCGACTCGAAACTCGACTCGAGTCGAGTTTTAGCTCGACTCGTGTCCATCCCTAATCCCATATCCTTACGCCGAGAGCTACTAATAATAGTAACTCATTTTCGGTGTTAATATTCATGAATCAACTTGTTGAATGTAATAATTTGTATGTATGTTTGTTTTCTCTATTCGTTTGACATAAAAAAGGTTCTTATACACCACAATGTTTTATTCTCGCTGTTGTGAGTTTCACCAAAACAATATTTTGTAATCCTTCTCAATATTACAGAGCCGGGATTTGTGATTTTATGGTTATATCTTATTTTTTTCACCTTTTCAAAATACTGTGTATTTGACTCGTTTTTTAAGCACATCACGGAGGGATGCCTATCCTACCTTGGTTCATAACTCACCAAGGCCGGCCCTAGACAATTTACCGCCCCATGAAATGGCATCATTTACCGCCCCCTTTCTCCAGAAAGAATAATTCTTAAGAGTCTTCATCCCGGCGAAATTAACATACCGCTAATTTTACAGTAATTATGTTATATCTTCAAATATATAAAAGATAATCGAAATGTGGAACAAGAGCGCCCTAGACAATATAATTTTACATGAGATACCGTCATCACGACTCACTTATCTGCTTTCGATTTCGAGCCATTTTGAAAATCGGCATTTGTTTTCGCGTTTCTAAATAGTTAAAAAGGGAAAGCCGCTAGGTGACTTGTGATAACGGTACCTCACGCAAAATAATATTGTCTAGGTCGCTCTTGTTCCATATTTCAATTATCTTTTATCTATTTGAAGATATCACATAATTACTGTAAAATTAGCGGTATTTTAATTTCGCCGGGATGAAGACTTAAAAGTCACGATCTTACGTATGCTACTCCATCATGAACAACGAAGGGGAGGGAAAGAGTAGTCGCACTCAGAAAGGCCGAAACACTACAAATACAATGTCGTTGTGTATGTTTTTCTTTAAATAATAATCTATTATGTTAGTGAAAGAGAAAGCAAAACCACCTGCTCAGGAAAGATAGTAATCCTTTTTTAATAGAATTCAATATCGAAGCTTCAATCTCAATATATCAGTTTGCAATTCCACTGCAACTAGCTGTTTTATCTTTATTTCTTGATTTTCCTTCTACATCTGTTAAAAAATAAATTTTAAAAGAACTTGTTTCCAACTTCAATGATAAGGAACTTGTTTGTGACAAAGACAAGACTACTTTTCATATCAAAACTGTGATAACTAACTAAATGGAACAAGTATTTGCTACTGTTCGAGAATTGAGTTCTTATTTTTGACAACAATCAAGCAATTCATGCTGGAATTTGTTCGACCATTTACTTTAGCACTGTTCATGTGACCTTAAACTAATTCGACCTAAACACGATTTATGAATGTAGTATTCAGATAGGCCAGCTTAGAAAATTTAACTACCACCATCACGAAATCTGTTTCTAACAAGAAATATTTAGTTTAAATAATATAGTTACAACAGATTTTGCCGTACCGTGTAAATGCACGTGTTGAACATATGGTAAAGTCGGTCCTGTAACTCACTTATCTTAAACTTACTGCTAAGTCCCCTGCCGGAAAGCATGACCTTATTTTAAAATTACTAATTGGTCTCACTATAACCCCATCCCAAACCCTGGGATCGGCATTGTATAAAACACATTTTTACTTATTTATCTCCAAGTTTCATTATTTTTCTGTTGAGTTTCCAAAATTTTGAAATCTGCCTGGCCCTTCATGAGTTCAGTTTTATTATATACTTCAATTATTTTATTAACATTTTTTTTCATTATTTTCTATGACAAAATAATGTTTCCAGCTGCACTATATAAAATAATAAAATATATTCTTTCTTTTCCTTTGCAGGTGTCCTCACTGTTTATCTGATAGCAGTGACGTCGGCACATGAGCGGGCGATACGTCGAATCACAGCTGCTGACCTTCAGGTAGTGGAAAGAAACTACCAAGAACCAAAGTCAAGACCAACGAGATCAGGTGCCGTTCGCAGGAACTCCACCGTCAGTAGTAATAATAAAGATCCCACCACTCTCGATAATAGTGTCCTAGTTCCCCCAACAGATGTCAGCCATGCACACGCGCAAGTCAAAGCACGGGAAGAAACGCGAAAGAGTTCGACCCAACGGCCGCCAGATATCAGCACGTACCATCCAGCGAGAAACATTTCGGTCGCGAGAAGTACGACACCTTCTCCGGCAGATGGCAGGACAACCACTCGTGGAGTGAAAACGCGCAATAGAACGTCCGATTTAGGAACAAATGAGGTTCAATATACAGGTACAAGATATGCAGAGAATGTTGTAGATCAGCTAGAAAATAACGTACGCCAAAATGTAGAAACTAGACTCAGTAGCAATCAGATCAACGTAGCAGCCGCACATTCATCACCAGAATCTGAAGTACGAATAGTGCAATTCCCGTTACCAACTGCGCACACAAGTAGATCTAGAATACGGGGTGTTACTGCTTCCGAAATCAGGAAAAACTTACGAAATTCAACAAATGCAATCAATAGAGGCAGGAATGAAGCGAAAACTGAATCAAAATCGCGGAGGAACGAGACTACGGAAGGAACGACGGAAGAATCAAACCACATCCCGACATTCCCATTCGACCATCACTTACAGCGTTTCGATGATCACTTCGATAGAATGTCATTCGGCATCAGCCGTGATATTCAGGCCAGCAGATCGAAAGCCATGGAGGACATGTGGAAAACACATTCCATGGTCAGAGACAGGGTGACGTCAGATAAAGTAGGAGCAGAAAGTTTTATGGATGAGCATAACATGGAAATTCCTAGAATTAATGTTGAACCAAGCTTTGCGGCTGCAGAAATGGACGCCACAGTTTCTTCAGATATTAACCAAAAACACACCCCTCATCACTGGATGACCGATGGTTGGACGCCTTCTGATTGGCCAACATTCCCTACCCCTGTATTCCCAACAGCATCTTCCGATCCTAGTGTAGCTATGAATTACCAAGACTTTAAAGCAATGGTTTATAGTAACAAATCCGAGCCAACGTCTACCAAAATGGATTTGTATATGGCGGGTGGCACGGTGATGGACTATTCCACATATTACAAGACAGTAGAAACAATTCGACCCAATAGCACCGGTAATCTGAGAAACACTGAAGACCCTCCGATTATGCCTACTCCTGTCCTAGACCCAATAACTACCAATTCTATTCAGAAACGAGATGATCATCAAGAGACCGAGGCCCACGTGAATGTGGTTATAGTACCTACCCCCTCACAAGACCAAACACGAACTTCTAGTCCGTTAAGCACAGTGACTGTGTCTCCAACAAACGTAGTCTCTGACCAACAATCAATGGCTGTAGAAGCGGCGAGTGTCACATCAGTGTACCGTGGTAGACCGTCCTGGGTTCCTATCCCGCCCTCATCCACACCAGCCCCTGTGACAGAAGAAGGTCGGGCAGGTCACTCGAGAACAACTCCTTGGATTCCCCGAAGAACTGTGAATCGAAGTCGCCCTCCACCATCAACTTCACCCTCCCCACCCACTATCCCCATTCGACGGGTACCAACACCCCCAACCACACCTTTTACAACAGCCGATGGCTTCCGGCCAATCAGAAGGCAAGGGGTGAGGTATGGCCAAAGGTACGGACAAACGGCCGACCCCAAATACAATAACACGTGGGATTTATGGGAAGCAACGAGATACACTAGGCGACCAACAGTGTCAACGACGTTGGTGAACAAATCTCGACGCCCTGTGAATCGTGTGAAGTACACATCAACCACTCCAACGACGCCAACAACGGAAGTGACCACAAACGAGCCACAGCGGAAGAAGAATTACAAAGAAGAATCGAACGAAACAACTCCTCCGACTCCTGCTCCAACAACAGGAACTCCCAAGAAAAAAGGTAAGGTATCGATAATATTAATTTTTATATGAAAGATCAATATTATGTTGCCATATGGTGCAAATATAAAGGTGAAATAGTTCAAACTAGTGATTAAAGTATATTTTTTTCTAAAGGGCCAGAATTTGAAAATTATACGCTTGTTTCTAGACCAAATAACGCGTAACTTCTTTTGTTTCATTGTCATTTGTGTTAACAAAATTAAAACGATTAAGTTTCCCTTCTCAGTGTGGAGCTACAATAAACTTCCAAACTACTGTATGCGAATTCAATATTCAAACTTGAAGAAGTATATCGATAACTAATAGTCGTGATAGATTAATAAGACTAAAGATAGAACCTGTTTTTCGGACACTGAATCAATATTTAAAAGCTATTACTCACTAACTTAGTGTTTTTGTTCTATGGTCATAAATGTTGAAACCGGAAATCGTTAATTTGAACCACTTTCAATTTGAATAGAGAGTTTCAATGGAGGAGATAGAACATATTATTGGGACATTGAATCGATTGCAAGAAAAACACTTCTCGATATCTCCTACAGCTTTTGATCTATGCAAATCATATTTGAAACCGGAAGTAGTAGTAAATTTCAACCACTTCCGGTTTCGGTAGAATTTTATGGGCTGCGATGATATACACCTTTGAGACACTATATCAGTTTGTAGAAAACCGCTTGTCGTTATCTGTTACCATTTATGTTCTGTGATGATATGTTTCGGAACCAGAAATGGTTAATTTGAACCACTTCCGGTTTACATAGAGAGTTAACTAAAGGGATGGAACCTATTCTTGGGAAGCTACATCGATTGCAAAAAAACGCTATCTGTAATAGTTTTCGTTCTATACCGATAAACATCGAAACCGGAAATAGTAGATAACTATCCCTTCCGGTTTGAATAGAAGGTTAGCCTAGGATATCGATCCTATTCTTTGGATGCGGAATGGATTTGCAGAAAACCGCTTGTTGATATTTTTTTACCGTTTTTGCTTAAAGAAATCAATATTGAAATCGGAAACACTAGTAAATCTCAACCAGTTCCGGTTTCACTAAGGTGCTTCTGATGGTGACGGTATGTTCCTCCCTTGAGACGTTGAATGGATTGTACAAAACCACGTGTCTTTATCTATCACCTATTTTGTTGTACGGCGAAAAACTTTGAAACCGGAAATGGTTGATTTCTGCCACTTCCGGTTTGAATAGAGGGTTAACGGAGGAAATGGAACGCATTCTTGAGACGGTGAGTCGATTCCACAAAACAGCTTCTCGATAACTTATGTTCTGATAACATTCGACAGACAGACGGACAAAGCCATCCTATAAGACTTCAGACGCTTATCCATAGTTTGGAAGTCTAGAAGTGAACTTGTTTGGATTCTTAGAGTGTACACAATTCTTATGATAAACCAATCTTTGTTAATGTTAGATGGACCCAAAAATCTCCATTTTTATGTATGATAACATAATAATAAGAAAGATTGTTCTAACCTTATTATGAAGGCTGATGGAAGGTACAGTGTCTGAGTGGTAGAGCGCGTACTTCTTGTGCGTGGGGTTTTTGGTTCGATCTCTGGCCATTTAAATTTGTGGTGGACAACATCGTGTCCGTGGATTTTCTTGGGGTACTCTCGTTTTCTCCCACATTCTCATTCCACCAATTATTCCATCATTATTTACTTGCCTTAATCATCAGTCTCCCTTAGCCTAATGGGCATAATTGTAGGACGTTAAACTTAAATATTTCATTTCAATTTTTATTTCATTGA
Source organism: Thermobia domestica (assembly GCF_964235325.1). Taxonomy (NCBI): domain Eukaryota; kingdom Metazoa; phylum Arthropoda; class Insecta; order Zygentoma; family Lepismatidae; genus Thermobia; species Thermobia domestica. The sequence goes on from NC_137465.1 coordinate 10,018,925, forward strand.
GCGGCGCTTCCGTTCTTCGCAGGGCAAGAGTACGTTTATGCCCCTATTCTGTGCGAGAAATGTAAACCTCTTTTCTCCTTTTAATTCAAGGATGTTATAAATGGAGGATCTGCGCATATACATCTTCATCCTATTAAATCGATGAAGCCAAAAAACAACCGAGCATCGGCACGTCTGATTGGCTACTTTCGTTTCCGCCATGACTGTTGGCTCAAAACATTGCGATCCTATTGGGCGGAGTGGGCAGAGTAGGGGTGTCGAAACTGTGACGTATTGATTCAAGATTTTGTTGTAAGGGCAAATGCTCTATTTTATAAGATCCTTGTTATAATTACATATTTCAATCAAAGTGAAATGATAAGAAAAAACCATGTCGGCTCAAATGCTAAGTGTATTCAATAAATCTCTTAAAATGGTTCACCCGTTTCCCCTCTATGATAGGATTGATAACTTCGAAATAATTTTTATATATTGAGAAAAAGAAATAGAAATGACCCCCCCCCCTTTCTCTCGTTAAAAGTGGAATTTCCGAAAACGCTGTGATACATGCCCACTTCAAATGGAACGAAATGAAATCTTTCAGTTCAACGTCCCACCATTATACTCTTAAGAAAGGAGGATGACTAAGGCAAGTGAATGATAATGGAAGAACTGGTGAAATTAGAATGTGGAAGGAAACAGAAGTAACTTGAAAAAAATGAAATCTTTAAGTTTTACGTCCCACGATTATGCCGGTTAGGCTAAAGGAGACGGTGATGATAAGAGATGAATGAAATAAAGAAAGTGCGAGGAAACGGAATAACCCCGAGAAAACCCACGAGCACGGCGTTTGTCCACCACAAAGTTCATTTGACGGGGGCTGGGATCGAACACGGAACCCCAAGCACCAGAGGTGAGCGCTCTACCACTGAGCCACCGCACCCCCACAGGAAGTAACTTGAGAAACCCCACGAACAACTTACCCACTTTTTTGAGTAAGTAGTTTGTATACCAACTTCTATATCCCTAAAGCAAGGGTAAAAGTGGGGAGAACGCGGAGGGACGCCGTCCCCCTGCCTCACAACATTATGTACGGCGTCCCCTCAGTTCCTAAAAAATTACAATGAGCAAAGATAGGCAGGGTGAACGGCCTGACGTCATGCCGCTACCTACCGTTCCCGTACCTTTCAATATCCACTTTTTCCCCTGCCCTACAGGATCTCTAATCTTATGGGATTTCGATTCTTATTATAACTATTGCAATCCCCAGTCTTTTTTCAATCCACATTGGGTAGTTTACTTTAGGTGGTGATACAATGCAACTCTGTTTCGTCAGTGAGAATGACATCTGCTCCGAAGACCGACCTCCAGAACTGCTCATAACTGACCTAACACAGCGACCACATTAGGCACACTCTCTTCAACTAGGCGTAGCTACTACCTACAGTTTGACCTCTTTGAAACTCAGATAAATCTCTCATTTTGCATCACCGCCGTCTGTCCGCTTCAACACCCCTGTTCTATCCCACCTTACGTACTATAAAAAATCGCCTAAGACACCTTTAACAATGACCAGGTGTAGAACACGCATCTTCAGTGTTGCCTGTACCAAACTTAGATATTTCCATTATTTTGATAAAACTTTATATGTCATCGATTAAACTGGAAGTTTCAATTGAAACCCACTCAAAGGCGAGTAGTAATACCGAAGTGACTTTTCATATTATATTTATTTTGTTTATAATTTTTAATTTTTTCAAGTGATTCATTAAACAATGATTGAGTGATGGTATGGCATTGTTACATGAGTTAAGCAACATACTTATACATATAATTGCATTTGTGGCCCCGAAAATAAGTTTCCGGCGACTGGTATTCATTGAAATAATGTATATTTGACAAAATGTGTACTATAAGGTATTTAGTGATACAGTGGTTATTTGTCGACGTAATTGCCGCCATTTTCCAAGCACTTGTTAAGTCGAGGTACTAACTTCTGTATCTCACCTCATAATTCCAGTGCCTGCTCCTGGAACCCAATTTTAACTTGGTTCTTAATCTCTATAACGTCGTGGAAGTGTTGTCCAGCAGGTTGTTTCGTCAGGCGTTTCTATAAATGGGAGCAACTACTTTGTGAATATTTACAGGGATCTTACCTTGTGGTTGGAGAAAACGTATGACGGAGTACATTTCCCATTTGGTGGGATTCTGCGCCGGTTCAGCCATTGTAAATACTTGTTACTCGCAACACACCAATTAGGAATGAGAAACTTCCACGAGATGGAAGCAAAAGGCTGACAGTGAAAGATAGCGTAACTAACTTACGCACGAAAATAATATTAATCTGTTTACAGAGATTGTAACCTTACTTTCCGGATACGCTTCATAACATAGTAGAATGGTTCTCCGTCCATTTTTGGTCAATATAGGGAGGTCGTAATGTTTCGAGTGATATGTAATAGATGGATAATCTATGTGTAGACCCATTTAGCATGGTGGACTAGGGAATTGAATGCGGTCTGGAATTTTGGACTTTTCTTTGACTCAGCGGCGCCGACTTCCCAAAATATATGTGGGTGCATATCAATGGCGGGATGTGTTAGCCCATATGTTTTTAGGAAAGTGTCGATATGATTCATTTATTTTTAGCTAAAATATTTTATAAACACTGTCATAAAGGGCTGTGCTGTGATAAAGTAAAATATTCCGGTACTATAAGGATAAGTTGGGGCTGCCGTACCTGAGTCGGTAACACAGTTGACTTAAACGCAAGAGAAACGGGTTCAAACCCGGGTTCATACTAAAAACCTTGTGGGTGCGCCGCACCCACAAGATTATTTGTGTGGGTGCTGGAGCCCCGGAGCACCCACGTAGTCGGCGCGCATGCTTTGATTTCCGAAATATTGTGAAAAACATGAAACAGTTTGGTTGAAACTGATGAACTTTCTTAAAGAAGAAAACATTTTTTTGAGAAGGGAGAAGGTTATTTTTCTTTTTGAAAGATGTTTTCATTATAGGTGAGACTAACAAGTAAAATGTAAATTGATAATATTCGTCTATTGATTTCCATGGCATCTATACTTATATATAGCAGCTGAAATCATAAGGATTTTGTAAAAGGCGTGGCAAAAGTTTTGCTTGTTTACTTGAGTTGGGTTTAGCGAAGTTATAATAAGACGCAGATCTAGAGCTTGATTTGGAATCCAAACCACATCAGCTCCTTCTGAGAATCGAACCCTGATCTCCCGCTAACCATATTGCCACGTTCAATCACCAATAAACAGTTCCGTAGCTATTACAACGTCAACACAATAGATATGAATAGTTATTTCTGATCATCTCGAATAACATATAAACTAAAATTACAGACCTAGGTCTCCGTTGCGTTTGTCGATAAATTTGTTATAAGAAAATTGAATTAAATAATAAAATTGTATAAATCCCGGTAGATAGAAAGAAAAAGTAGAAAGAGGTCACAAACAGGAAATAAATAAAGAAAAAAAAAAAAACAATATCAGGAAAATCGATCGAAATTAGGGTACAGTTCCAGAAGTGAAAGAGGGTTTGCAACCAAGTGCTTTCCTTTTACCAACACTACGTGGACTATCCTCATTTGTCGCAGCTCAGTATAACACACAACTATTTTTTGTATGCCAAGTTTGAACCAGTTTTACCAACATCCGTTGGGTGACATTTGGTGACCTCTGGAGGTCACAGGGTTTATCATAGGGACTTGGCACCATATAAACAATTAACCGGGGAGTCCTCATCTACAATATATCCAAAAATCACCCAAGTCGTTCAGACAAAGAAATGCAATGCTTTTCGTGCGCTGTGACCTCATAAACAATTGACCGGGGAGTCCTCAGCTACAACATATCCAAAAATCACCCAAGTCGGATAGACGAGGAAATGCAATGCTTTTCGTACGATGTGACCTTTGATGACCTCTGGAGGTCACAGGGTTTATCATAGGGAGTTGGCCCCATATAAACAATTAACCGGGGAGTCCTCAACTACAATATATCCAAAAATCACCCAAGTCGTTCAGACAAAGAAATGCAATGCTTTTCGTGCGGTGTGACCTCATAAACAATTGACCGGGGAGTCCTCAGCTACAACATATCCAAAAATCACCCAAGTCGGACAGACGAGGAAATGCAATGCTTTTCGTACGCTGTGACCTTATAAACAATTAACCGGGGAGTCCTCAGCTACGACATATCCAAAAATCACCCAAGTGGATAGACGAGGAAATGCAATGCTTTTCGTACGATGTGACCTTTGATGACCTCTGGAGGTCACAGGGTTTATCATAGGGAGTTGGCCCCATATAAACAATTAACCGGGGAGTCCTCATCTACAATATATCCAAAAATCACCCTAGTCGTTCAGACAAAGAAATGCAATGCTTTTCGTGCGGTGTGACCTCATAAACAATTGACCGGGGAGTCCTCAGCTACAACATATCCAAAAATCACCCAAGTCGGACAGACGAGGAAATGCAATGCTTTTCGTACGCGGTGACCTTATAAACAATTGACCGGGGAGTCCTCAGCTACAACATATCCAAAAATCACCCAAGTGAATAGACGAGGAAATGCAATGCTTTTTGTACGATGTGACCTTTGATGACCTCTGGAGGTCACAGGGTTTATCATAGGGAGTTGGCCCCATATAAACAATTAACCGGGGAGTCCTCAGCTACAATATATCCAAAAATCACCCAAGTCGTTCAGACAAAGAAATGCAATGCTTTTCGTGCGGTGTGACCTCATAAACAATTGACCGGGGAGTCCTCAGCTACAACATATCCAAAAATCACCCAAGTCGGATAGACGAGGAAATGCAATGCTTTTCGTACGATGTGACCTTTGATGACCTCTGGAGGTCACAGGGTTTATCATAGGGAGTTGGCCCCATATAAACAATTGACCGGGGAGTCCTCAGCTACAACATATCCAAAAATCACCCAAGTCGGACAGACGAGGAAATGCAATGCTTTTCGTACGCTGTGACCTTATAAACAATTAACCGGGGAGTCCTCAGCTACGACATATCCAAAAATCATCCAAGTGGATAGACGAGGAAATGCAATGCTTTTCGTACGCGGTGACCTTATAAACAATTGACCGGGGAGTCCTCAGCTACAACATATCCAAAAATCACCCAAGTCGGACAGACGAGGAAATGCAATGCTTTTCGTACGCGGTGACCTTATAAACATTTAACCGGGGAGTCCTCAGCTACAACATAACCAAAAATCACCCAAGTCGGACAGACGGGGAAATGCAATGCTTTTCGTACGCGGTGACCTTATAAACAATTGACCGGGGAGTCCTCAGCTACAACATATCCAAAAATCACCCAAGTGAATAGACGAGGAAATGCAATGCTTTTTGTACGATGTGACCTTTGATGACCTCTGGAGGTCACAGGGTTTATCATAGGAAGTTGGCCCCATATAAACAATTGACCGGGGAGTCCTCAGCTACAACATATCCAAAAATCACCCAAGTCGGACAGACGAGGAAATGCAATGCTTTTCGTACGCTGTGACCTTATAAACAATTAACCGGGGAGTCCTCAGCTACGACATATCCAAAAATCATCCAAGTGGATAGACGAGGAAATGCAATGCTTTTCGTACGATGTGACCTTTGATGACCTCTGGAGGTCACAGGGTTTATCATAGGGAGTTGGCCCCATATAAACAATTAACCGGGGAGTCCTCATCTACAATATATCCAAAAATCACCCTAGTCGTTCAGACAAAGAAATGCAATGCTTTTCGTGCGGTGTGACCTCATAAACAATTGACCGGGGAGTCCTCAGCTACAACATATCCAAAAATCACCCAAGTCGGACAGACGAGGAAATGCAATGCTTTTCGTACGCTGTGACCTTATAAACAATTAACCGGGGAGTCCTCAGCTACAACATATCCAAAAATCACCCAAGTGGATAGACGAGGAAATGCAATGCTTTTTGTACGATGTGACCTTTGATGACCTCTGGAGGTCACAGGGTTTATCATAGGGAGTTGGCCCCATATAAACAATTAACCGGGGAGTCCTCATCTACAATATATCCAAAAATCACCCTAGTCGTTCAGACAAAGAAATGCAATGCTTTTCGTGCGGTGTGACCTCATAAACAATTGACCGGGGAGTCCTCAGCTACAACATATCCAAAAATCACCCAAGTCGGACAGACGAGGAAATGCAATGCTTTTCGTACGCTGTGACCTTATAAACAATTAACCGGGGAGTCCTCAGCTACAATATATCCAAAAATCACCCAAGTCGTTCAGACAAAGAAATGCAATGCTTTTCGTGCGGTGTGACCTCATAAACAATTGACCGGGGAGTCCTCAGCTACAACATATCCAAAAATCACCCAAGTCGGACAGACGAGGAAATGCAATGCTTTTCGTACGCTGTGACCTTATAAACAATTAACCGGGGAGTCCTCAGCTACAACATATCCAAAAATCACCCAAGTGGATAGACGAGGAAATGCAATGCTTTTTGTACGATGTGACCTTTGATGACCTCTGGAGGTCACAGGGTTTATCATAGGGAGTTGGCCCCATATAAACAATTAACCGGGGAGTCCTCAGCTACAATATATCCAAAAATCACCCAAGTCGTTCAGACAAAGAAATGCAATGCTTTTCGTGCGGTGTGACCTCATAAACAATTGACCGGGGAGTCCTCAGCTACAATATATCCAAAAATCACCCAAGTCGTTCAGACAAAGAAATGCAATGCTTTTCGTGCGGTGTGACCTCATAAACAATTGACCGGGGAGTCCTCAGCTACAACATATCCAAAAATCACCCAAGTCGGACAGACGAGGAAATGCAATGCTTTTCGTACGCTGTGACCTTATAAACAATTAACCGGGGAGTCCTCAGCTACAACATATCCAAAAATCACCCAAGTGGATAGACGAGGAAATGCAATGCTTTTTGTACGATGTGACCTTTGATGACCTCTGGAGGTCACAAGGTTTATCATAGGGAGTTGGCCCCATATAAACAATTAACCGGGGAGTCCTCAGCTACAATATATCCAAAAATCACCCAAGTCGTTCAGACAAAGAAATGCAATGCTTTTCGTGCGGTGTGACCTCATAAACAATTGACCGGGGAGTCCTCAGCTACAATATATCCAAAAATCACCCAAGTCGTTCAGACAAAGAAATGCAATGCTTTTCGTGCGGTGTGACCTCATAAACAATTGACCGGGGAGTCCTCAGCTACAACGTATCCAAAAATCACCCAAATCGGATAGACGAGGAAATGCAATGCTTTTTGTACGGTCTCCTTTTGTATTGCTCTCTCGGCTGCCAAGAGAAACACCATATTATTATTATTATTATTATTATTATTATTATTATTATTATTTCAGATAGTGAAGTAGTAAATACTCTTTATGCATCACAAACAAGTATGATAGTGAAAAGCGAAGTAAGGAAAAACTAACGGCAATTATATTTTTAAAACATTTTAACTTTGACGTTCTACAGATTGTTTAAACTGGTAACTATTTTCGAATGTGTCCATTAAAGTTTTTTTTTTTTTTTTTTTTAATTAAGTTTTGAATCCGTAATGACTTGAAGAAACGGGTAATGGAAATTATGCACCACAAAGTCAATTTCATTTTTTTACGATAAAACAAAATAACTTTTTTCACACAAAGTCGTTTCTAATTGTAGTCAACTGTTAGTTATATATTTCTAGGCCAATACTATGAAACAAAATGAAAAAAAAAAAATAGCAGGGCGGAAAAGAGTACTGCTAAGGTCCCCGTGTTATAGCTAGTAATCTAGGTTTTGAAAAATAAGTTCGAGTCTTGGATTTGGAGAGTCGATTGAGCCACTTTATTTATAGATAGAATAAAGTGTCGGAGAGGATATATGGTCTCTGTCATTAGTTCTGTGGTCTGTTTTTCCAATAATTTGGTTTGTAGTCAGTAGTAGATTGTGTTCTTGAAGGCCACGAGACACCTGAAGTTAAACGTCGGGTTTCCAAGAAGACTAAGCACTCAGCTTTAACTGTATGCAAGATCGAAAGAGAACCATTCTGTCATAAAGGAAAGATAATGATAAACTGTTTTCTTTTGCAAAAATTGCCCATGCCCATTTCGGTAATAAATAGATGCATCGCATTTTGCAATACAATTTTGCGTTTGCATCGCATTTCTAGGATTTTTTGTAGCAAACTGCGATGCGATACCACGTAAATAAAACGCTGGTGTGTATAAAGAACGGGGTAAAGTCTGTAGAAGAAAATGGGTAGATGCAAGGCGTATGGGCCAATTCACTGCAATTCTCTTCCCCTCAGGGCACAAAGAATATCCATGCGTTCATATCACTCACAAACTCCAACAGCAGATATGAATACAGCATTAATTGCCTCTAATTTCTTTATCTTTTACTTAACATCACCCATTAACCAAAATAATTAACAATTAACCAATAAATAAACTAAGTTTTAGTTAGAACAAGATCATAGTAGGGGAAGGAGAGGGGTGCACATTTACCTTACTCTAAGATTAAATAGTTAACTTTTGTTTCTGTAGTTCAGTATCTGTTAACTCATGTGACGTTGTCATTGCTTCACTATTCTGAGTTAACAACGAATATTTTTACCCTCATCGAGAATCGAATATGAGTAATCTAATACGGAAGGCATGCTTGCAAATTAGTCAGCTGCATTGGTAGAGGACAACATTCATACAAGATAAATTTAATGGATTTTTTAATACAACATTGATAAGCAGTGTTGTAGAACATTATTTTGTCTTTCGATTTCCTCTGTACCACCTAAATCAGTGAGGAGCCGCCCCTGCTCCGAGGGAAAGTAATATCAAGTACGGAGTGGGACGTGCTAAGGCACGCTATTCATTTACGCTTCGGTGACAAAGGTCAGGCAAAACTGTAGCAGTCTTTGTTACGCTGTGTGAATTTAGTAGAATCGCTTTTGAATGTGTGAATGACGCCGCATGATCGTGGCTTCCCCGCAGCCACTAGACCATGCAACACAAACCATGGCCTACATTTCGTCTCCGCCGATCGTGCCTTCTTCAAGCGTTTTCGTTCTTTTGCCAGAAACAGTGCAAAAGCTGGAAAATGATAGGGTTTTGCTTATTTGGATAATGTTTTCTTTATGACTTTTTTTGTTTTACAACTATTATTATCATTACAGAATTGCGCACAATTCTAATAGCGAAAGGTGTCATGTTCCATAAAATATTGAGGGTGTTGCCCTTATTATGGTTTCTGGTATATCTGTAGAACTTCACTGTTGTGGTGGATGCGAAACCCAAAGTATTCGTAAAGCCAGTGATTGTATCTAACATTGAACTCTGTTTCTTGTAAATCTGACAATACAGTTAAATATGATAAATATATTAAGCTGTTGATATCTCATTAGAAAATAAAGAAAGAAGTCTTTAGTTCTTATTTGTAATCTCTCGGTTATTTGTAATTGTAGAAGACGGATACATATACTAGCCTTTGACTAGCTGGAGGCTACGCCCCCAGGCCCCCGTGTTTGCTTGGCCTATAGCATCGCACCTCTTAAACCTAGAATTCTACTGAATTTCAAATTTTCTTTCCTATTTCAAGCGTCTAAAAGATAAGATTTTGTAACCCTAGAAAACTTCCATTTAAATAACATGGGAATTTCTTCCTCCCCCCTTTGGTCCCCTTCAAAATACAATACAGGATGTTTCAAAACAACATCGACAACGTTGGAAGGTGATTCCTGACACGAAGATAAGACAAAAAGTATAGACCAACCTAGATGCACAAATGCTTCCTTTCGGAGATATAGGCTGCCGAAAACTTGAAAAAGTGAACTTTAAATGCCCATAGCTCCAAAACTATGGGACCTACCGTAGTCGGGTCAAGACTTCACTTAGGAACTAGTACATGCTCTATCCAAATATCTAAGTTTCAGAATCTTGCGGTACTTCCACAACAATTCTTATAGAGGTAGTTGGTGAGTATTTCAAATTATATGAGCGTAGCCAAACTCCCTCTATAAAAAATGTTGCATAAGTACCGCAGGGTTCTGAAACATGTATTTCCCTGCAGAGTAAAATATTAATAGAAAATATATGTAATTATAACAGGTAGACAATAATAAAAAATTACGTTGAAGGACTTTTTTTTTAATAACAAACCATACTTGAAAGGAAAATTGTAATTTTGAAACCATTTTCCATTTATGCATGAGTAAAACAAACGTGAGGAGCGCTCATCTGCAGTGCCACTATTCATCTCTTCGAACCCGATAACTATGAATCCGACACCAATATATTTCGTATTCTATTACTTTTACATGTCACCCCTTCCCTTCCTAGGAATGGTATCAATGTTTTACCCTCCTTCCCACAGTATATTTTCCAGATGGTAATTTATAAGTATACTAACTTCGTTTGAAATTCCTCCAGGAGTCCATGTTGCATCGTACAGTTCACTATACTTTTTTTTTTTTTTTTTTTTGAGTCAAACATTTGTAAAGATACAGATCCGTAGTGTGACAATGGAACATTGTATTACCGCCCGACTGTTGTCGTTGTGCAAAACTTCATCATGATATGACGTAGGGAAATTAGTTAAATTAAGGCTGTAACATTTATTATCAAAGTTGAAACGTCGCTAATTAAAGAAAAGCATTTAATAAATCTCATATTTGAAACTAATTTCGGTTTAAACTAGCTGCGACTACATTTAATTCAATATTAAATTTCTGGAATGCACAGTATGAGCGTGCCTAAAAAGAAAAAAAAAGAACTTTTGGGATTCGAAACATAGGACTATCCTCGTATGAGTCCCTTACGCTAATTATTCGTCTAACACAGAATGATGCAAACGCAGTGTTTTTTTAATCATTCTTTTAAGTTATAGGTTCGCATTCAAGTGACAATCTTATGCGTATTTCCATTGGTTTTTTAATAACTTGTTCTGTTCAAAAGTGTAACACGTGTACGACGATTTGTTTCATTTTTCACTTCAGCTTCGCAAAAGGCGATTTATGTCTGAGTATTTGACACTATTTTAAGAGACGGTTCTATCAAATGTAACTCAATTAGCACAGTATTAACAAACTTTTACTGCTTCCACTGAGTCAACTTTTGGAATATTCTATTCTATTAGTTTCTCAACGTCGCTAAAGGGCAAATATGTGAAGGATTGCATAGAGTTCTCCTTGGCTGAGTGGATAAACTCATGGTTCTTTAGCTTAGAGGTTCGTGGTTCGAAATCCGTTTCGGAAGGTCAATATTTTTTTTTAAATTCTTAATTCCGCACATCTTAAGATCTTTCTCTCCCTTTATAATCATCTGATGCTCTAGAAAAGAGTTCTCCACCTTAATTCGCCAATTGCCTGATGTGATCCTCGCAGTTCGGAAATTTCATTCTTCTGTTTCACACAATCACAAATTTTATCATAATATAGATGCTGTCCGATCATTTTTTCTCCAGTTCTAAACTTGCATATGTAAATCATTCTTCTCTCACAATGTCGTCCACTATGAACGTACATGGCTTGGGATCAAACCTTCGACTCTTGAAACAAAATGCAAGTGCTCTAGCAATATGCTATCGCATTCTATAGGTTTATTGCTAAAACCAGCGTCATTTTAGATTTTGTTCGGCGCGTGGGGGAAGGTTTCTCCGCCAACATAATAGTTTCACTTTTTATATCAATGTTTTACTATACATTTGATCAAATAACAAGTGTTTATCACATTTAAGGTAGAGGAAATTACAGCCTCTTGTCCTGCCCAAATGACGCCCCTAGAACATTTGTTTGCAATTACTGGGAAACAAAATGAAATAAATCATTGAATAACACTCATTTCTGTCAATGGTTTTTAGAGTTCTGCGCCCGCATTACAGACTTTGGGAAGCATAGAACCTCATGCCTAGATTGACAATTTACATGGATTTCACAAGGAGCATCTTCCTAGCTTGTAATGTTTGAAGAAGGGAAAGAATGCAAATAAGGCGTTAATGAAGCTATGGGAACATTTTGTGATTTTTTAAATTCAGGCTCTACAAAGGCATTTCAGAACAAACGAATGAAAGAGACAGTTTTAGAGCTATAAAGCTTGTAAACATGTTTCCTGTTTTTTCCGCCTGAATGAAAAGAGTATATTACGTCACACAGACTGCTCTAGACAAGGAGAGTTGGAGGAGGGGGAGGAGTAGGATTAAATACGAGGAGCATGTAATCAATTGACACATGTGTTTCTGAATGCATAAGCCCGTTGCTTGACTTGGCTTGGTATAAGCACGGCGCAAGAGTGTGTCAGTGATTTGGATTTAAACTTTTTTGTAACATTTTCAATGCCGCGAACTGTACACAGTTTACTATCCTTTCAGGTTATGTAAGCCTGCATATCAATAATGCACGGTGGGTTGCATACATACAAGACTATTAAAGACAACCAGAAACATGTTTACCCCCCACAACCACCCTTGAAACACCCTACACCGTTAGACTACGCAATTTAATCAAAGAAACATGATTAAAAAAGAAAGAAAAAACAACTTGTTCCAAAAATCATTGCAAAGGTTCAGCCGTTTTTCCGACCCCGAAAACTATGAATTAGACACCTACATTACTTATTTTTGACATTTCATTTTTCTCATCTTCTCTCCCCATATCCAAGGTGGCTTAACTTGGAAATAAATGGAATCTGGAATGTCACTATTTATCTCAGCGACTCTGAAAACTATGGACTTGGCACTAATGTCGGCCGTTTACGATCATATTTACATGTTATTCCTTTCCATCCTCACCCCTACAGCCTAGGGATGCCTTACTCCCATAATTTTTCCAAATTATAAAAGTCACATGTGTACTAAATGTATGTGTACTGAATTTGGCTAAAATTGCTCCAGATGTTTCAAAATTGCGCTGGAACATGCATGTATAAATCCGTTTTAATGATGTCGGAGCAAAGCCTTTGGTGTTGCCCTTGTCTATTTTCAGGCCAGCTAACATGTCCGTTCTTGTATAAACTTGACTTACATTCATCGGGACTTTCAGCAATTAGTTTAGTGACCCCCAAAACTATGGATCAACATTAATTTCGTTTATTTGGGACATTTTTCACTCTTTTTCACTCCCTATTATCTTGAACTTAATCGGCACCGATAGTGTCAGTTTCATGTCAGCGACGCTGAAAACTATAGATTTGACTCTAATATCGGTCATTTTCAGTTACTTCTTCATGTCACCGCTTTCTACCGTACCTCTGGGTGCTAGAGGTGTCTTATTGTGTATCGCAGTTTGCTGTAACTGTCCTAAAATTTCGATCGTTCATAGGAACCTTTCTAGAGCTCGCTTGTGGATAAATGTTAGCTTTCTCACCATTCTTGTGGGAGACCATTCTTGTGCTCGGGTCCAAATTGAACTCCAAGTGTATGTCGTATGTATCATACATTGACAAGGGTCTTTTTCTATCATTGGTCAAGGCCAGTTTTCACGTTGCAAATTGAAAAAAAAATCCAATCTGATGATGAGAGAGAGTTTTTCTGTTGTCACATGTATTAATCTTTGGAACCGCTGAACTAATAGACCTGATATTAGATATATGTGTCTTATTGTTATAAGGATATGATTATCGCATTCACTTGTACGATTTCTAGAACTTCTACGCCGAACGACAGAAACAGATGGAAGATTTTACTAATATTACATGTTTCTTTTGAACCATTGAACAAAAAGGATAGATGTTTGCTATATGAGGACTTTCTGCTTGATAGAATATGGATATAATAATCTTTATTTGCACGAATTCAATATGGTTGAGTAGAGAGAGAGCGTGCGTGTAAAACGAGGGGAGAAATCTTACTGTCAGAAACACATTCCTTTCGAACTTCTAAGTTTATAGCCATGAAATTTAATATAGGGAACTTCTTGCTAATCCGCAATCGATTTACTTGCAAATTTCTATAAATCCCATTCCGAATGAAACAAGGGAAGAAATTTAAAATTATCACATATTTTGAACCGTTTGGAGACAAATGAAATTTGATATCTTAAAGTGTTTTGATTTTATCAATCACATATTTCAGTACGGTTGACGCAAGGGGCAACAGCGGGATGGGGCATTTCTTGAAACATCCAGGAATGACCCCGTTCTAGTAGCGTCGTTTAATGTTTTCCTTTTGAGGGAGGGGATGCAAGAGTCTTTAATGATGTAATAAGAATTTCACATTTTCCATTAGTCTAATAATATATTATTAATTGAAATGTACATATTTCAAATTGAGGAGAAAATGCGCTCTGGCCCCGAAATGATGGCCCTGGCTATCCTTTCTCTTCCTGAGTTTGTTTCATTATGTCTACTCTTATGTCTCTTGATGGGGTGTTTAATGATCAGGGAAACATTTAGTTAAGGATAAGCGTCAGTCCATCCCCTGCTTTTATTTATTTATTTATTTATTTATTTAAAATGGCGGAGTTAAGGCATAACCTTTTCTTTCACTCAACCATTTACATTTTTTCTTTTATTATCGGAAAGAAAATAAAACATGAAAAGTGAAAATGAAACTTATTACATATAAAATAAACACTAAAATAAACAAGAGACAATGCTGAACACATGTTAAACTATACAAAGAGAGAGAAACAAAGAAATAAATCTTGATTATATATAACATATAAAATACATTCCTTTGATTGACTATGTATAGATAAAATGACGCACATAATTAAGTGATTGTGTACAATATACACGTTTTTTTTTTTTTTTGTTTTGTTTACTGAAGACCTTCATTAGAAAGATATTCTTTAAGCCGACGTTTAAAAGTCAACACTGAACCAGGGTTTCTGATGCTTTCAGGGGTGTCATTCCAAGCTGTGGTGGCAAATAATGTGAAAGATTTGGAAAATAAATTAGAGAAATTTTGAGAAATGCGTATTATTTTAGATTTCCAAACTACGCTATGCGTAAATGACGGAAGTCTTCTTGAATGGCTTTGTCAAAATATTTGTGTGTCGACAGGTAGCAGAGTATAAAAGATATCGAAAAAAATATTATTATTATTATTATTATTATTATTATTATTATTATTATTATTATTATTATTATTATTATTATTATTATTATTATTATTATTATTATTATTATTTTGCAATCGATTCAGCGTCCCCCCAAAAGGTTCCATCTCCACCGTTAAACCTCTGTTCAAACCGGAAACGGTTCCGATTATTCCTTTTCGGTTTCAACGTCTATTGCTATAGAAGGGAAACGGTAATAGATAACAACAAACGGTTTTCTGGAACCGATATAGTGTCTCAAAAGTATATACCGTATAATCGCAACTCGGAATACTCAACCGAAACCAAAACGTTTTTAAATTTACTACTACTTCCGGTTTGAAATCTGATTTACAAAGAGCAAAAGCTATAGCAGATATTGAGAAGCAGTTTTTTTTTTTTTTTTTTTTCAATGGATTCATCGTCCCAAGAGCAGTGTTCGTAGGTTTTTATAAAGAAATTTCCCTTGACTGGCACAAAATTTTCCCTTTTCTTATCAAATTTTAACTAGTTTGTAGATTATCTAGGGTTTCCAACTGGCCACTTTTTTGTGGCCTGGCCGGAAATATTGCTGTTATTTTGATTAAAGCCGATGACCGTTACAAATTTTTTACCAGCTCCTTTATGACCGTTTTTTTTTTTTCAAATTTGTGTCTAGTTCGAAGCAATTTCATCTAGTTCAGATATAGATTTAAAAAGTAACTTTCATTCTGTAAATCGAAAACTGTCATCTTTCACCATCTATCAACGATTAATATATTTTGTTCATCTGTTTAGTTAAGTTTAAAGAGATAACAGAGACTGTATCGGGAAAAAATTGAAATTTACTTGTAAGAAATTTTATACATTTATTGAGAGTGAAAAAAAAAGGACTTCTTAAAGCAATTTCCTAGAGTTGAAGTCTAAGTTTAAAGAATAAATTTCATTTTCCAAATCCAAAATTGGCACGTAAAGATTAATATACTTTTGTTAATCTGTTTCGATAATTTTAAAGAAGTGGCAGTTACTGGTAAATACAATAAAATGATCAACGCCGATTTCAGTTTCCCATTTATAGCACAATGTATCTATTAAGATTATTAGTTAATGTACTAAGGATATGTAGAATACAGGTACTAATGCACTTTTGTTTACATAGTATCTTTCCTTCCCATGGATGGGTCCGAATAGAGATACTTCACACTTAAACCTACTGTATATCATAGGAAATTTTGAAAGGGTGCCGCTTTTTTTATTTTTGCAGATTTGGCAACCCAAGGATTATCCAATTCTTATGACAAGTTATATAATAAGATTAATTTCGCTATATTTAAGGAAGCGCCAATTACAATTGTTTTATTTATTTGCTTTATGCTTCTATTTTCTACTTTTATCTTCACTTTTTAAAACAAAAAATACAAACATATACACCCAGTCAACAATTGGTGCAAATAAGACACTTTGAATAGACAAACACACACATGCACCACACACACGAAACATACACAAACTCTTGCTATTGTTTTGGTCTATTTCCAGAAGGTAAAAACTTGGGGGCGGGGGAACTGATATGTATATCGTGAGTTTACTATAAACTTCAAAAATATATTGGCCTAAATAATAGTTTCAATTATTTTTGTCACTCAAAAACTGGGGGGCCTAGATCACCCCGGCCCTGGGTTGGATCCGCCTCTGTTTATTTCTGAAGAGCAAAGAAATATTTAAGAATTTATATTGGTCAATCAGAGTGCGAGAATTTCCCTGGATTTTTTACGTTTTATCGAAAAAATCCCTTTATCCCTTTTTGCTAAATTTACCTATAAAATTTCCCTAGATTAGGGAAATTTCTCTCAAACTACGGACAGTGCCCGAGAATAGGTTCTATTTCTTCTCTTAACCCTCTATTCAAACCGGAAGTGGTTGAAATACACGGGTTTTTGTTTCAACCTTTATCGCCATAGTACAAAAATAGTGAGAGAGAGCGAATATATGGATTCAGCGTCCGAGGAATAGGTTCTGTCCTTGATTTTGTGTTTCTATTGCAGTCGGTAGTTACAGATGTACTACCAGTGTTCGAAGTGAAAAAAAAAATAATAATAAAGCAGAGGCGGTATGTTTTATTATGATTTTGACTCAACATACCTGTTATTTAAATATTGTCTTGATCACTGAAAAACCACAGATGGTATGTCCTCATTACTGAAAAACCAGAGGCAGCATGGCATACCATAGCATACCATCTCACTTCCACCACTGTAACTACTCGAAGTTTGAGTATTGAATTCCATAGTTGGAAGTCTTCCGCGGTTTCATACTGTGAAACGATTTAGGATTTAGGATTTTGATTTCTGGGCTTTCGACATCTAAGGCCATTTAGCCTTTCACGTTTTGAGGGATGACGTCCCTCGGCGAGCACACTATCCGAGGAAAGGAAAGGAAGGAAGCGGCCTGGGACCTGTAAGTTAGGTACCACACCGGCATTTGCCTGGTGTGAACCAGGAAAACCCAGGAAAACCTCATTCAGGGTGGCTGGCCTGAAAAAAAACGTTTTTACACTTTTTCAACAGAGTGCCCCCACCGACAATCGAATCCGGGACCGCTCGCACCTACTGTGAAACGATACTCACTTGTTTATCAATTATACATGTATATTAATATAGTAAAACAATGAAACTCTTTTGTCATTGGATACTCTCCCCTCTGGACATAAAATCCGAGCAAAATTTCTTCCCTCCTAATCCCAAAATTTTGCATTAGAATTTGATTCCACTTCTTTATATTTCGGATCTTTCTCCATACCCTCATTTGTCAACCGCCGTTTCATTTTCTTTTTCTTTCTTTCTTTCTTTTATTTTTATTTTTTTTTGCAATATGTTTGTTCTTATGATAATAATTCTTTCACAGATTACATGTAACATGTGTGTTCTGAATACATGGATGTATTACAAGTATTTTTTCCTTATTTTTGCAGAAACCACCAGCGAGTATGCGTTGGCGCCTGAAGTGGTGCGTGTGGAGAACGGCGTTTCCCTTCAACCATCCTTCGCTCACGACGCGTCGAGAAGCAAGAGCTCAACCCAGAAACTAAAGTTCCGCTCCAACACCAACACGGTGAGAGCGACTGAAAATGATGCTAAGTTACTTCCCCCCACCACACCTTCAGAGGTTCCCCCTCCGCCGCTAATTCCGAACTCTGCGATGCAAGAAAATAAGGTGTTCACGGTTCAGGTGATTCCAGAAAATGATTGGGTGCCCACGCCGACGTCTGTCAATCTCATTAACATAGCGCCGTCGTCTACCAAATTCGTACAGCATCCTCCACACACACTTTTACCCGTTGTTGTAACAGAAGATTCAAGAATACAAAGCGTCAGTACAACAAACAGCCCAAAAACACAACAACAAGAAGAAACATCGTCTTCAACAACTACTGAAGACAGTTCGCGGCCGGAAGATGTCACTAGTGAGCCCACATCAACAGAAGGTTCTACAGTGTCAAGTACAGAAAACAGTGTTGTAAGTGACTGGGA
The DNA here is from genome assembly GCF_964235325.1 of Thermobia domestica. Lineage (NCBI taxonomy): Eukaryota > Metazoa > Arthropoda > Insecta > Zygentoma > Lepismatidae > Thermobia > Thermobia domestica. Next base: position 10,037,483 of record NC_137465.1, read on the forward strand.
CACAACAACAGAGGTTGAAGAGCGCGATGTAACAGCTACAACACAAACAATTAGTGGACCCCCACAACAACCCACCACATTTGTTGTTTCGACTTCTTCGTCACCAACCGCTAAAACACCACCCGTGCCTACAACAATTAGCACCACTTCATCCACAAGAATCACCACGAAAGAGCCGTCTTCCACAACAAACAACCCACAAACTACAACAGAGGTTCCATCCACATTGTTGTCATCGTCACGTGCAACAACAACAACTACTACTACCTCAAGAACAACAACTGAAAATTCAGTGTCGACAACAGATGGTCCATTCTTTGATGATGCGAAGGACACGGTGAAACTTGACACCACAACGACTACCAAATATATTGTTAAGATGGAACCGACGTTACAGAGTTTCACCACTGAAGCCACCCCGAACACCACTGTTCACACCTTCGTCACGTTCAACCGACATGGAGAGACAAGTAAGTGTATTGTTTTCGTTATTTAGTTTTGTTTATATTTTTATAGTTGTTTTAAAAAAAGGAATGGTAACGGTCCTGAGGGGATATACAGTCATTTATTGACAAACTAAGTGTATTAAGTGGTTTGGCGCGGGAATATTGATAGGAGTGGCATACGCAAGAGAGTTTCGGCATTTTATCCCTCCTTGAGCAAGGGATTATGGAAAAATAAACATTGACTATATTAAAATACGTAATTATACAAAACTCACACTTGCCCTAACCTCCTGAGAGCCGAGCATTTATTTATCAAGTACTTTTGATGAAATTTTGTATATTAGGCAACAATAGACCCGATAGTACATATTTAAAAACCATTTTGTCATGCTGCTTTCCTATTGGTTGGTAATGGGTTGAATTGTATGCAGTACTTTGGGTCTCAAATAGCTATGTATTGCATACAATACACAAGGAAAATTATATATTTCCCTTTGTAATATAAGCATAAAATATGTAAATCATTAAACTTGAAATTTACTGTACTATGTTTTATTTTCTGAGAAATTATTCAATCAATGTATCTGGATCAGATGCGTCCATAACCCCAATTGTCTTCTTCCCGCCTTCAGCAGACAATAGAGCCACCTGTAGGTAGAAACAAAAAACAGCTACCTTTTCAGCAGTAATTTCGACACTTCCCGAATACAATAACCGAGATTCGGGCATGTTCTTAAATATTCGTAGCCATTACGGGTGTTCGAAAAACGTATTGTATGCAATACGCAGGGTCTCAGGAGGCTAAGAGAGAGAGAGAGAGAGAGAGAGAGAGAGAGAAAAACAATGAAAAACTTCAGTTTAACGTTCCACAATTATGTCCTTTAGGCTAAGAAAGACGATGATTAAGGGAAATGAATGATGATGCAATGATTGGTGGAATCAGAAAGTGGGAGGAAACATGAGCACCGTGAGAAATTCATTGTCACGATGTTGGCCCGGGACCTAACTAGGGACCCCACGCACCAGAGGAAAGCGCTCTACCACTGAGCCACCGTGCCCCCTTGTCCTAAAAAAAATGGAATTGAGTGCTTAAACCCCCTTCCCTGTGGCGAATTCTGAGTGCGCCACTGGTTGATAGGTCCAAATATCCCTTTCCCTGTGACAAGTGCTCGCGTGATTATTTGTAACTTGCTTAGAACTAAGCAATTTGTTTCTTTCATTTATCTTAGACAGAAATATAAATATTCCGACCAGTCCATTGGATAAAGTCTTGACCAATATCTTAAATTAAAACCAGAGGATCTTTCCTTTTCCATAGGTGGATATTATATGTTTTTCTTGGTTGAATAAACTCTTTACCTGCCACTTCGTGGTCTGGTTCTTCTGCATCTGGCCTCTCAGGTTCGGTCCTCGATGGAGGTACTCAGCCTGGGATAAAAACCCTAATGAAGTTTTAGATCTCACTTTAAGATTTAGATCCTGTATCATATAATTCCGAAGTTGAAAGAGAAGGTTAAATTCAAATCAGACACTTACATTCCTTCCCCATCCTTTCTCCCAGAGACAGAATAAAGGAGTAGGGAGCACAAACCTTATCTGGACCTTCCGCACGAATCTAGTTGGTAGAGCACGCGCTTTTTGTGTACGAAGTCTGGGTTTTTATTCACGGTGGGAGAGCTCTTAAATTTGAACAGATTAAACGTTAAGTTGTAGGCCGACATCTCATACAGCCTCAGTACTGAAATGATAATCTTAAATGTAACCAACAGTTTAACTTACCACAATTATGTCCTTTAGTCTAAGGGAGTCGGGTGATTAAGGCAAGTGAATGATAATAGAAGAATTGGTGGAATGAGAAAGTGGAAGAAAACGGGAGCCAATATATGCTCATCTGGGTGTGTTTCTTCGTGGCCAAGTGGCTTACAACCTTGCTTCCTCTGCTCCCGGTCCAAATTCAATTCCTAGAGGATGTACTTAGCCTCAGATAAAGACTTGAATAGTTGTTCAAATCTCACTCAGGGGCACACCTAAAGGGTCCAGATCCACCCCAAAAATTTCTTAACTCAATATACATTTGTACACTTTCTTAATAAAACTACTTGTTTAACAAGGAAATGATTGATGTAGCATTTTACGCTTCATCTGTGCTCTTTCCCTTATAACAACAATCTAGTTCTATATATTTTTTTTTCTGAAAACATAGGCGGAATTATTTTACAATTACGTATCCTCTTTTTGAGGGCAAAATAATACCCGTTCAATACTACCTAGACGTAGTGGCTTGTAGTATCGGACCCCTCCCCCCAAGTTGGGACCCTTCAACAAAAATTTCTGGACTCGCATGTGATCCCACTTGAAGCATTCTGAAAAGGTACGTTAACTCCAATCATCCATTCATATTCATCCTCTGGGTAATTGGCCTGGGTTAAAAGTAAGGCGATTTGAGTAGGGTAGTGTCTTTAGTAGCAAATACCTCTAACTGTTTAACAGACTTTCCCTTGACAATTTTTCAAAATATCTCCTTGAGATTAACTAGGATATTCGTTTAGTCCGAAATCTACGTTTCATTTCAATTACTATTCATTGTCAAAATCACATTCATCCTTTTCTTTCTTTAAAAATGGAATTTTCAAAAAAAAAAAAAAAAAAAAAATTGAAACACGTGTTTCTTTATTTTGAATTAAAAGTTTAAACATAGAATTTCACACCTCCAACTTAAGTGCATCCTGACATTGTATACATAAAGAAAGGAGTGCTTCAATATTAGGGTCTATAGAAAATGTCCTCTTTTTTCACCCTTCAGGTGCAAAGAATACAATGTTCCGTACAAGTTCAATCGAACTCGCCCGATGCGGATTAAACTTGGCATGGTGGTAAACCTTGAACTGCTATGTAAATGTGTCAAATATTATGTTGTGCAGGCTTTAGGTTCCCGAGTTACGAGCGGTCGAATTTTGCATCACTTCGAAAACAAAAAATCCATGTATACACCACACTCATCCGATTGAATGAAAATTAATGTATAGTCAATAAGTTCATGATAACATTAATAACAATAAAAACCCAAATGAATGATGACTATATGTGTTTCAGTTGTCGAAAAATCGCTGAAACACATTCAATTATTTGTAATAAGAATTTTATTGTGCTGTGTTTCGTCTCTCTAAATTCAGAAATTCATGAGATGAACCGTTCTTGACAAAAGAATTGCAACCCTCTTATTATCTCTTATAATAGTGTATCACAAAATTACTTCTTGTTTTAACCCTTACTTTCGTGACAACAGGAGTTTTTTCCCCCCTAATGTTCACGTTTCTAACTCTGTCGTATGCAATACTGTATAATAGATATAAACAGTGCTTATTTTCAAGACAACAAGTGCCAATACTCACAATAGAACATGCCATTACAGCAACTTCCATTGATGTCAACCAGAAACGGTATAATATCCCATCAAAAAACGCAAAAAAAAAAAAAAAAAAAAAAAAATCCATTTTGTATCTGAATTTTCCACATTGTAGTACTACCGTTACTACTGTTTTCAATTTCAGGGTAGATTGTCAAGCAATTTCGATCTTCTGCGTATATAGAATAGTTTTCGTGAATAACTATTTTCTTTAATCTACTAGATCTATTTTCTTTAATTTGATGTGGAATCTGAACAATGTGAGCTCCCATCGGGAACCGAACCCGGGTCTCCCACGCCAAAAGGCGTGTACACTAACCGCTTACCCACGAGCGAGCTCACGAGACGAGACGAGACGAGACATCCTTTATTTTCTCGTCTCGTGAACTACACTAGTGACCGCTGAAAGTTCTGTGGTTGCACTATATTACACATTTATCTAATTAGACTCTCCTTCGAATTTTTTCCCGGCGGGAGCTCATATGGTTCGGATTCCACGTTAATCAGTAGGTCCACGTCTCATATAGCCTCGCTGCTGAAAGGGACGCTAAACTAAACTCAACTCAACTCAACTCTCCTTCGAATTTTGTTCTTACGCTTCACAATTACGAATTAGGTCCGATGCCGCGGTCGAGTCGGTATACGTGGAGGAGACACAGATTATTGCAATGCATTACTTCTTCAGTTTCTCATTAATTTACATTCCGTCCACGCACTAGTTTCGGCTTGACTCCTCTGACGAAGGACCTTGGCAGATGAGGCAACGTTCCTCCATAATTGATGACCGTCTACGCAATGCGTAGTAGCTTCATTCTGGTCGCTACAATAACATGAAAACAATTCGATCGTCTATATTGTTCTTAAGAAGCTCACGTTTTATTCTGTAATTAAATTAATTAGGCATTAGAGTGCTAGTCACGATAAGGAATATTTTATAATTATCTCTTTTCTGATTGGTCTATTCCACAGTTCTTCTTTGTCTAGTTTTTTTTTTCATAAAGTTTCGTATCAGGGTCCTAAAACGCAGATAACCGTTTACAACGCAAAACTGGACCTTTTATTCCATATAAATGGAACACTAGAATGCTTCTGTTTTGATTTAGGGACAAATTTATTTATTTATTTATTTATTTATTTATTTATTTATTTATTTATTTATTTTTGTGTGTTTTTCATAAGTTGTTCAAATTTGAATTACAACAAGTGTTTTCAGTTCCAAACATTGTAGATGACTTAACAATAAGCAAAATTTGGGAAATGATATCTTAACCCTCGCACTATCAACAAACGGGGGGTGGGAAGTACTTTGTGTCCATCGCAGTATGTTCTTTGTAATTACTCTTCTAATGAAGGGAGCCGATTTTTCTGTAAATTTGGGAAGGGCCTTCAGATGCAGAAAGCATATATGAGAATTTAAAACAAATTGCATTCAAATTATGCCAAATATTGTAAATTTACAAAGGGGTCCCACATCAGCTTTGGGAGATTCCGGGCCCCATCGGCCCCCCGGGATCGGTACCCTTGCTTCTAATCGTTTCCTTAAAATTGTAAAAATGAAAAAAATATTATTGCTCAACATGTTGAGCTAAAGCGTATACCTTACGGTGGTGCAAACTGAACGTTAGTGTGTCTCATAAATTTGCTATTTTAAGTTGGTGGGCACAAAGTATCCACCTCCCATCGTTGGTAGGATATGTGACTGACATTTAGAAGTGTCACTACTAGATGGCAGTATAATCGATATCTAGCTGTTAGTAATGTCCCTATACTGTTCACTTCAGCCCCTGTAGATTTTTGTAAGAATTTCTAATTTGTTTCTTTTGCAAGATATATTTAATTTTAACAGGTGGTTACAAAATGACCGCCCTTTGATAGTCCGCGTTACAAAAAGTACCTCGGTAGTGGGAGGGTTATTGATAGAGCGCTCACTTTTGGAGCCCGAGATTCCTGGTTTGTCTTCAGGCCATGAGCGCTAATTTTCTCAGGTCTATTCCATTTTCTCTCACATTTTTATTTAGAATCATTCACTTCAATTAATGATCCGCCTCCTTTGGTTTAGAGGGCATAATTTTGGTTCATAAAGCAATGGATATCACTTCATTTCGATAACTTTCATCGTGATTAACCTTACAAAGAGGTATTTGGCCAGATTATTTGTTTCACGGGAGATTTACAGTTAGCACCAAGAATGTTATAAAATAGAGGATCTGCCCATACGTATCTTCATCATATGAACACAATGAAGCCAAAAAACAACCGAGCATCGTCTGAGCTGGCACATCTGATTGGCTACTCTCGTTTCCGCCATGATTGTTGGCTCGAAAAACATTGCGATCTTAGTGGCGCGGAGTGGGCAGAGTGGGTGTGGCGAAGCTGTGACGTATAGCTTCACGATTTTGTTGTATGGGCAGATCCTCTATTTTATAATATCCTTGGTTAGCACTTTGACTGCCTTCACCACTGTTTCTAGCTTCCTATTGGCATTGACTTAGCAGGAGCAAAAAAGCTAAAATAGTGAAGCACTCACGTCTGATGCGAACGATGCATGGTTCGACTCCAGGTGATATGAGTATGTACTGAAACACATCGCATATGCGGATTATATATGTACGCTGCTCTATCATTTCTCTTCCGTTTCTTCCATGTCCGTGGATTTTCTCGGACTTACTCCCGTTTCCTCCCACATTCGCATTCCACCAAGTCACTCGTATTAATCATTAATCTCCCGTAACCTAACAGAACATAATCGTGAGACGTTAAACTAAAAAAAATTCTCCCGTCTTTTCATTCAACAACAACAGCAACAACAATAAAAAGTATATCTATCTAATTTAATTTACTTCATAAAATTGTCTGCTGTATATGCAATTTCTATATGAGAGATGGGGCGCGGTGGCTCAGTGCTAGAGAGATCACCTCCGGTGCTTGGGGTCCCTGGTTCGATCCCAGCTCGCGCCGTGTAGACTTTGTGGTGGACAAACACCATGCTCGTGGGTTTTCTCGGGGTTCTCCCGTTTCCTCCCACTTTCTTCATTCCACCATTTCGTTCATTTCTCATCATCACCGTCTCCTTTAGTCTCACCGGCATAACCGTGGGACGTAAAAGTTAAAGATTTCCTTTCATTTCATTTTTCTATATGAGAGATGTCGTTTCCTTTTGTGCGTTGAGTTGGTTATTTAGAGCTTAGTGCCCTTATCAGCAGTGATGCTATATGAGCCATGAATTTACAGATTAACGGAGAACACGACCTACATGAGACCCCATGGGGAATCGAATCCGAATCTTCCGCCTGGAAGGTGCGCATGCTAAACATTTTAACCATAAGAGACGAACACCAGAATGACTCCAAATGAAATTTGGTGAAGATTAGTGGTTGCCATATTGATTTATACTTTGTTTTTCTATTCTTCGAATAGGTTTTTAAAAACCTGTACGTACACTCATGTCCAAAATTATTGTCGCATGTCTATAAATATGTTATTATAGGAATATAATTTGATAATGAATTCGCCCGATATTTCTTATACTGTTAGTATGTGTATAATCAGCAAAGACATGTATGTGGAAAATTTCATGTCAAAAGAGCATTAAATAAGAACAGTAAAATGAAAATAAAACTTTCTTGTCCATATAGCAACATTTTATTTTACTCATTCTAATTTTCGTATTTATAATTCTTTTCCTATGAAATTTACCACAAATGTACATTTCCCGATTATACACATAGTATCAGCATTAAAAGTACCCTGCAAAATCATTATCAAATTATATTCTTACAAAAAGACAGTTATAGATATGCGACAATAATTTTGGACATGAGTGTACATGTCAGTATCGCTTTCCTGTTAGGATAGCGATACTGTCCTGTCCTGTTTAAGCCCCAGAAATGATTGGCTTAAATTTAGCTTATATATTTTTTTTAGAACACCGTAGCTTGAAGAAGACTTTTCAAAAAATCTATTTTTAAGAAAAGAAAAAAAGCAGTGGCTTTTTTATGTGAAGAGGGGGGGAGAGAGAGAGAGAGAGAGAGAGAGAGAGAGTAAAAATGGAGTGTTCATGTCTGACAATTTATTTTTCATTTGGAGCTTAGGAAGTTTTTATTATAGTAACTATATGTGTTTAGTATAGTGAATAAAAGCTGAGATTAAATCTATTTTAAGAATCCTGAATTCATATAAAAAAAATACGTTTCTTGTTTATCTTCTTACCGTTTTTGGTGTATGCTGATCATTACTGAAACCGGAAGTCGTAGTATATTTCTACAACTTCCGGTTTAATAGGGACACAAGGGAGGAGGCGGAACCTACTCTTGAGACGTTCAATGAGCCACTTTTGCTATAATCATTTTTGCTTTGTGATGATCAACATTGAAACCGGAAATACGAATCTCTACCACTTCCGGCTTGAATAGAGAGCTAAGGAAGGAAGTGGAATCTATTGTTGAAACACTGAAGTCGTGTAAAAAGTAAAAACCAGAACGAACTTAAAAAGAATTAATTTTTTTGAAGTTTATATGAAATTGAATATTAAATTTATTTGATTAACTTCAATAGATAATACAATTACTAAATCAATAGCTAATGACGCAATAATTATTGACTCAATAACTGGTATTGGTCAAACACCAATATTATCTCTCTATGACTTAGATTGCCGATATATGACTCCTTAAATCGAGCGAAATCGAAACTTTTTGGGCCAATATCTCTAGAACGGTAAGAGTCACGCGAAAATACTTTTTCAGATAACTTTTGATGCTGCATCGAATGGAGGGCTCATAATTGAAAAATTTGCAACTAACACACACATACACACACACACACATACACACCAGAGGCATCATTTCAGACTTTGCTTGAGGGGGGCAAGAGCACCACTGATATAAAACTTTTACGTTTTGTACTAGCATATCAATAGACAATCGATTTAAGTATATGTATTCCTCAAACTCTTGGAGGGCAATTGCCCCCTTCCCTAAATGACGCCCTTGACACACATACAGACTTAGATAGTTCAGTAACGAACTCCTCAAATTCGCTGAAAATGTCATTCTATACTGTTTTTGCTGTGGTACTGGCAGACAGATATACGTAGACGTTCTGTAAGAATTTCCAGAAGCATATTTTCGGGAGCATTATACTTAGCTTATTTTGGTAATCGAGAAAAAAAAAAAAAAAAAACGCATTTCTGAGACTTGTGAGAATCTCATCTTCATACCCTTAGGTTCTCTTTGTCATCGTATGGACGGGTGAACGACAAGCATGGCATGTGTAAAGCTGTATGAAAAATAGTGAAACGCGTTTAATAACAAGACACGCAATTCAACCAGTTTCCACGTCGTGTGTGTGTTATTCACCTCTTTTGAGAGCAAAGGCTTCAGACCATGGCCACAGGATATTATAACCAGAAGCAGAGGAATTAGGCTGTAGGGCACTTGACATATATAAGCAGAAACCATAGGATGTTTAGCACGTTGTGTTCTTCGCTTCCCCACCTCCCACTTCCCACTGTGATTACTTCCAGAAAGATGTCGTGACAGCCAGTCAACTGGTAGCCACACCTTCAGGCAAATTCTCTATCTTTGGCAATAACATGCCTAATATACATTATTGCCTATATTAGGTAATATCCAGCCGCTGTTCTCAATAAGAGAAAGTTCTGAAGAATACTTGCATTGAAATGTTTTGTACGTGTAACTAATTAAATGAAATAAAACATCCTTCAAGATGGGCGTCGTCAGAAATGTTTGCAAGGGTGACAGAAGGAAGTTGCCTGCGCTCTTCTATGACACACATTATTATTCGCTCACTATTCTCAAATTCCGAAGTAGTGAGTTCCTGAGTGGTAGAGCTCAGTGGTAGAGCGTTCACCTCTGGTGCCTGGGGGTTCTGTGTTCGATCCCAGCCCGCTCCAAGTGAACTTTCTGGTGGTCAAACACTGTATGCGTGGGTTTTCTCGGGGCTCTCCCACTTTCTTCATTCCACCATTTCATTCATTTCTCTTTAATTACCATCTCTTTTAGCCTAACCGGCATAACTGTGGGACATAAAACTTAAAGATTTCATTTTCATACACTTTATGAAGTTATAAAAGGAAATATTTGTTGTGAAATGAAATGAAATGAAATTTGTAATTTAAAGTCCAAAGATTCTGCCTTTCAGGCTAAAGTGAACGGATGGTTACAGAAAATAAATGATTATGTAATAATTATGGAAGGAAACAGGAGAACAACAAAACTCACGAACACAATGTTATCCATCACAAACTCCCATTGCCTGGGACCTCTCACACCAGAGATGAACGTTCTACCACTGAGCCATCGCGGCCATAAGGAGTGATATGGCGTTAGATGCTTGATTCTTCCCCTTTATAACATTCTGTATACACAACTGATACTAATTTTTATGAGTTCTGTTGTTTTGAACTTTATATTCTTGGTAAATTGATGTATACCAACAAGAGACAGAGAAGATTTGATGTTTGCAATTTATTTAAGTGGAAAGGGCATCCTTGCCTGATGTGCAGTGTAATATTTTGTACAGTCTTGTTCAAAAAATCTTGGTCATCCACCTTGCCTTAGAATCGTGGCAACTGTACGTAAGAAATGCTAATATTTTGTATCTAAATAAAGATCTTAATAGGACAAAAATATCGATATTTGCTTGGTTTAATTCCAACTGTAGGTAAGAGTGCAAGCTTTCCGAATAGAGGTGGGTGGCCACGTTTTTTAAAACAAGACTGTACGTTGTTTCATTTGATTGGGTTAGATTTGAGTTTAGTGTCCCTTCAGCAGAGAGGCTATAAGATATGTGGAATACAACTTAACGTGGGTTCCCAGCCATCCCTAGTACCAGAGACAACTTGCAAACCCTTTGCTGTAAGCTTGCATTGGAAGTCGGCCAAACTTGCATCCAGCTTGATTGGAAAACGTGCAAGCATGCCACAAGGTGGATTCCAGTAACGAAGCTACATGGGGGAAACCTTGCATTTAGGGCTCTATTCTTAACGCAAGCGTTTGATGCTTGTGGCAAGTCAATAGCCAATGAACGGCCAATGAATGTGCTGTGACTCTCTGTGATGGATCTAAAGTATCGCTTGCAAGTACAACAAAAGGCATATTGTATGAAAGCACGAGTTGAAAGGGCAAGCGTAGAAAGTCAAAAGCCAATCACACGCCAACTGGCCCCGTATATATAAACTTTTGCTAGAGCACTATCAGTCTACAGGTAATTGAAGCATTCCCCGAATAACACTTTATGACACATTTCAGTGAAAGTAAGAAATACCGAACACAATTGTAGCATGCTTGCATATACAGCAATGTTCCGCGCAGTTGGCCAGTATACTAGTGCCATATGTTAGGCAATCCAGAAACGAGCCTTTTAGTATATGCTAATCATGTTGTGTAGAACACGATTTCAGTGGTAACTCAGTAAATTCTAAAATTGTGTCATATAGCGTTATTCCGGGGAATGATTCAATTATCATTTTTAATTGCCACCAATAGTCGACCATTTCCAATTTCGATAGAGGGTAAGAATCAGGTCTTAGAACATTGAACACGTGTCAAAAATTTTTTTCTCATTATCTCGAACCGTTTCTGCTCTGATACCTGTTGACAGGCAGATAGACGGACGTTTGTACTGTGCAATATCCTGATTTGGATATCGAAAATCGATTCGTCGAAATATCGAAACTTGATCGAAATATCGAAAATATCCAAATACCGAAAATAAAACATCTCAAAATATCGAAATATCGATATACAAAAACAGTAAACTTCTCGAGATCGATATTTAAAACTATCCATCGATCGATTGATATATATATATTTGAAATTATCGGTCGGTTGATCAATATATCGATATTTCGAATTATGGATCGATTGATATATTGATATTTCGATATTTGGAACTATCGATCAATTTATAAATATACCAAAACTTGAAACTATCGATTGATCGATATATCGAAATTTTGATATTTAAAACTCGATCGATATATCGGTATTAGAAACTATCGGTCGATTGATCAACATCGATATTTCAAACTGTTGATTGATTGATAAATATATTTCAATATTTGAAACTATCGATCAATCGATAAATATATCGATATTTGATACGATCGATCGATCGATATACCGATATCAAAATATCGGTCGATTGATCAATATAACGATGCTTCAAATTATCGATCGATCGATAAGTCTATTTCGATATTTGAAACTAGCGATCAATCGATGGATATATCTATACTTGAAACTATCGATCGATCGATATATCGAAACATCGCACAATCCTAACAGACAGGCCTCTATAAGGTTCCCGTTAGGAATTCATAATGTCTTCCCTTTTAACTCTAAATAACGAGAATAAACGTAGGTTTTAATTGAGATGTGTCTAATTAGTGAAGCAGCTTAATATACGTATCAATTGTTGTTTTTCAGCTCCTGAGTGGTTACCGTCAACAGAGTTGGGTACATCCCCTCCCATGCGTACGACAGAGGCGACTCCAGAGACGACGGAAGCTAAAGATGACGCCCACGACTCTGTGCTATCTCCCACACTCAAAGCCTACCTGCAAATGATGCTTGAGTCCACGTGGAAAGATGTGTGTGACAACCTCACAGGGTTCAGAGCAGCCATGGCACGAATGCTGGAACACATGACACAGAGGTATCACTAACGTTTCAATAACACGTATACTTTCTTACAAATGTTAATGAGGTACTCTATCCTTAAAACTATACAATTCTTAATGCTAATTCAGTATGCTTGTTGCATACCTTTTAGAAATTTGTCACACGCGCCACCAATTGTACTATTTACTAATACGAGTGAGTAATTCTAAATTGAATATGTCTAAGAAAATAGTTGGCTAGGAAATGCACTTCTGCTATAGATATTTTAAGTTAATATTGAATACTATTTTATCATATAATAGAATGTGTTGCGTGATAAAATTTTAATTAGCAGCTTTGCACATGGCGAATCGAGAGAAGAAGAATTATTGTAAATTACCAAAGAACTACACAATAGATTGTAAATTACCCTATTTTTTGAGATTAAGTAATGCTTGATTAATCGAAGTACTCTAAAATAATAGTTCTTCTTCAAAATATTATCGCCTTATATTCGCTTCCCATAACACTTATTCCTATCATAACCTAGCTGTATTATCTCCTCATAATGCCACTTTGTGGTGCGTCTATGTGTCCAAAAGAAATGGCACTAACGAGCCTAGGCAGGCTCGGCATTAACGAGGTTTTCCTGGGTTTTCTTTATTCACATCAGGCAAATGCCGGTTATGGTAACTAGCACATAGGTTCCAGGCCGCTTCCTTCCTTCTCTTTCCTTGGACAGTGTAATCGCCGAGGGAGTCATCCCTCATACGTGACGGGCTAAATGGCCATAGATGCCGAAAGCCCAGAAATCTAAATCCTAATCCTAATCCTTTCTTCCTTCCCTTTCCTCGGATAGTGTAATCGCCGAGGGACGTCATCCGTCATACGTGACAGACTAAATGGCCATGGATGCCGAAAGCCCAGAAATCTAAATCCTAATCCTAATCCTTAATTTTCTTCCTTTCCTTGGATAGTGTGATCGCCGAGGGACGTCATTCCTCATACGTGACGGGCTAACATGGCCATAGATGCCGAAAGCCCAGAAATCTAATTCCTAACCCTAACCATTAAAGATCTTCCCTTCAAAGAAATGATCAAGATGGTAGTCGATTGGAGAGACGTCAGCAGAATACGGTGAGTGAGAAAGGGTTTCATGCAACAACTCATGAAAATCTACGCCGTGCTTTAAGCGGCATGTAAGCATGAATTACCGTGCAATATGTAGAACTAAGTCTATTGACCATTTATCCTGGAGCCATTGAACGACAGTGGTATTTTGTATGATTAAATCGTCTGCAGTGGCATGGAGCCACCCAATGATAGTTGTATGATGTATGCCTAACTCGTGTCATGGGATGGAGCTACCGAATGACAATGGTATGGTGTATGCCTAGCTCGTTTGCAGTGGCATGGAACCACCATACGACAGTAGTATGATGTAAGCCTAACTCGTCTGCGATGACATATTCTTTTCCGAGAGTTTGCTTCAACGGTATTTCTGAAGAACTCATCCGAATATGATGTCACGGTGCCCACGGGACTTAGTTTATAATGCTGTGTCATCGGAACAAAATTTGACCAACCAATGACCAATAGTGCCTTCAGTCACCATTCTTGGCCCATATGCACTGTTAAAAATTTTTGCGGGTTGCTGTGTGAAGAACGTCCCAGTTTGAATTAGTTAAGAAAAAAATAGTCGTAATTATTTGTTCCCCACGGTGCATTTTCCTACGACTCTGTTCAACAACAAACCAAGTTTTGACTCTTTTGGGTACCTCAGCCTGTTTGCTGAACGTGTACTGAGTTTGTGACGGTTAGACCCCTGATCTTTGTTGTTTACTGAGTTGAGTTTCCCATCAGGCATCAAAGCGGAATTTCATCCGCACCAACCTAATATTTCACGAGTGATTTATTCTGTTTTCCAAGTGCTGATTTGAGTTCTAGTGTCACTTTTGACAATTAACTCTAGCCTAGATGATTTGCTTTTGGTGAAAATCGTCTTCAATGGTTGGTGATCCTTGCCACTGATTCTTCTCTTCGGTCCACCATTCGTTAGTGTTGTTCTGCCATGAGTTCTGTAGACCGTTGCCAACTTCGAACATTGTTCTTCGCAACACATCTAACATCTCTGCAACACATGAGTTGACATTGACTATTTACTAATACGAGTAAGTAATTCTGAATTGAATATGTCTTAGAAAATAGTTGACTAGGAAATGCACCTCTGCTATAGATATTTTAAGTTACGGTAATATTGTATACTATTTTATTATATAATAGCAGCGGCCACTTTAGATACATTTGTGCCAGCTAACTCTGCATCCAGAATTTGATTTCTTTGACTCAGATAGTTCTAACAGTTTGCGTCACCACTGTTTCCTCACTTCAACACTCGCCTCCGTTCAATCCCGCTTGATGTACTAAACACGATCATCAATATAAACCGTTAAGAACTACCTCACTCATACATTCTCAATGTTACCACGTCAAACATCTTATTTCTTGCAAACTATTCAAACAGATTCTTACAAATAACGTGTAGCTGTGAAGTTTTGTTTTGTACTCGGCAAGAACGCAGCAGAAACTGTGGTGATGGTCAGAGCCGTAGCTAAGGGGGGGCCAGCGGGGCGCCCGCCCCGGGCGCTGATAGCAAGGGGGCGCCGAACGAGCGAGGAGAAAGAAAAAGTGGTGTTGGACTTGAGTAAAATACAAGTCGCCCCCAGAAAGTATTGGCGCCCTATTAGATCAATATTGCTGTCGGTTATCAATGAAATACGCAGATTTCTTAAAAATTTTCTTGCTCGCTTCGCTCGCAATCCAAATTTTTAAATAAGTCATAAGTTTTTACTTATTACTTAAAGGGTTTATTATAGATGACTTCTTAATAACATGTGGTATACAAGGTTTCGAATAATGACTTATAGTGTATGCAGGACAGTGGCGTATTTACGATTTTGTTTCGGGGGCTTTGCTAACTTTCGGGTGGGGCTTTGCCTGAAAATGTGAAAATTCTGCAAGATATTTCATATACTTTACCATAATAAGTAAGATTTCGGGAGGGGGGTTAAGCCCGGAAGCCCCTTAAATACGCCACTGATGCAGGAGCATTTTTAAAATCAGAAAGAATCAAAGTCGTGTTCGGTATTCAACAGCGATGAGTTTGCTTAGTTCAAAACGTTTTTTTTTTTATCTACCCAATCGGATTAATCATGACGCACAGTGGGTTTCAAAGCACTGAATTCTTGGCAAAAATAAGAATTCGCAATATGAAGCAGAAAATTGAAAGAAAACCAATTAGTTCGGTGTGTTCAGTGGCTACAATAATGTTATTTCGACCTTATTTCATCAAAAGCATAGTATTTTACATCATAAAAGGAAATAGGTCTATTCCTTATATTCGCGCCTAAATTATAAAACAGATTATATGATTGGCATAAACAAACGCGTGGGCAATATGCTTTGATTTGGCAATTTACGAGGAAAAAGTGTACTTATTCATTTTACAACTGAAGAGTAATAAAATTGAAGAAGAGTTCTTGCTTCTCAAAATTATTTCAAACTTGTGGAGGATTCGTTATGACAATGAAGATGCAAGGACGCTTCAATACGTAAAAATTATCTCATCACAAGTTCTCGAAACATATTATGATTTACAAGCATCAGTAACTTGTTAAGTTTGTTTTATATATTGCATCGTGCATTACTTGAGCTCATTTCAGGGCTTGATTGGAACATTCTCAGCTGGAGCGAGCGGAGGCTCATTACAGTTGATTCCAATGTCACTTCTGTGCACGCATCACAAAAAAACACAATACTAAATTGATCAACACCATTTTTAATATGGTTCTGCGTTATGGTCCATAGATTGTTTAGCATTGGCGTTTCAAAATGTCACCACCATTAATCAAATATATTTGACTAGAGTTTAGTTCTGTTGCTGAATGCCAGAGAAGTATGACTAGATGTTGGAAACAAGATGGGTCCTGGAGGCGAAACCCCCAACGAGGTCTGGGGGCAAAATTCTCAGAATCGACCTATATTCAACTTCGTCATTGCGTGCATGGGGATCACACTTCTAATAACCTAACACTTACTCTCACATTCATCCCAGCTAAATTCAAAAGCAGTATTGCATCCAGAATGCGGTTTTCTTCAAACATTTTCATGCGCTATACTTCCCAAAAGTGCAAATATGTGCAGGTTTTCTCTTTGCATACAGTAAGAACAATGTTTCCGCTACGGCATATTAAAAAATCACAGACATTCGTATATGCCATATTTTCTACTAAATTGCCATTCTATCGCTTGACCATAGTTTATATGCTTTCAGTATCACAGCAATTTCCAAATATGATATTAAGTAGGAAATTATCATAGGGATATGATAATGATATTAGCATCATTGCAAATATGACTATTGACTACACATCACATCAACATTCTAAATATACAAAACGATACATACATGTCGGTCGTGTCACCATATTTACCAGCCACTGAATATCTACACGCAATGTAGGAATAGTTGCATTCAAAGTCAATTTCCTATCTTCTGTCGCTAAGCAGCGCCTCTCCGGCTTCGGCGGATAACCAAATTTACACGTCCCATGAGTTCATTGTAAACTGCTATCACTTCTTTTCCTGCACACTATCTTATGTGCACACTATTAAGCTTTCATTATAACAAATCATATCAAGTCAATCTTTTACTTCATTTTTCGAGTTTTTGCTGAGAATGCCTGGTTTGGGCCCAGTCTGCGATGGTGAGAATGAAGGTATGAAAGTGAGAAGAGTGAAGGGACATTCAAGCTGCTGCTTGCGCGGGAATATTAAAAATAAAGGTAACGAAGGGGAACAATAACATTTTCGAACTTCAAGCAGTTGTAGAATAGGGGCTTATCCCAAGGAAGTTCGACTTTTTCAGACACTAGTCACTACCTATGATTTATTTTAAAATTCCATTGACATATCAAATGCTTCCAATTTGGAGGAATTTATTGGGTTCATTTTTTCATAAACTTTTTGTATCACAGTATATTATTTTGTGCATACGTGTTTAGTTGTGTGATGTTTTTATCTATCTACATACACACATTCTTTATATATGTACGTGTTAGTGTATTTTAATATGTTAATTAATAATAAGTACCTTACATTCGGAACTTTCATTCATTAAGAAATTAAGTACTAAATAATTACTATAATTTCAGACATATGTAGTAGCCAAAGTATATTTTGGATTTTAAGTACAAACATTGAACATATTCTTCATCTCCATCGATCAGTATTTAGAAATTCACAAAGAAGGCTCCTTCTGAATTTTTATTACATTTCACAAAATATTTTTACCGTAAAAAGATCGAAATTAAAATGCTATTGATGTCGTCACATACAGAATAAAATTAAATAGTTTACAATTATTACTGGCAATTAATACTGTCACCCATATCGAACGATTAAAAGAACATAGCCTAAATGTATTGAAATTTCATTTCTTATCGTTAGTACGAAACGTTGTAAATGGTAGTAACTTTTAGTAGTATTAGTAGTAACCAAAGGTAGTTTTAACAAGTTTAACAAAAAAGTCCAAAATAACACTCTTGAAAACAACTCTTAGACCCTATTTGAAAAAGGTACATAATGATCGCGTTTGGTTTTTGCGATAGTCTTTCCAAGAAGATTGATAAAAATTCAACATAGCATAACAATAACAACAAAAGATGTTTTGCTTATTTATATATATATATATATATATATATATATATATATATATATATATATATATATATATATATATATATATATATATATATATATATATATATATATAATGATTGGTAAGTTGAGTGTAGGGGCGCCGAATTCTACTTCGCCCCGGGCGCCGAAATCTCTAGCTACGGCTCTGGTGATGGTGAAAACAGCTTACAAAGAACATGCTCTCTGTAAAACGCAAGTGTGCGAATGGATTTTTACTCGGCGCTAGCAGGTATCAAAGAGGCCGAATTTGCAAGGAGCTTCAATCAATGGAATGAATATTTGGACAAGTGAATTAGTACTAATGGAGTACTTTGAAGGTGATTAAAGTTGTATTCAAACACAGAAAAAGGTCCATGCTTTTTGCCAGAAAATTCCGGTTCTCTTTTCCCCCCCCTCCCTCATAGGTATGAAGTATAATGTAAAAGGTTGCGTTCGTTCTTTAACATTATCATTAGTTGTACAGAACCTGCTGTGTCTGTTTGCTTACCATGCACAATTTTAGAAATAGTTGTAGAAGTTACATCAATGGCGTTTCAAAATTAAATGGAACATTTAGCGTTTTGGTGGTCTTCTTTAGAATATGGGGCACAAGATAAATACAAGTGGGTGATACGAAACACTTATAAAGTTAGCTACTGGAGGAGACAGGAGAACCCATAGAAACACAAAGACTCGATATTGTCTAACCACAAACTTATGTGTTCTGGAATTGAACCACAGACCAAAGCTGATCAGTTCACTACTAAAATACATAAGTATTAATTTATTATTATTTATTTTTGTTGTCTACAGTATTGTGCTTCCAAGACGAGTCGTTATGTTGAACATGGAGAGTTCTTGCGTCGAAGAGCCCACAGACGAAGACGGTCGAATTCCCATAAACTTCTACGTGGAAGACGAATACGGAAACTTTGATCGTCAGCTGACAGAAACATTCGCACTTCATTGGTCAGAAGTTGAGCCAATTGAAGAGGGTTTTCAGAAACAGGTAATCTTAAGATATTTCCTTTTTTATTTTATCAAAATAGATTTATATATTTAGGAGACAATAAGAGAATTAAACAGCCATTAAGGGGTCGTCCATATTTCTTTTAGGTGACACCATACATACAATCTTAAATTTAGTGTCCGATTTCATTACTGAGGAAAAGTAGTTACATTCTGTTTAGAGCAATGACTTAAAATAAAACAAACCGAGCTTTCATTGTAGTGGAAATAATAGCTGAACAGCTCCATCTGAATGAAGTATTTAATTTAAACTCAAAATTTTTGTAGCAATGATTACGAGTTTATTTGCTTAATTTTAAAATTACTTTAACATTAGCTCGTATTAACTTAATTTTTAAATCTTATGTGCAATTACGAAATCGTAACGCCAGCGCCAACTATTTATAATTTACTGAATTAAGCAGCGTGCATCGGATAGGAAAATTGTAACTCAACTGTAATGTCGACAACGATTTTCGGAAGTAACAGTTTTGTTTCGATTTAATTTCCAGAATGAAATTTCTTAACTGAGTATCGCATATGTCTGCAATTTCACATTTTTTCATCATTTAGACGTAATGTGACCAAGTTTTACAATAATATTGAACAATATTTTATTAAAAAATGAACAATAATAATCTATATATAAAAAAAATGTAGCAGGGTGTTTCAAGGATGTTATAAATAGAGGATCTGCCCATATGTATCTTCATCCTATTAAATTGATGAAGCCAAAAAACAACCGAGCATCGGCACATCTGATTGGCTACTCTCGTTTCTACCATCGTCTGATTCGCTACTTTCGTTTCCGCCATGATTGTTGGCTCAAAACATTGCGATCCTATTGGGCGGAGTGGGCAGAATAGTAGTGGCGAAACTGTGACGTATGGCTTCAAGATTTTGTTTTAAGAGTAGATCCTCTATTTTATAAGATCCTTGGGGTCTTTCGAAAAATGCATTTCCTTTGTTTCTTCTACAATTAACGTTGGGTTTTATTATGAATAATTCTCGGCAGCATGTTTATAACATTTAACTAGTAACGTACGCAGGAATTTATTTCGGGGGTGTGTGTGTCCAAACTCAACATGAGGGTAATATATATTAAAATTCCTAAAATTGTCCCTAAGATTAGACTAAATTTACACAAAATCGAAATTTCGGGGGATCCGGACCCCCAAGACCCACCCCCTGCATACGTTGCTGCATTTAACATTTAAAAGGTTATTGAGTATAATGAAATTTATGTACTTTTCTTCTTTTTTGTTTTTTTGTTTTTTAGATTAAACAAGTAAACCTTGTCTATTTGAACGACCCAGAAATGCAGGCCTCGACAGAAAATGGTGGAATCATTGCAGCAATTACAATCTCATGTATTGCTGCAGCGTGCTTACTTTTGTTGGGAGTTTTGCTGGTAAGCGATTTTTAAAAAATTGTTTTCACACTTTGTTAAGGATAAGATCATGTTTGTTAACGCTCACAACGTAAAATGAATTTTGTTGGAGAACAAAAGGGGAAAGAAAGAAAGAAAGAATAAAGGAGATTGGAAAATGAGTTGCTAGATATTGAATATTTGAGAAATTGTCAAGATATTTGAGTATACTGATCTACTGTAAACGAGTCATGTCTTAATTCATTTGAAAGAATACACTTATTTGCAGTAAGGTTAGACTGAGAGAAAACATTTTGCTTGGATTAAGAATGTCTTTATTTGTAGTAAGGTTACACTGAGAAGAAACATTTTGCTCGGATTCCAAGAATATCTTTATTTGCAGTAAGTCTAGACTGAAAGGAAACATTTTCCTTGGGTTATGAATGTCTTTATTTGTACTGAGAGGAAACATTTTGCTTTTATTAAGAATGTCTTTATTTGCAGTAAGGTTAGACTGAGAGAAAACATTCTGCTTGGATTAAGAATGCCTTTATTCGCAATAAGGTCAGACTGAGAGAAAACATTTTGCTTTGACTGAAAATGTCTCTTTTTGCAGTAAGATTAGACTGAGAGGAAGCATTTTGCTTTGACTAAAAATGTCTTAATTTGCAGTAAAGTTAGACTGAGAGGAAACATTTTGCTTGAATTAAGAATGTCTTTATTTGCAGTAAGATTAGACTTAGAGGAAACATTTTATTTGGATTAAGAATGTCTTTTTTTGCAGTAAGGTTAGACTGAGAGGAAACATTTTGCTTGAACTAAAATGTCTTTATTTGCAGTAGGGTTAGACTGACAAGGTACATTCGGGAAGTGTCCTCTCGGGATTCGTGTGAAATTGATTCAAATGCGAAGTTCTCTGCTGCCCAATGTGTATTGTACTAATTTTAGCATCCCATACCGGTAATTTTCATATTTATGAGCCTTCATGTATCCGGAATTCAATTATACACTAGTATAATGCTCGAAGACAAAATTGGTTTTAGTTTCTTTAGATATAACTGGACATGACTGTGGACATATGCAAAACAAATTGGATGAAGTCTTCGAGCATACATATTACCTACCTCGGCCGCCATATTGGATTCAACTTTCGGTTTTTTAAATGGGAATAGATGCAAGTGATGCATCAAATTCATGTACAATTTTCTCGGAAATTCACTGGTGTAGCGAATTTTTCCGTAGCTTCTACCGTTTGCAAGGCATTCCATGTTAAATTTCTTCAGGCACTTCGCAAATAGACATTGCAGAGTAATATCAGTTACGCTTACGTTTTTGACACTGACACAAGTTGCGGATGGGATGAGTTAGACATGCCCTCTCCAATCTTGGAACTGGGAGGCACTGTCCCCCCAATAATCCGACTTGAAATATGTTTTTGGGGGAGAAATGTATTGATTTGTGTCCGATTGCCACGAAGGAAAGTGAGGTGAATTGATGTCCCCCAGAATAAGCCTCAAATCTGCCCGCCTCCCAATGTTGAAGACAACTCTGCTTCCCTAATCCTCTACAGCAGCGTTTCCCAACCTTTTTCAACTTGCGGCACACTACGGGTGTTACTTGGAATCTCGCGGCACACTTATAGATATTACTTGGATTCTCGCGGCACACTTATAGATATTATTTGTAAATATAAAACACAGTGGTATTTTTTCTGTGATTATTGATCTTCTCAGAGAGGTTTTTCCCCGTGGTAAATCATTATGCTTATTTTTCATTCTATTTTAAAAATAGAAAACAATTGCAGTGAAATATTGGACTCAGGTTTTTAAAAATACGCTTTCTTTTTAAAAACTATATCCAACCTTTTACTAAGAAGGAAGATCACTAAATAACGAACGAACAAACAAATCTCTTATACTTTTAAAACACAAATGTAGGTAATTTGTCGAAAGGATTGAATTATATTTTAAATTTTCAAGTTACGAAATCTGCAACAATAAAGAAACAATAATGGTCATAACAATTATAACAAATACATTTTTCAACATTAGAAATGTACAGAACAGTAACCCTGCATGAAACTTAAAATTGTAGATTCATAGTAGAGGTTCATAGTCATGTGAAATACAAATATAAATTTTCCCCTACGTTTGGCAATTTGATTGCTATAAAATTATTAATTTTGCTTCGATTCCTCGCGGCACACCAGCGGCCTATTCACGGCACACCAGTGTGCCGCGGCACACCGGTTGGGAAACGCTGCTCTACAGCATTGTTTTTCAACTTCATAAATATTTTGAACATCGTATTAAAAACAGATTATGGGAACGGTCTTACAACCCCCCCTCCTGTTGTTGAAGACAGATTTGCGGCCCTGGTTTTTGATGTTAACAAATCAAAAATTTCTAACTGGAAAAATACTGTAGGTGTAAACAAACTCTTTACAACACTATAACAAGGAACTATTGTATTACAGTCAAAATGCCTAATGTAAATCCAGATACAATCAGATTTGGGTGAAGATTTGTCATTTCCGTATTGATATTTATGTGTCTGTATGTATGTACGTTCAGAGAATACTTCGTCAACGATAAATCACGTTAAAAATTACATATACACACGTACCCTGTACAACTTTCTATTTGATTCAATATTCGTGAAGCCTGTCATTAACATGCAGTTCCTTGCAGACGGTGCAAGCTACGGTAAAACTCACTACACCAATGAATTTAAAAAAAAAAAATGTACATTAATTTATTTGATGTATCACTTGCACCTATTCCCATTTGAAAAGCCGAAAGTTGAATCCAATATGACGGATCCAAGATGGTGGTCGAGGTGGGTAACATGTGTCAGAGAAGCAGTACTTGATCCAATTTGTTTTGCATATGCTCATATTCACGTCCAGTTACATCTAAAGAAAATAAAAGCAATTTTGTGTCCAAGCGTTATAGTAGTGTATTATTGAATTCCGGATATATGAAGGTCCATCAATATGTAAATTACCGGTATGGGCCGCTAAAATTAGTACAATATACATTGGG
This sequence comes from Thermobia domestica, assembly GCF_964235325.1. NCBI lineage: Eukaryota > Metazoa > Arthropoda > Insecta > Zygentoma > Lepismatidae > Thermobia > Thermobia domestica. Next base: position 10,061,119 of record NC_137465.1, read on the forward strand.
CCGCGGAGAGCTTTGCATTTGAATCAATTTTACACGAATCCCTTCACGAATATACTTTGCGAGAGGAAACATTTTGCTTAAACTTGACATGCTATATAGGTGATAAAATAATGATAGTACATTTAATGTAATTTAGCTAATCAAATGAAATTTAGTATGTAAAAATGTTCCGTATGACAGATTTCAGAATGCCAGTTTAGTGGATTGCGCGTATTTTAAATGGTAGATGAAAGCGAACGGCTTAAAAACAGTTCGTGAAAGATGTGGCTTAATATGGCACGGTGTTTCTAAAACGTTATCTAGAAAGTGGTATAATATACTGTAAGTACCACCGTGCTTCAAAGAGTTGAACCTGTTGCTTAGTTGTGCTTAAGTAAATGAAAGATTAAGCTAATATTAGTCTGTGAAGACTTGTATTTTATGTCTGTACTTAACATTTAATTTGTAGAACCAAAATTTTACATAGTCCAATTACAAATAACATGTTTGACAATGTATTTAGAACTATTTATACAAAGTTCAACTTTACGATGTACTTAAAGGGCCTGCATTTGCTATATCGCTAACGGCAAAGTTCTTTTTACAGGTTGTTATGCGAAAACGCCAAAAGGGCTTTACGTATGGACGACGTTGTACTCCAGTTTCATTGGATGCTTATAGTCTCGACAGCGTCTCTGTATACAACAGCGTACGGAGGAAAGGAAATCGTGCATCGAAAAGATCGTACGGAAACCCAGCATTTGATGACCCGGTAAGTTCAATGATTTGTTTATAAGTTTCTATTGAGATTAGGAAAATGATATTTCTTTGTTTAGAAGTTTCTATTGAGATTAGGAAAATGATATTTCTTTGTTTATAAGTTTCTATTGAGATTAGGAAAATGATATTTCTTTGTTTAGAAGTTTCTATTGAGATTAGGAAAATGATATTTCTTTGTTTATAAGTTTCTATTGAGATTAGGAAAATGATATTTCTTTGTTTAGAAGTTTCTATTGAGATTAGGAAAATGATATTTCTTTGTTTATAAGTTTCTATTGAGATTAGGAAAATGATATTTCTTTGTTTATAAGTTTCTATTGAGATTAGGAAAATGATATTTCTTTGTTTATAAGTTTCTATTGAGATCAGGAAAATGATATTTCTTTGTTTAGAAGTATCTATTGAGATTAGGAAAATGATATTTCTTTGTTTAGAAGTATCTATTGAGATTAGGAAAATGATATTTCTTTGTTTAGGAGTTTCTATTGAGATTAGGAAAATGATATTTCTTTGTTTAGGAGTTTCTATTGAGATTAGGAAAATGATATTTCTTTGTTTAGAAGTATCTATTGAGATTAGGAAAATGATATTTCTTTGTTTAGAAGTATCTATTGAGATTAGGAAAATGATATTTCTTTGTTTAGAAGTATCTATTGAGATTAGGAAAATGATATTTCTTTGTTTAGGAGTTTCTATTGAGGTTAGGAAAATGATATTTCTTTGTTTAGGAGTTTCTATTGAGATTAGGAAAATGATATTTCTTTGTTTAGGAGTTTCTATTGAGATTAGGAAAATTATATTTCTTTGTTTATAAGTTTCTATTGAGATTAGGAAAATGATATTTCTTTGTTTAGAAGTTTCTATTGAGATTAGGAAAATGATATTTCTTTGTTTAGGAGTTTCTATTGAGATTAGGAAAATGATATTTCTTTGTTTAGAAGTTTCTATTGAGATCAGGAAAATGATATTTCTTTGTTTAGAAGTATCTATTGAGATTAGGAAAATGATATTTCTTTGTTTAGAAGTATCTATTGAGATTAGGAAAATGATATTTCTTTGTTTAGAAGTATCTATTGAGATTAGGAAAATGATATTTCTTTGTTTAGGAGTTTCTATTGAGATTAGGAAAATGATATTTCTTTGTTTAGAAGTATCTATTGAGATTAGGAAAATGATATTTCTTTGTTTAGAAGTATCTATTGAGATTAGGAAAATGATATTTCTTTGTTTAGAAGTATCTATTGAGATTAGGAAAATGATATTTCTTTGTTTAGAAGTATCTATTGAGATTAGGAAAATGATATTTCTTTGTTTAGGAGTTTCTATTGAGGTTAGGAAAATGATATTTCTTTGTTTAGGAGTTTCTATTGAGATTAGGAAAATGATATTTCTTTGTTTAGGAGTTTCTATTGAGATTAGGAAAATTATATTTCTTTGTTTATAAGTTTCTATTGAGATTAGGAAAATGATATTTCTTTGTTTAGAAGTTTCTATTGAGATTAGGAAAATGATATTTCTTTGTTTAGGAGTTTCTATTGAGATTAGGAAAATGATATTTCTTTGTTTAGAAGTATCTATTGAGATTAGGAAAATGATATTTCTTTGTTTAGAAGTATCTATTGAGATTAGGAAAATGATATTTCTTTGTTTAGAAGTTTCTATTGAGATTAGGAAAATGAAATTTTTTTTGTTTAGGAGTTTCTATTGAGGTTAGGAAAATGATATTTCTTTGTTTAGGAGTTTCTATTGAGATTAGGAAAATGATATTTCTTTGTTTAGGAGTTTCTATTGAGATTAGGAAAATTATATTTCTTTGTTTATAAGTTTCTATTGAGATTAGGAAAATGATATTTCTTTGTTTAGAAGTTTCTATTGAGATTAGGAAAATGATATTTCTTTGTTTATAAGTTTCTATTGAGATTAGGAAAATGATATTTCTTTGTTTAGGAGTTTCTATTGAGATTAGGAAAATTATATTTCTTTGTTTAGAAGTTTCTATTGAGATTAGGAAAATGATATTTCTTTGTTTATAAGTTTCTATTGAGATTAGGAAAATGATATTTCTTTGTTTAGGAGTTTCTATTGAGATTAGGAAAATTATATTTCTTTGTTTATAAGTTTCTATTGAGATTAGGAAAATGATATTTCTTTGTTTAGAAGTTTCTATTGAGATTAGGAAAATGATATTTCTTTGTTTAGGAGTTTCTATTGAGATTAGGAAAATGATATTTCTTTGTTTAGAAGTATCTATTGAGATTAGGAAAATGATATTTCTTTGTTTAGAAGTATCTATTGAGATTAGGAAAATGATATTTCTTTGTTTAGAAGTTTCTATTGAGATTAGGAAAATGAAATTTTTTTTGTTTAGGAGTTTCTATTGAGGTTAGGAAAATGATATTTCTTTGTTTAGGAGTTTCTATTGAGATTAGGAAAATGATATTTCTTTGTTTAGGAGTTTCTATTGAGATTAGGAAAATGATATTTCTTTGTTTATAAGTTTCTATTGAGATTAGGAAAATGATATTTCTTTGTTTAGAAGTTTCTATTGAGATTAGGAAAATGATATTTCTTTGTTTATAAGTTTCTATTGAGATTAGGAAAATGATATTTCATTGTTTATAAGTTTCTATTGAGATTAGGAAAATAATATTTCTTTGTTTATAAGTTTCTATTGAGATTAGGAAAATGATATTTCAAATAGAGTTTTGTTTTTTTCTAATAAACACATAAAACTGTGTTTGAAATCAATTTTCATAATGGTTTCAGGAGTACCTTTGTACACAATTTTTTCCTTAACATTTTGTTTGTTGGACTCTTAAATACTACTCAAACTAACGAAAACCAGGCATATGTTTTATGTTATATATTTCTCCGTTCAGTTTGTGAAATTAATAAGTCTTTCTGCAGAAGTGAGTGTCACATTCCACTCCGTTTTCAGAGCTCCGCTTCGGTAACAAACTATAGTAGTCGCAAGGAGTCATGAAGCTTGACCTAGATCTACCAATTAGAGCACTCAATAGAACGCAAGGATATATCCCAGTTGTGAACCCTTGTCCATGACATTTTGCCAGTGTTGTCTCTCGCGCTATACAGATAACATCTCCTTAGGGTACAGTGTTGCCGATTGTAACTAAGATTAGTTTTTTTATTGTACGGTGTTACAATACGACTAATACGGTGTTGTTTTATATTTTATGCCATTTTTATTGTTACCATGTAATTCGAATAATTGTAGTGTTCTTGTTATAATTCTTTAAGTGATGTTTCCTAGTCACTCGTTCGTTGTTTCACTTTTTCACAAGTGTGCGTTTGGAAGGCAGCTCCACGAATCGTACCGAATTCTTCCGATGCATCACACGTGAGGCAAAGCAGTTCGATGATTTCTGTAAAGCCGAGACTCGACTATAAGTATCTCCTTTATATACCTTTCATATACACCAGTACAAAATACGGTGTTTCTAATCGTAATAATCGTATAGATATACCTTTCATCTCTATTTTCGAGTGTCATCTCATACTGATTGTGGCCCCTCGTAGTCAACTGACGGACATTTGCACGTGGTTCCAAGGTTTAATTTCCAGCTGCAGTATTTGCATCAGGTACAATCCCAAATGGTGGGCAAGGGCTTTCTTTCAGCACTTGCCCATGTTTTATTTTCCCTTGATGCAGAAAGGAATTCAATCAATCGATCAATCAATCAAGTAACAATTGATTCAATCAAAGGAGAGATCAAAACATATTTATAAAGGTAACCACGAAAGTTCTGTCGCTTTTTGTGGAGGTCTGAAATTCATTGGCCCTCACACCGTGAGTTCAGTGTGAATGGAGATAAGGCGAACGTCAGTTGTTGGTGTAGGTATATCCAACATCTTATCTGGTTGTGCCAATTCAGTTACAACGTGAAGTTGGGTAAGGACAGAGTGAACATGGGACCTCCACAGAGCGTCATAAGGGCGTGTATGCTATACGACTTCAAACTAGGGTCAAACGCCGCTGCAGCGGGGCGAAAGATATGCAAGGCCTTTGGTAAGGGTGTCGCGACTACGCGAACAGCGGTGGTTTTACAAGTTTAACGACGGTGACGAAACATTCGAAGATGCACCACCTACTGGAAGACCAACAAATGTACAAAATAAAGATCTTCAGGTAGCAATTGAGGCGAACAGTGGCCAGACATGTGAGTAATTGAGACTACAATTCAGTGTAAGTGCAAAAAGCATTTGGCAGCACCTCCACCAACTTGGGAAGCACCACATATTGGGTCGATGGGTCCCACATGATTTGACTCCGGCCAGAAGGCAACGCGAGCAGACACATGTGTTTCTTTGCTGTCTCGTCTGAGGACGGAGCCATTTCTGGGCAGGGTGTTGGCATGTGATGAGAGGTGGGTCCTGTACGAAGCTTCACGGCGCCGTCATCATTGGTTAGCATCCCATGAACCGGTTCCAAAACACCAGAAATTAGCATTGCACCAGAAGAAGGTCCTACTGTGTGTTTGGTGGACTGCTCGCGGCATCGTGCATCGGAAACGGCTACCAACTGGTCAGAGCATCAATGCAACTGTGTATTGTCAACAGTTGAGCCGTGTTCAAGAAAAATTCAAAACTGGAGCCAGCACTTCTGAATCGCAAAGGGGCCCTCCTGTTACAGGACAACGCAAGCTCCACGTGACTAGGATGACCCGGGACACCATTCTACGCCTTGGATATGAAACACTATTGCATCCGCTTATCAGTAGTCCGGACGTTTCACCGTCCGATTATCAGATGTTCCATTCCTTGGACAATCACCTTAGAGAACGCCAGTTCAAATCCCTATTAGAGGTGCAAGTTGCACTTGATACCTTCATCGCTTCAGTGTCCACCATTTTCTACGGCGATGGAATCCATGGCTTTCCAGAACGTTGGCAGAAGGTCGTCGATGCTGATGGGGACTATTTTTTATATTTCAGGTATGTCTTAGGTGACTTATCGATGTTCGAAGGTGGTGGGTGAAAAAGCGACAGAACTTTTCTTGGTTACCTTTATAATTACGGTAGCATGGAATACCGTAATTACGGTAGTATTTTTTAATATTGGTTTCCATTTTTGCTAATATCTTGAATTATTATTGTGGAACAAACTTTAAAATTTCTTTTGAATTAAGTCATTGTAGATCCACAAATTGATTAAATCGAAAATTCTTCCTGTACTTGCAACCCTCTTCACCCAGAAAATGACTTATAATCATCCAGAGGTGTTAAATTGTGCTAATGTAGTTTCCAATCCTTAACCACATTGACGTCAATGAAATATCCTCACCATCTTCGACATGATGTTGATATCCAGGGAATCACTCAAGATTTTGATTTTGTTCAAGATTGTCGAACGCTAATAAATTATTTCGTTCTTCTGAGTTTTCAAAATTGTTTCAACGAATGTGTTGTCTTGTAACACTTTTATTTAAACAAACATGAACATTAATATAAATAGAAAATAACTATACGACGTTGTTTCTATGTGGGAAATGAAAACACACTTGCATTGCACACTCAAAAGAATTACAAAAGTGTAGTATATATATATTATATATAATTTTAACAGTCATTTTGGCTTTATATGTTTCTATTAATTTGTTAAGTATGTTAATATACATTGTTATGCATAACTATAGTTACTCCTATTGTGATAATAATTACTTTTGTCTTTCCAGAATGCACCGTCTCATCCAATGAATTTCGCTGGACTTGCCAACTTCAGTTCTGACCGAGACGCTTTGGACGAAGAGTTTAAGATGATTCCGCAGTGTATGCCGAAGATGGACGAGTTGCCGGAGGGCGCCGAGACCAAGAACCGTTACGCTAATGTTATTCCGTTACCAGAGACGAGAGTCCACCTGACACCCTTAGATGGAGACCCTCTATCGGAATACATTAACGCAAATTATATTAAGGTTAGCAAATTACTATATATTAAGGCCTTTGCATTAGTTCACTGTAAAAAGTGAATATTTCGTTGAGTAGAATGTTTCCATTAGTTTCGCGTTTTTTTCACAATTTCCAAGTATCTGCAATTAAATAGGAAAAGTACCTGAAAGATATACTTTTATATTTTAGTACTTTCTAAGTGTTAGACAGCTATTAGGGCTAGAAACAAGATTCTTCTTAAGTGATTGCTATGCTTCTATGTTGTATAATGTTTCGTGTTAAGATAATTGATACCATTAGATGAGTAATACCAGTATGTCATGATTATTCTAGAACAATAACGCTAGTTAGTAACAATACACAAGTTACAAGTGAATGTAGTTTCGCAGTGCTAACTATAGATGTTGTATCCATGTCAACTAGTAAGCCCGGTAGCCTAAACCTTTCGTACAATCAGTGTCGAGTTTGAACGAGTTGTGACACGTTTATTTCCAGAAACAGTTAAGAGTGTCTGTCGCGCTCCAACATTAAGGGCCTTCACTATAGCAAAATTAAACTACCGCTAATTTTAGAGTTTTTCTGTAATATCTTGAAAACAAATAAAACTATTCGAAAAGCAGAAACGTAGTGACCTAGACAATACGATTTTGCATGCAATACCGTTATGTCAACTCATCCATCTGCTTTCGATTTGCACCTGTAGATAGATTTAGCATCTCTTGCGGGTTCTGTAAATAGCGGCATACCAAAAGCAAATAGGTGAATTGTGGTAAAGGTATCAGATGCAAAATCGTATTGTCTAGTTCATTACGTTTCTGCTTTTCGAATATTTTTATTTGTTTTCAAGATATTACAGAAAAACTCTAAAATTAGCGGTAGTTTAATTTCGCTGTAGTGAAGACCCTTAAGTTTTGTTCTAAGCTCCAAAAAAGTGCCAAAAAAGCCCACGAAATGTCAAAATCAGTGTATTGGGATGAAGTGTCGGCATTGAAGATTGTTTACAAGTGGTATGAGCGATTCAAAATCGGCAAAGAATCAGTTAAAGACAAGCAAAGATCGAGACGTCCTTGGACGTCAAAAACAGATGAAAGCGTGTAAAAAAGTGGGACAAATGATTTGTTCAAACAGGCGAATAACGATCCGAAATCTTTCCGAAAAACTAAACATGTCGTATCGGTCCGTGAAAAACATTTTAACCGCCTATTAAATCGGCAAATGGCTTCCTTCGTCACCATGAAAACGCGCGAAGCTACAGCTTGCTTTTAATCCGCGAGTTTTGGGCCGAAAAACTATTCCTATCAGTCCACACTTGCTGTGCTCTCCAGATATAGCACCAACCGACTTCTGGATCTTCCCAAACATTAAAACCGTGCTTAAAGTGAGAAGTTTTCACTCCATTCCTGACATTGAGAGGGCCATGACAGAGCAGCTGAACACCCTTCCGAAAGAAGACTTCCATAAATGCTTCCAGTCATGGATTCAACATTGGAATAAGTGCATTGCTAGACAAGGACAGTACTTTGAAGGAGATTAAATCAAATTCCATGTAAGCTTATTACTTTGTCTCTAATAAAATTATTCACCTTACTTTTTGATCACACCTCGTAATACTATGCTTAAACAAATTGAATAACTGAAAATGTTAAAATGCAAACGAAAATAAAAATAGAAGTAGAACAAAATAATATGAATAATAATTTCCCTAATCCAACAACAATAAAACAGTTTTTACATTATTCGGTGTAAGCTCTAAATTGCGATAAACAAAGCCACGTGAAACTAAATCTCGCTGATTTGCTTTTGTCCTACCGACGCTTGTACTCCTCCGCAAAATAGTTCATGTGATTGCATTATTACTTTTACTATGAAGCTTCATATAAAACTGGTATATTATTATAAATGACAAAAATATAATACGGATTATCTAATAATACTGCAATCGAGTGTGGCTAATGAAACAATAGAAATAAACACTAAGCATGCGCAGTAATTATGGCGCCAACTCAACTGTGGACGGGTGTTCTGCTTTTAAAGTCTGAAAGATGACTGGTATGAATCCCGGTTCCGCGAGTGTTGTGGTGAAACACCAACAAGGCAAACCTTTACTCACTAAGCAACAATTGTTTACGAGCGAAATTCAAATACTTTTTTTTTTTTATCTTTCGAGTTTCTTTTCTTTCTTTTCTGCTGCTGCTGTAAATATCTGGACAACATGAGACAGTATTGTCAAAATGCACGTGTATAATTTGCTCCTCCCCGTGGGGAGTGGGAGTGATACATCACTAGCCAATCGTATTTGTGACAAGCGGAAGGATACAAATATTTTGTTTATCGGAGTTTAGAGCTTACGCTGAACAAAGTATAGATATACAGTTGATTTCCTAAATCAAAAGTTACAATATGTGATGCCTAAAATACATTAAAATCCTTTAAACGATTGATCAAGCTGCAGCCTTTGGCAGTAACTATTTAGTTACATGTACATTCATCTTGAGATAGGGAACATGTATAATTTATAATAGTTTGTCTAACCAGAATTCTTTCAAACTGAAGCCTTTGGATTCAGTCGAGCTGACGGTTCTACCAAATAGAGAATTTATAGGTAAAATACGATGCGAAACACTTTTTGTGAAGGAATCAGAATGTGAATATAATTAATTACTGTCGTGCACAGCGTATTGAAATGAATTTTGAGTGATAGTGAAAGTATTGCATGTGCAAGTGTGCTCTTCCACTATCCTCGTTTATGCGTATACCCCTTTTATCGATCTTCAGCTTCCTCTTTTAACTAGCAATATTTTCTCCTATGTTTCAAATCATCGATCCGCTGTAGTCTTCTTCTTCCTATTCCTCGCTTCCCTTCCATCTTCCCTTCTATGGCGGTATGAAGAAAACAATTTCTTCGCAAATGTGTCCAATCCAATTCGCCTTTCTACGAAGGATGGTAGCTAGAAGTGTCCTCTTCTCTCCGATTCGTTTTAAAACCTCTTCGTTTGTTGCTCTTTCTCACCGTTTTATGTTCTTCATCTTCCTCCAACACCACATTTCGAAGCTCTCTAAATATTTCTTCTCTAACTTCCACTTCAATAATGTCCAAGTCTCTGTACTATACAGTCCAATGTTCCATATATATAGCACTTGACCAACTTCTTCTTAAGTCCAATATCGAGCTGCTAGTTAAGAGTAATCTTTTCTTGTTGAATACTGCTTTAGCTATGGCAATTCTTGACCTGATCTCTTTGGTGCAGTACGCGTCTTTCGTCAAAATACTTCGCAGATACTTGAAATTATCGACCTCTTCAAGTTCTCTTTGTTCTACTCTGATCCGTAAGGGCGTGTTTCCATGGGATATTCTCATGACTTTCGACTTTTCGATATTAATTTCCATTCCATACAGTTTTCCAGTGTCAACTATTTTGTCAATCATCTCCTGTAGTCCTTCTTCGGTTCTAGCTATAATAATTGTATCATCTGTATACCTGATCTTGTTAATGATCTGCCCTCCAATCTTGAAATCTCCAATTTCTAGGGATGCGCACGAGACAAGATTTGTGGCTTCTCGTCTCGAAAATTAGCTGTAAAAGTTGTGTCTCGACTCGAAAAATGTGTATGTCTTTATTGGAAGAGCCGTGTCTCGACTCGACTTTGTCAGGAAAATTCTGTCTCGACTCGTCTCGTGCGCATCCATACCGATTTCCATTAATGCTTCCTTCCTCAAGCATTCACTGTAAATGTTGAATAACTGGTCCGACAAACTACATCCTTGTCTGACTTCTCTTTCAAATTCCACACTATTGGTTTCTCCTTCATTCAAGCGCAACTTCACCCGTTGTCGTATGCACAGGTTTTGAATGAGTCGTCGATCTCTCCTCTGGAGTTGACTCCGATTTTTTAAATGTATTTTCAGAAGTTTCGTCCAATTGACTCGGTCGAAAGCTCATCGCCAGTCGATGAAACACAAACACAACTCTTCTTTTACATCAAGAATTCTTTCTGATATAATTCTCATCAATCCAATAGCATCTCTGGCGCCTTTCCGGAATCTGAATTGATCTTCTAACCTTTCATCTATCTTATTTTCCAGCCGCCTGTTCAGTATTAGGGATGGCCACGAAGTTCTGGCTTCGGCGGAACCGGTTCCAGAACCGGATTTTAGAAACCGGTTCCAGCACTGGATCCGAAAACCCGGTTCCAGAACCGGATCTTAGAAACCGGTTCCAGATCTGGATCCGAAAACTCGGTTCCAGACCTGGATCCGAAAGTCCCCAAAGACCCGTAAAGGAGGCACAAAGTTCACCTTCAAAACACTGCAAAGAGGACCACGCGCTTCTACTCTCCCCGCCCAGACCCGCTTGTACCTCCAGAAAAAATTTTTGGTTCACCAGTGGGTGTTTAGCCAAATGATTTTGCCAATTTTCCTGTTTGGCCAATGAGTTTGCCAGTTACCCAGTTTGTTTAGCAAAATGAGACAAACGGCCGCCGCCTGGGCGCCTGCCTATCGATTCCACCATTTCATCTAGCACACTGTTCACAGCCTGCCAGCAGCTCGGGTTTAGCCGTTTAGCGTAGGGATGGCCACAAAGTTTGGGTTCCGGCGGAATCGGTTCTATACCCGGATCCGAAAACACGGTTCCAGACCTGGATCCTAAAAACCGATTCCGAAACCGGATTTTGTAGAACCGAATCCGTTGAGAGCCGAAAACTATTTCCACCAGGAAGCGATTCTAGCCATCCCTATTCAGTATGCGTGCAATGATCTTTCCAGTGTGGGAAATCAATCTAATGGCTCTGCGATCGCTGCACTTCTTTGCTTGCTTTTTCTTGGGCAATGCAATCATTGTAACATCAAGAAAATCCTTTGGCCATTCTCCACTTACGTAGATATTGTTAATAAGTGAAGTCAGTACTTTCATTGCGTTGTCTCGTAATTCCTTGAGCAAATCTACTGGTATGTCGTCGTCTCCAGTGACTTTTCTCCTTTGCATGTCTTTGATTGCTTGTGCTACTTCACTTTCCAATATACTGGGTCTTTTTTCATCATCATGCACCTATTCCTGTACTTCGATCGCAATATCTTTGGGGCGGTTCTTCTGATCATACAGATCTTTTATGCACTCCTCCCAAATTCTAAGGATTCCTTGATGGTCAGTGATCACATGACCTTTGATCTTCGATTCCAAACGTTCGTATACTTTTGTTGGCTTTTCCTACTAATTCTTGTGCTTTCTGATACATCAGTCTATATCTGCCGCGCCGTTGAAATTCCAATATTTCTTCACATACCCGTTTCATGTACTTTTCTTTGGCTTTGTCCATTTTTCTTCTCAATTCATTATTCAGCCTTCTGTATTCATTGACGTCCGTGTTTTTTGCCCTTCTGCGTTTTCCTCCATCTTCTTAAGCATAGCTCCAGTTATTCATGATTTTCTCGGTGTTCTTTCCATTTTGCCAATGTTATTGTGGACTGTGTCAAGTAGAATCTGTTTAACTTTTCCCCAATTATTCTCTATATTGTCAACCATATCGCCCATTGCACAGATTTTTCTTTAATCTCTTCTTTCACATCATCATCGACATTTCTTAGTCGCTTTAAGTTCCATTTTCGATTTCTCCTCCCATTTTTCTTGATCGACTTTAACCAGGTTTGCACTTCCGCCACCAGGAGATTGAGATCCGAATCAATGTCCGCTCCTGGCAGTGTCTTCACGTCTCGTACACTATTCCTGAAACTTGCTTCACAAGAATGTAATCGATTTGGTAGCGTTTCTTATCTCCTGGACTTTTCCACGTGTACAGCTTGGTTTTTGTTCTCTTAAACCACTTGTTCATCATCACTAGATCATGTTACCTACAGAAATCGATAAGCATTTGACCTCGTTCGTTTCTTCTACCTAGTCCAAATGGTTTTACTACTTTATTCTCAGCTCCTTCTCCTACTACGCTGTTGAAGTCTCCCATTATTATGGCATTGACCTTACCTTTTCCTTCCTGATGCAAAATGTCACTGATTGGATCATACATTACTTCTACTCCATTATCATCATGGTCGGTTGTTGACATATACACTTATATTATCACAATATCCACTGGTTTTGCATGTAGTTTTAAAACATCAAACGATCACTGCAGCATTCCACTTTGGTTACACTTCTTGCTACTTCGTTCTTCATTGCTATCGCGACACCATTCTCGCCCTTATTGCCACCCGAATAGTATGTTCTGTAATTTCCCGATACTATCTCATTTTTCCCTGGCCATCTCACTTCACTCAAGCCCACTATGTCCACATTATATTTGTCCATTTCCACTTTTAAATTTTCAAGTTTTCCCTGACTTTGTAGAGTTCGTACGTTCCAGGTTCCCATGCTGAAGTGAAAGTTATTATTTCCTCCTCTGATGATTCTTCCCGGAGTGGTTCCCACCCGGCGATTTGGACTCCGAATTTTTTTACCTCAGGAAGAACCATCATATTTATTTATTCTCCTCCTTCGACCCTTCTGGGAAAAAGATAATGTGGTAGTATTCCCATTTCCTTTCCACATCTCCATGCGTTGACCATCTACGTAGTGATTCATCCACCTTTTAGGACAGTTTCCCCTAAGAATTGACTTTATTTAAATATTTTTTCACAGAGTGCTCTGTTGGATTGAAATTGAATCGTATTCTTTGTTTTTAAACATCACTAGAATATGTCGATAAAAATGGTATGGATTTATTACAAAATATTGTAGATTTCAGTTGTTCACGAAAAGGAAAATTATTGGGGTTCGATTTAATTTGAAGTGACGTATTATTTCAGCTGAAAATACCGTATAGTAATATAGAATATTAAATCGTATTTTATTGTTAATAATGCTCCTTTGTCATTGTTATAATATTTCCATAGAAATGTGCTTTACAGATATTAATGTAGGTTGTTCCGTAATCCACAGGGTCCAAAACATGAAGCTAAGTTCTACATAGCGTGTCAGGCACCAATGAAGAGTACAATCACAGACTTCTGGCGAATGGTTTGGGAACAGCAAAGCAAAGTAATTCTAATGTTAACAGACCTTGTGGAAAATGGGGTGGTAAGTAGTATAAAACTATGACTTCTTTGTTTTTCTTTCTCTGGTTGAATTTCTCAGATCTGAAAACATACATAGATACATTTCAGTTTAAGTGTTTCATGCTTGCACTTATCTGTTATACTAGTTAATAAAATAAACTTGCATTTAACGGAATTTGAGGAGAGCATGTTTGGCTTAGGATAGGTTACTTGTAGTGATGACGCACTGGATGCTTACGTTTACTGTATGTTTACTATTATATGCTCGACAATAACATGTATCTGTATGCACAAAGCATAATGGTGTCAGCTGGCGTGCAGTTATTGTGGCATATAGAAAGCATAAGCAAGCCGGTTGGCATGCAGTTATTGTGGCATACAGAAAGCATAACCAAGCCGACTGTCATGCAGTTATTGTGGCATACAGAAAGCATAACCAAGCCGACTGTCATGCAGTTATTGTGGCATACAGAAAGCATAACGAAACCGGCTGGCATGCAGTTATTGTGGCATACAGAAAGCATAACCAAGCCGACTGTCATGCAGTTATTGTGGCATACAGAAAGCATAATCAAGCCGACTGTCATGCGGTTATTGTGGCATACAGAAAGCATAACGAAACCGGCTGGCATGCAGTTATTGTGGCATACAGAAAGCATAACCCAGCCGGCTGGCATGCAGTTATTGTGGCATACAGAAAGCATAACCAAGCCGGCTTGCATGCAGTTATTGTGGCATACAGAAAGCATAATCAAACCGGCTGGCATGTAGTTATTGTGGCATACAGAAAGCATAATCCAGCCGGCTGGCATACAGTTATTATGGTGTAGTTAAGTGCTATGGGGCATTAGATCACTGGCTCTCAACCTCTTGTGGTTTCTATAAAGTAGTGTCTCTATATGGTACTGAGCATTGTTACTGAGGCGTTGTCTGGTACAGTATATCTCAAATTTGATTTTAACTGTTGAATGCTTTATGACTTTTAAATTCTAAAATTTCGCGACACGTTCTATGGGAGTGCATGACACATCGGTTGGGAACAACTGCATTAGGCTGATTATCTTGAGTTGAAATCCACCAAAAGTTCGACTCCTGAAGATCATGGGGATTTTAAATTATTCCGAAGTTTCTGAGTTCGCGTCCCTGTCGTATTGGATTACGTAGCATAACAAATAAGATGAAACAGAATACAGTACAGAAGAAAGTGTTCCAGTGGGAAGAGGGAACTTAAAAACGTCGAAGGTTTTAAGTTGGCTATCACATGACCTATCTCTTGCGGGTTCGAATTCCGCTCAGGTCATGTATTGTTCTTCCATCATCCATTTTATTACCCACTCCTCACCGTCTCAATTAGCCTACACGGCCCAATCACAGCACTTAAAACTCAAACAGAAAGAAACCAAAACTTTTCTGTTATATTATGTGGATGCGAAAATTGAACATAAATTATTGCAGAAATAATCGGAAGTTGAGGGCTTTTGGGATCAGCCTGGAACTGTTATTGAGACTGGAACTGTAAAAGATCGCCCGTAGTGAGGAAGACTACGTACAGTACGAACAACGAAATATATGAAAACAGTGGCGGTGCGTGTCCGACGAAATCCAGTTAGGAAACAGTTAGTTTTGGCTCGGGAGCTAAAGATATCAAAAATGGCTATGTCTCGCATGCTAAGCAGTGACCTGGGATTATTCCATGCTTACAAACAGCGCAAAGAACACCTCCTGACAAATGAACTGAAGCGCCAGAGGCTCCTAAAAGCAAAGCGCTTAAGTGTCACGCAGCAAATTTGTACTGTCGCATTCTTTTCAGTGATGCAAAGATTTTCAGTGTTGTCAAGACTTCGAGTGTCCAAAATGACAGAAATATATGCCACATCTTCTAGAGAAGCTGGTGAAAAGGCTCCAAGGATCCAGAGAGGGTCAGCATGCTGCTTTAGTCATGGTGTGGTGGAATCTGAGCTACAAGGGCACAACGGAGATCCTTTTCTTTAAAAAGGGGGTTAAAACATCAGCCAAAGTGTACCAGGAGACAGTGCTGAAGAGACTAATCAGGAACCTCCCCAACACCCTCCTCCATGGACAGAACCGGAGTTTCTAGCAGGACTCAGTTCCAGCATACAAGGTACGGACAACACAGCAGTGGCTGGAGGCAAATGTTCCGGACTTCATTTTTACTTTAGGTTGGTCTTCTGCAAGTCCAGACCTACATCCTTCGGACTGCAAATTGTGGTCCAAGTTTTAGGAGATTGCTTGCAAGAAGAGACATCCCAATATCGAATGTTTAAAGCGGTCTCTTCGGAAGGCAGCTGCAGATTTTCCAGTTGATGTGTTACGTAATGCAATTGATGAGTGGCCACAAAGACTGTGAATGCTAATGGTGTCCATTTTTAATAATGATTTGTGATTTTGATTCACAATACATCCATGTAACTAATGTTATTAAGATATATTAATATATCTAACCGTTTGGTGTCAATGTACTTAAAACTTTTTAGCAGTATTCAGGATAAGAACTAGGTGCTATAATGTGTATTTAACGTAAGGTATGTATTGTTTCTATGTCTATATGATTTATATTTAATAAATATAACTTACAAGGACATGAAATATATACGTGTTTATTATTTGATTAACTTGTATATATTTAATTTGATAAATAAAATAATTTTGTTTTGTTTTCCAGGATAAGTGTGCGGACTACCTACCTCCTTCAGAAGTACTTGACTGCCACAGACTTTTTGGAGATTTCCAAGTTACACTGAAAAAGAGGGAAGTTAGGGAAAAATACATTATCTCTTGCCTTCAACTCAAGGTACGTTTAAAAGGAAATTTATATAGAAGCGAATATTTATTTTTCGGAATACTTAACCGAGTAAGATAAAATCTGAAAATAAATTATTCTTATTTTCTTGTTACTTATTGAGAAAGAATTCTAAAATCTGGAGCACCCAACTGGATTGGTAAGAAATTTACATTTTCAACGAACTTAAAAAGTTCGTTACTGAATTCTCTATGTCTCTTTGTATGTATGTTTGTTATTTGCGAATTTTTCAATTTTCAGCCCTCCATTCGATTCAGCAACTAAAACTATCTGAAGGAAGTGATGGAATTTTTTACGTCACTCTTACTGTTCCCGAGATATTGGCCCAACAGGTTCGGATTTCAGGTGATTTAAGAAGCCATATCTCGGGAACCGTAAGTCATAGAGAGGTGATATTTTGGGAATTTTTTGATTTTGAACTCTCCATTTTCAGCATGTGTCTTCGTAAAACAACTTTTCGTAGAACGTTTTAACAGAACTCTTGAACAAAACACGTGGAAAAAATGTAGTACTCAAGAAAATTATAAATGGATAGATATATTACAAAAATTGTTTAATGAGTATAATAATAAAGTACACATAGAACAATTCGTATAAAGCCTGTAGAAGTTAATAAGAATAATTAATTCTTTTTAAGTTCGTTCTCGCAATGCTCTCGGAGCATTCTCAACTGGTTTAAAAATAATATTACTGTAGTATTTCATTTAGAGATCCGCTAGGAACTTACACGTTAAGCGTATTTATTCTTCAGATGGTTATTAGGAAGTCTTACGCGTGAATAATTTTGCGTAACTACAACTGAGAAAAATAAAAATATTATAATCCTGAAAGTTATTGAGCAAAGTTTCTTGTAAACTGTATAATAACCCAAAATGTTGTTAAACATATCTTAACATAGAATTAGCTTCTGAAAAGGATATTACACGATTTACAGAAACATACTACCAAAATATCTTCCTCTAAATTTGATAATAATAAATCTAAATAGAATATCCAAACATACTTCCAACTTCTTGTGTATTTATTTTCCTTTCATATTCTAACAATCTCTTCATTCTAGCATTCACAATCACAATGTTTACACAGTTTAATGCATCATGTCACACTTTGCTTCCTCGGAATTGCTACCTTCCTTCATATTTCCCGTCCTTGGAATTGCTACGTTCCCTGTTAGTATCATTCTTTCATCTTACGTCCATTTTTCTATTATTTTAATTCTTCTCCTACGCAACAACATCATTAATTCCAAGTTAGTACGTACAAACAACTTCACATACATCTAATCTCATTCTAAAGCCTTTCTATTCACTCTTATATTATTTTTTCCTTTATCATCTCAACAGCAGCACAACCTTTTATTTTTGAATTATCTTTGTGGCGGAGCGTTATAGAACAAAACTATTTGATCAACTTAACACGAAAACAGACGGAATGCGAAGTGCAACATTGTTATTAGTTCTGTTGTCAGAGGTTTCTTTCTAATTGAAGAGCAAAACGGTACCAAGGTATACTGCACCAAAGAGATCAGGTCAAGAATTATCATAGCCAAAGAAACATTCAGCAAGAAAAGATCACTCTTAACTAGGAGGCTTAATGTTGGACTAACTGTAAGAAAGAAGTTGGACAAGTGCTATACATGGAGTATTGGACTGTATGGTTCAGAGACATAGACACTACGCAAGTTAGAGATGAAATATTTAGACAGCTTCGAAATGTGGTGTTAGAGGAAGATGGAGAAGATAAAATGGACCGAAAGAGTAACAAACTAATATATTTTAAAACGGATAGGAGAGAAGTGGACGCTTTTAACTAGCATTCTTCGTAGGAAGTTTAGTTGGATTAGACACATCTTCCGATGAAATTCTCTTCTTCATATCGTCATAGAAGGAAGGGTGGAAGGAAAATTTGGAGCAGGATATATATCTGGCGACTTATTTTTGTTTCACAGGAGATAAATCCGCCATTCACTTTCAGAGTTCAATATGAATGTTGCAGGGAACGAAGAAGGGACAGGCGAAAACTAAGGAAGACCTAGGCGCAGATGGGAGGACAATATTAAGATGGATCTCGCAGAGATTGGAATACAAAGTAGAAACTGGATTCAATTAGCTAAGGATAGAAGTCAGTGGAGAGCTTTTGTGAACGCGGCATTGGACCTCCGGATTCCATAGGCCATAGAGTTAGTTAGTTAATATGTGAAAAACGAACTATGATCTCTAACTTTTTTTAATGATGATTAACAGTTTTTGTTTTGTTCTAAGGAGTAGTATGATTATATGATATCGTATCTGTGAATCATATTCTTATATTAAACATATCAAGATTATGTTACAAGTATACTTGGATAGAAATATTTGAGGTGATGTATATTCAGGGACTATTATATTAATACTAACACACTGAACTATTACGTTGAAAAGGCTGGTATTTTCTTCGAACACTTCGATCAAAAATATTTCCGCCCCTAAACGTTTCTGTTGATACTTGTTTCTTAAATGACATTCAATAACATGTCATATATTCTTTTAATCATAGAAATAAGTGTTTATCAAGGTACTAGTACTAATATTATTAACTATAGTAAACTTATGATGGCACACTTTTCTTAACAACAAAGATATCAACATACCGACATCAAGTGCACTAAGAAATGCTTTCATCCTCTTTATAATGGTACCCAAGCAGGGGCGGGTCCAGGACAGACTTCCAAGGGAGCGGGGCGGTAAAAGATTATGGTGCCTATGCAGAGTCGTCCTGACTCGTGATTAGTGTCATACTAAAGACTTCGACTAATATATGCTTCCTACAATAGTCAGGCCCTTAATATGACACTAATCATACGTCAGAACGACTCTGCATAAGGCGGTATAAGTTTTTCTCCCTAGGCTTGTACAGCATGGTACGTGTGCTCCTGGAGGTTGATGAACGACCTTTTGCCATCTCTCTGAATCCTCCTATGTACTCAAGAGAAGTTCTTTTGTTATTCAAATGAAGAGAAAAATATTAAATGTATTAAAAGTTTAATATCTCAACTCTCCATAGTGATGAGAATGTTGGAAACCACTATATAGAATTATGTAGGGGTTTGTGTTTACCATAAAGTACATTATATTTTAGAAAATGAACACACTTTGTGTTGCTGAGGTCTCGCGACTTACTCTTTTCTTCGCAGTAGTCTACAGCCAGAAGTAGAAATAATTATTTGTATTTGATTTATATTTTGATTCTTTTTTCATTTTCAGAATATGGAAACTAATCTCTGGCGAGAAATTACGCATTTCTGGTATCTAAAGTGGCCTGCGCAAGGCGTTCCTGATGAGTGTAGCTCCATCATTGCATTCTTGATTGAGGCGAGACCTTACATTAAAAATAATCCTGGGCCTACAATAGTTCATTGCAGGTAAAAGAACATTTATTTTGATTCTTTTTCATGAAAATAATTTGCATCACTCTTCATTTGGTTTTAATGAACTGGTGGTTGTTTTTATAATTTATTTTCTCATTATTTATTAGTCTCAGCATTCATTCTAAAATTTATTAGTTATTTCTTAGTTGTACAGTTAATGTAAATTTAGTTTTGTAAGTCAGAAAATATTTTTATTAGAAATATCTCATAATTTTGGTATGCATATCTGGATGAAGTTTTATAATAAGTAACATATTTTCCATTGCGTAATAGACTCGAAACTTCGTACGTGTTTTTCTGCTTGATAGAGCTTGTCTATTCCACCTGTGCCCTCGGAAACTATGCGAAATAAACTTCGGCTCCACCCTCGCCGCCCTCTGGCGGACGAAACCCTCCCTTTGCTTAGGGAAAAGAAGTGAATGACCTCAGCTGTGTTGCCAATTTGTCATTCAATCCTTTGGTCTTGACGAGTGAAGATCGTAGGCTACTTAAAGTGGCTAACAAGATAGAGGACAGCGAAGTCCGTGAAATAATTCATTTTGGCAACGCTTCCGCATCCAACAATTGAAAGACCTCGACCGCAGCAACCTGTCCTTCCTCGTTCGAGAGAGGTACGGGAAATCACATATCGATAGCAGCGCCAGCAAGGGCAGAGTTAAACTAGACAGGCTCTATCAACACAGAAATCAATAAATCAAGTCTTTACACCCATAAATAAAGGGTGGATCCAAAGCTGTGACACGCCAAATTAAAAATCGAATAGTGTAAAAAATACCAAAGCAAATATGAAACAGTGGTCAAATATGATAAAGGAAAAAAAAAAAAAGAATTTCGCGACTATCTTGGATCTGAGTCAATTTTTAAATTAATAACTATGGACAATTTCTAGTCAAGCAACAAAATAAAAATGAAAATGAAATCTTTAAGTTTAACATCCCACAGTTATATCCTTTAGGCTAAGGAAGATGAATGATTAAAGCAAATGAATGGTGTTGGAAGAATTGGTGCATTGATTGATTGATTGATTTTTATGTCCCGTTGAGCAGCGAGGCTATATGAGACGTGGACCTACTGATTAACGTGGAATCCGAACCACATGAGCTCCCGCTGGGAATCGAACCCGGGTCTCCAAAGGCGCGTTCGCTAACCGCTTAGCCACGGAGGAGCTAAAAAATGGGTGCAATGGGAATAAAAGAGGAAAGAGGAGAACATCGAGAAAACCCACGGACACGATGTTGCCTACCACTTTACAGCATGCTTTTATATATCTTAGTTTCTTTGTTACTTACTATGTTAAAGCATCTATGATGCGTTATAGTTAACTTTTCATTTTTAAAGAAAAATTCTAAATTGTGTCATATAGAAGTGTGTAATAAGTGCAAATTGTCTTTAACTACCGGCGAGTATGTATAGTTTTTAACAGAAAAAAAAGAATAAAATATTAGGAAATTATCATTTCAAACATTCAAAATTTTGCTATATAGTCATTGGATGCTTGGATTTAAGTTAAGGACCCCATCTGGCAACGAGTCTATATAAGACGTGGATCTACAGCTTAATTTAGCTACACATAAGCTCAGGCCGGGAATCGAATACAGATCTCCCACGCTAAGCTATACACCTGTATAATATGTTTGTTCGAAAGTGAACATCAAAAGATCACATGGGTAATGTACCTTGAACTGAATTTAAATCTCTGCTATTACCGAAACAAAATGGTGAAATTTTAGGTCTCCAAATGATTTATATATATATATAAAATTTGAAATCTCCATACAGTAGATTTTCATTTAAAAAGTATACGAAACTTTTATTTAAAGATATCAATTTGGTATTGTCAATAGTGTAGATCAATTGCGTATGGTATAATGTGCTGGGATTATGTAGTGTAGTCTCTCGGAGACGTGCGTTAGACGTTTTATTTCTAAAGAAACTCATAAATGTTATGAAGGGTGCCTGATTGTTAGCTGGAGTAAATGTATCTTTCTTACATAACATCAAACATGTAGTGTAGCTGGCAAAATCTTTCTCTTATATACATATAGATAGTGCAAATAGCCAACATCTTGATGTGGTAATCCAAATTCATTTATAGACTTTCGCCATATATTTTTTAAAAAATGTTTTTGTTATATCCTTTCCTCAAGGGCGCCGATTTCTCTGTAAAATTGGGAGGGGCATTCAGATGCAGAAGGTATATATATGAGGATTATAAGACAAAGTGCATTCAAATTATGCCAAATATTGTATAATCATAAATACAATAGGGGGGCCCGGCCCCCTATCAGAGTCGGCGCCCTTGCCTTCCCTTGACTAATATCAAGTGATATTCTTTACTTAATTTAATATGATTTAATTGGTGTTATTGTTTTTATAGTTTTTATATTTCTGTTTCACTTTTTAGTTATGATTGTGTGAAAACAAATCAAATTTCTATTTTTATTTTGTGTTTCAGTCCGGGAACAGGCAGAACAGGAACAGTTCTAGCTTGTGATATATGTATAAGAGAATTTGAGCATACCAGAATGGTAGACATACCACGATGCGTCTATAGATTAAGAAGAGACCGCGCTGGGGCTGTACAGACTCGAGATCAATACTATTTTATATATCAGGTGAGAAGTTTGTTCTTGTTATCATCACTATGATGCTACTCTGTAGAAGTAAGCAAGATTAATAGGCATTAATTTTGTCAATGGTAAGTGAATAAGAGCTTTCATCTAACTATTCTGATAAATGACTTCGTATGAAGTAAGTTTTCGTGTATAACTCTTTCCAGCTAAGTGTTTTGTTTTGATGTAAGAATTAACTTCTCTAATACAAATAATTAATAACTAACTCTAGGTCTATGAGACCCGGAGAGTTAATAAAAGCTCTCCATCAACTTCTGTTCTTGGCCAACTGGATCCAGTTTCTACTTTGTATTCCTATTTCTGCAAGATTCATCTTTAGTATTGTCCTCCCATTTGCGCCTAGGTCTTTCTAATAAACGTTTTCCAATTGGATTGCCAGTTAAAACTTTGAAAGCGTTCTTACTTTCTTCCATCCTGGCTACATGACCCGCCCACCTAAGCCTCCTAGACTTGACGACCCTAACAATGTTGGGTAAACCGTATAAATTATGTACTTCCTCGTTATGAAGTTTCCGCCATTCCTCATTCCTGTTCCTCTTGGGTCCGAATATTCGTCTCAGGATCTTGTTCTCAAATAATTTCAGTCTATGTTCTTTCCTCAGAGTAAGCGACCATGTTTCGCAACCATACAGCACAACAAGCGTGATTATTGTTTTACAAATCATAATTAATCATAAACCTTTTTCTCTTCACCCTTTTTTTTCTTCCACTACTCTTCCATTTTGGCTTGTTAACTCCTCCAGAATGACTAGGAGTACTACAAAACAAATTCAATATACAAGTCTATCAGATACATTTACTTATATGATCATGTCGCTTAAAATAATAAGTTTTAGTTTTATTTTATTATAGTTTTTAATTTGCACCTGCCTATTAGTCTCTTTGCTTTTAATTTGTAAAATCATATTATTTTGATGTTAAAAGGTATTTAAGTGTACAATACATACAGATGGTGATCAGAAAAATGGAAACACCTGAACGAAATTGCAACTTACCAGATTAATATGTTGTCGGGCCACCTTTCGCCTTCAGAACAGCCTTGATGCGACGTGGGATGGAGTCATAGAGGTCGTGAATGGTAGCAAGTGGAATTTTACACCATTTCTCGTGCAGGACATCGTGGAAAGAGGATGGAGGTGGAAACCGTCGCCGGAGTCGTGTTTCCAAGATGGACCACAGATGTTCAATTATTTTGAGATCTGGGGATTGGGCGGGCCAGGGGAGGTGTTGAACTTCATCTCGATGTTCCTCAAACCATGCTGCAACATCGCCAGCTGTGTGAATGGGTGCATTATCATCCTGGAAGATGGCGTCATTGTCCGGGAACAACATCCGGACCATAGGATGCAAGTGGTCTCCTAAAATTGCGACATAATCGTTGGCAGTGATTCGTCCGCTAAGTGTGACCACAGGACCCAATGAAAACCATGATATGGCGGCCCACAGCATCACCGAGCCGCCGTCATGTTTCACAGTTGGGCGGAGACACTGCAGATCATAAGCTTCTTTGGGCGTTCTCCACACATAAACACGGCCCGTGGTTGGGAACAGGTGAAGGATGACTCATCCAACCATATCACACGTTTCCAGTCCTCAACGGTCCAAGTTGCATGGTCGCGGCACCATTTGCGGCGTGCGAAAGCGTTATGGTCCCTGATGAGCGGTTTGGCCCGTACAACACGACCCCGTAAGTTCATGTCATGTAATTCGCGGCGGACTGTGATTGTCGAAACAGGGTGGGGGAGGTGCTGATTGAGTTCCTCCGTCACTTGCTCCGCAATGGCACCACGGTTCTGCGTGACAATGCGCTTTAATACTCGGCGTGACCTGTCACTCATGATTTTCTTCCGCCCACTGTTCCGCTTCCCCGATGTGGTTTTCCTGTGTGTTGTGTAGGCCGTCATCACCTTCGACACTGTCCCACGCGACACACCTAACACAGTAACCACTGCCGTCACACTCACTCCACATAACAGCGCACCAACAATTTGCCCTCTTTGAAAATCTGAGAGGTCTCCCATTTTAAACTACCTCCGTCTGCTGCAGCCACTGGGCACTGCTGTTCCACTGCGTTTGACGTAGTATGGAGACCGACCTAACACACCACCACCAGCGGTCCGGCACTGCGGGCGCCACGACACCATTACCAACCCATACATCTGACGTGTTGCCAACTACAGATGTTTCCATTTTTCTGATCACCATCTGTATAAATAAACGTGTAAAAACGAAAGTGTGTACACATAGAGTACATTTTTTGTTAACCAACCATCACGAGATCGGACCCTGGTTGGATAACAAAAATCGTCATTTCACGGCCCCTAAATTGCATAGCACTTCTGTAATGGCCAAGGAAGGCTTAGTGTATTATAATTCAATAAATGTAACTGACCAAAATTAGAAATTTCAACTGCAAGCTGTTCCAATGATTCTTACAAGTCAGTTGGACGATACACTATAACACACACTTATATATATATATTTTTGAACGAAACAGATTAAACTATTACACACACCACACACTTATTCATAGTTTATGTATATTGATTGAAGGAAAATACAAAACTGAAAAAATACGATTGAATCTACCATACTGAATGACTGAATGAAGTACAGACGTGTATTTATTCTGTTATTGTTTGTAATATTTATTAATATTGCGGAGCACCGAAGGTGGATGGTAACGAAAATCACTTATTTCTTGAAATATGATTGATTAAAAGAGTCCACTGTATATATACACAGCGTGTAATAAAACGTTCGGGACAGTGGAATATCTAGAAAAATACACTTGAGATTAAAAAATAACGAAACACGTGACCAATATTTAAAAAGATCTATTCAACTAACATAAAATGAAGTAGTCCTCCTCTCTTTAAGGGCAAGGAGGGGCAACTTTAAAATTTCAAATGAAACCCCCATTTTTATTGCAGATTCGAATTCTGCAACTGAAAATTGAGAAGATCATTACAATAGCCCTGCATATCAACTAAGTTTCTTTGTGCTTTATTCACGTTTTGTATAATTGCTCTCCTGTGATATTTCCTTGGTCATCTGTGCTTTTACGTGTTGTTATGAGATAATGATTTTACTTACAGCGTGTCACGTGATATTTAACGGGCATATTGGTCTACTTTATCTTTACACTCCTACGGAAGATGTCTTGTTACAAAGCAAAATAACTTTGCTTTTCATATTGTAATAGTTTACCACGGTTGTATTGAAGTATAAATGAATGTAATTTTATTTTATGCTAGATCATTTAAATATATTGGATAGGTATTTCGTGCTTTTTTAATTACAAATGTACTTCTAGAGATATTCAGTTTATTATCAATCTCAGGTAACGTACGATGATATTCATTTTTTTTGCGATTACAGCGTCATCTATAAGGGTAACGGAAAGGTAAAAGTTGCGTATTTGCGGTCGGTCGCAGAATCCGAATCTGCAGTAAAGATAGGGGGTTTTATTTAAAATTTTAATGTTACTCCTCCACCTTTGGAACGGGAAGGGCAATTTCATTTTATATTAGTTAAATAAATCTTTTTAAACTGTTGGACACGTATTTCGTAACTTTGAATCGTATTCTCGAGATATACCACTATGCTGACCTTTCTGTTACACGCTTACACGCTGTATATAAATCACTTCTACAGCAACATAGTTAATGTCAGTAGTTACCTGTTGCTTAGTTTCAACTTTTAATTTTTTTCACGATGCTAATGACAAATATATATATATATATATATGATGGAACATGTTCTTATTATTGAAACTGTTCAATAATATGCACAATTTCTTTCTTGCTTTAAATAATTTGTGCTGTCACCAACATGAAATGTCTCAACATTTTGTTTGTTTCTTTTTGTATTTATTACTCGTATTTTTATTATTTATTTACATAAATTTTCTCACCTACAAGATCGGGTACAGTTAGAACTTCTGGTTTGCTTTATATTCGCTATTTGTTTACACATATTTTGAAACATACAAAATTGGATATACCATGTAGAACTTTTGATTTTCTTTGTATATACTGTTTGCCTACATATTTTTTTCATCTACAAAATTGGATAAAGTGTTAGCAGTTAAAAAGTGTACAAATTAACTTCCCAATTGTATACTTACTTTTTGTTGTTCCTTAGAACTTCTAACACAAACCACTTTTGTACGCCACTCATCTTAATTAAGATAAACTGAGTTCATTTCTCTTCTCTATATTCGCATAAGATTCTATTCAACATTATCTTTCTAATAATCTTGCGACTTATTAAATCTAGAAAATATTAAATAACAAATTAGTAGCTATTAAAAACTTCTTCTTCGCTAATCATCAGCTTACCAAACACAATTTTACTAATATGAAACGTAATATTTATTTTACACACATTTTGTAACTTCCAAACACTCATCCCTTTTCATCAGACTATAAAAGACTTCATAACATCCACAACTTCATAATCTCCATAACACTTATCAGAGGAACTTTTAGTCGACCTTAACTTCTTTCGCCAAGAACTGACTTCCTCTTTTAGACATTCTACTGCAGCCTTTAAGGCTAAAAACTTATCGTCTTTATCTTCAAATTCCTTTTCTGAAAATACAAAATTATCTTCTTTGTTTATCAACGATCCCTTTAATTCCACAATCTGGTCATTTCTTCTTCTACTCAAGCCTTCCAGCTATTTCTTTACTTTGCTACTTCTTCCTCTAACTTTGCTTACTTTATATCCTGGTTATTCAACTTCACAGTTTATTTTGTAGATAATCCTTTTTTACTATCCGCTCTTCCACAGCAGTTTCGGTTCTTTCTTACGACTGCTTGTACTCGTTGTGCTTCAGAATTATATTTCCTGTACACTAAACCGTTCAATTTGTTCTGTTCTGATTCACTATTTGGCGAAAGTGTCGTAGTTCACTTGAATGATGTTCTTCTTTAGGGTAGGATCCATAATAACACCTAAATTTTGACTAACCACTGTGTCTTTACCTCCTTGAGCAAATGTCTTCCGCGCAAAATTTTCTTTCTGCCATGCTCTCGATAGGTATGTCGAATCCAGACAATAGCAAAGAAGCCAAACATTTATAAACATAGTGGTTAATTCCAAAACATCGGTGACATTTTTTCCCATACGCTGGACAAAATTCTGATTTATCATTGCGAGGACTTCAAACTATAACTTCCACATGACTCAAACTTGCATATTTTTCTTCTAGAAGACGTTTCAGTTGTTTTTTTTTAAATTGATTTTTTGTTTCTCACTTTTAAATTCCGTCTGAATCCAGAACTTGAGCACCTAAGAAATAATTATAGTTATTTCGTAGGAGTGTATGTTTCAAGTACGATTCGACAGGTGGTAGTGGTTAACTCTTTGCGGACGGACGTGTTTTCCACAGCAGATAAGATTTTTTTGATTTAAAAAATCGTGGAGAAAAGATCATTTAAGCTGTTTTTATTTTAAAAGCATTTCTAAAACGTACAGAAGTTGTTCTCCCAAAAGATATATAACTTATAATAATTGTTGTTACATCTAGAATCTTTTAGTTAAGAATGACAAGCTAAATCCATAGTCCATTCGAAATGTGGAAAATGTGATTGAGCAATTTCTCGATTATCAACTTAAAATTTTGTTGCTCCTTAAAACTTCTGGCACAAGGCATTTTTATGTACTACTCTATCTTAAAGCTAAATAAACTGAATTCATGTTTCTTCTCCATATTCATATAAGATATAGGTCAATGTTCCGTTAAAGGGGTCCAATGTCTTTGACACCACTTCTTTCTATTGATTTTCGTTTCATTGCATGATATAACGTTATATTAGGTTCTATTAGGTTAGGTTAAGTTACGTTACATTAGGTTAGGTTAGCTTAGCTTAACTTAAGAGGTCCAGTGTAGTTTTGGACCCCCTTAAGGGAACATGGACCAAGATATATTATGTTTCCACTATCTTGGGTATATTCAACCTAGAAACTATTAATAACAAATTACTAACTATTGGCAATTCTTCGTCAATCATCACATTACCGAACACTATTTCCCTTATTAGGAAATGCCATATTTGTTTTACAGAGATACATATTATAGCTCCAAACATATACAGAGACATGATTTTCTTTGTACTATTTGTTTACATAAGGGGCTTCGGTGGCTCAAAGGTAGAGTGTTCACCTCTGGTATATGGGGTATTTGGTTCGATGCTTACGCCTACTGAACTTTCTGGTGGGCAAACACTGTGTGCGTGAGTTTTCTCGGGATTCTCCCGTTTCCTTCCACTTTTTATTCCACCATTTCATTCATTTCTCATCATCACCGTCTCCTTTAGCCTAGCCAGCATATACGTGGGACGTAAAACTTAAAGATTTAATTTCATTTATTTTATTTGTAAATAAAATTTTAGACTAATCGAAACATGATTTAAGGTGCCGTAAGTACGATAAAGTTTCATAAATTTTACATTTCTTATTCTAGTTCAGCCTGTTTTGCTCTTCTGTTCACATTATAGAAAACCTTGATTGTACTTGTTATGTCGTTTTATTGAAGAAACAATTTTTGGGGGTGGGGAGGGAGGAGGAATATCAGAGCAATAATTCTATCTTAGTATACAATGATTTTCCGTTTTTAAAAAAGTTGATTTTTTGAACATTTGTGGCTTATTTTATTTTATAATTTGGCATTATTAGATACTTTAGTAACATTAATAATAGGTAATTACTATTTGAAATTAATGGATGATATAAAAACAGAAAGATCGTACGCGAAGACGAAGAGGTTAGCGGAGGACCGTGGAGCATGGAAGCTTCTCAGCTGCGGCAAGTGACCTGCCAATAAAGGCAGAATACCTATGATGATGATGATGACTATTTGAAACCTTAGTAGCAGCATTACTTGTTGATGAATGATTATTACTAGAGCTTTAAATAATAGTTTACAATCATTAATTAATTCATTATCATCAATTCATTCAGATATCATTATTTGAAATTTGGGTGTCATTATTATTATTATTATTATTATTACATGCGTTCATAGACATATTTTTATTCTGCATTATTTATTATTTCTCTTATTTTCTAGGTCTTGAATTTGTATGCAGCTAAGCTTACAGGAGGGGTGATGGACTCCTTATGACAACTCGAGTAATTTTGATGCATCATTCCAAAACAGCATAATATGAAAGTGATAAATTTATTTATATAAAAATAAAAACATTTCGAAGCACCAATATGAGAAATAAAACATAATATTACTAAATAAGGTACTGTTAATCTACCATAATAATGCTGAGGAAAACTATCTTATTTTTTTAAAAAAAAATCGTGAAATTTTTCTTCATGAGACGATCATATTTTATACAGTTTTTTAAAAATTCTTCGACGAAGTCTGAAATGACGAAGATTAAACTTTTGAGACGAAACGTTTATTTTCTTTTATTGAAATATTTTTAGTAAAATATTTTTGAAGAAAGAACTTTTTTTTTTTTTTAAATTTTTCCATATAATTTCAATTTGATTCGCAATAATTCTGTACCACTTACTACGCCATATAGAAATATACATTTTATAATTTTGAAAAATAGTAAAAATAATATTAAAAAATTATCTGTTAGAAAAAGAGTATTTTTAAAAAAACACATTATTATGATACTAATTTTGAAGTAAATTCAAGACAATTTGTTTAATATATATTATTTTTGGAAGTCGTAAGTTAATAAAGCCAATATACTAGTACAAAAATACATATATTTATATATAAGAAAAAATTTACTATTCACATTTTTCTAACAATGATTTTTCTATTTATCATCAAGCTCATTGTGTTAAAATTTGATCATTTTCATATAGATAATTCAAACACTGTCATCGAGGAATTATGTATTAAAGGTAATGAATAAGAAACTGGAACTACAATAGTATTGTGTAATAAATAATACAAATTGTAAATACTATAGCAGAAAGCAGTGTGAGTGGATGTAATTATATAGAAAGAAAATTCTCCATACAAAGATTGTGAACATCGCTTCAGTCATTTACACATTTTCCAAATATTAGAAAATGACATAGTTTAGCTGTTTAGTTAACAATAAAAATTTTTTTGTGATAAATTAGCTCACAGCATGTTGTTCACCTAACTTTTTGATAAATGCTTTCATAAAGATTACCCTAGTAGCAGAAACAACTCGCAAATCTCTTGCTGTAAGCTTTAATTGCAAGTCGACCAAGTTTGCATCCAGCTTGATTGGAAAACGTGCAAGCATGCCGCAAGCTGGATTCCAGTAACAGTGTTCCATTCAAGTTTGATGCAAGCGTTTCGCAAGTCAAGTCAAGTCAATAGTCAATGAACGGCTAGTGATGCTATAACGCTTTGCGAAGGGTCTAAAGTATCGCTTGCAAGTACAACAAAAGGCAGATTGTATGAAAGCATGCGTTTCAAAGTGCAAGCATAGAAAGCCAAAATCCAAGCACGCGCCAACTGGCCAAAAGCTTTCTTGCTACTAGGGTAAGAATGATAGGTAAATTTATTCAATTTATTGACAGATCTCTCTGTGAAAATAAATTGTAATGGTGAACATAATAAGAGATAAGAATGTTAACTTGCCTACACATCCAGCAAATTGACAAAAACGTTTGTTTAACTGATGTAGTAGCTAATTGCGCCGTCTTTTGAGAACATTCATTTTATTTTATAACTTCCTTAAAATCCACAACTGACTTGTGAGTTTATAGCTTAAAATTTGTAATAAATCATGGAAGACAATTTTTTGGAAGAAGTTTCTTTTACCATACAAACAATAGAAAATCGACTGCTTGAGTTTTACAAGTGGAAAATTATACTTTGAATCTCATTTTATGTAAAATACTTTTGTGCATTGCGAAATTGTTTCGAATACTTCGATTAAGCACATGAAAAGTTTTGTTCTTGTGATATTGAGATAGCAGGAAAAAAGTGAGTTTTAAGAACATTTCCCATAGATTGTAGACACAAAACGATCTTGTTCGTGAAGATACTGCAGAAATTTAGATTTGTATATTTTAAATATTTTTTTTTCTTAAAAAGACATATATTTATGATTCTATTTTTAAGAAAAATGTTGCTGAAAATGAAGGTATTGACAGATTAGCTACATGATCTTTCATATAATAGAAGGATTGAATAACTCTATCATATAATAGAGAAATAGATTCTTTTGTTGATTTCAAACGTTAAGGTGACCCTTCAGTAATAACATATTTAATTATTTAGATTATATCTATAAAACTTATTGTAAATCAATGTTATCACACTTAAAGACTGAGCAATATTTAAGTCAGTTTGTTGCAAATGCTCTCTATTGATTTACAAATGAAATCCGTCCGAAAAGATAAAATGATTAAAAAGTTAGTATTTTTGCTTCACTAATAATCTGCAAAAAAAATATTATTATGTTTAGTACTTTAATCCAAAGTTAAATATTATGTAGTGGATCTTGCAAATTTAAAGAACAGAGAGGTATTTCTTTTTAGTGACGTCAGTTTGTGATACTCAGATTGTTAATAATATAATTTACTGTTTTCTTTACCATACTTGTTTGCTATCAATACATAATATATATATATCAGGTAGAAACATATCGTATTACGTGATATATCAATGGATTTTCAACTATACATCAATTGGATAATACAAAATCGGTTATTTGCTCAGTTTAATCCTATAAATGATTCTACTTTTCAATGTCTTTTTGAAAATGTAACAAATTGCGAACGATTTTTCTTTGAATTTATGTAAATTTAACTAGTTGAATATCATCTCAATGTTTTGTAAATACGTTTATTTTCTGCAAACTTCTAAATTTTAATAATAACAATAATAATAAAATATATTGTCCTTTTACGTACAAATTTTAGTTTTCTCTTTTCTTCACTTAGATGTACAGTCAGCAACAAAAGTTCTTTCCAATTGTTGAAATTTGTTTCGCAAATAACTTCAGAATGGAAGGACAATTAGAGTTCAGTTTTCAGTAAATGGCAATTTTGTGTACGTTACCACCGCCGTTATTCCCAAAATAAATTTTAGCAAACGGAAACAACTCTTGTCGCTGACTGTACGATGACCAACAGAAGTATATACGTAGAACATACATTGTTTGCTAATAACTTTTGCATAAAGGATACATTTATGAACAATGTTTGATAGCTTCCGGTGAACTTTTAAGTCATTCATATGTTTGCAGAGAACTTTCAATCAGCCAGGAAAATATCATTTACATGTGTTTAAATTTATTCGATGTTATTAATGAAAAGATATTTTACACATTTTCTCTAACGGCTGTAGTCTTCTCTATACGTGTGTTATTTGTGTTTATATTCCCAACGGTTTGAGTATTAAACTAACTTCCTGTAACATCAGCATCCTGATAAGCTGCTGCTACATTTACCATTTGCTTTTCCACGCAGAATTCTTAGAAATAAATAAATAAATATATATATATCTGAGTATTAATAACTGACGTTACAGAAAAATAAATTATTAATATTGAACATAACATCTAATGTATGTAGGCCCTAATTCCTATCTAAAGATAGAATTAACACTTTCTAATTTAGAAAGTGCATACAAATTATTGTTCCTACCTGTAACTTACTATTTATTATATATTCTTTTTGCAAAAGGCTTCAATCTACATAAAAAGATATTATTAATTATATTGTGATGTTTAATAACTTAAGTTGTTCTATCATATACTTATGCACAATTACCAAAATAAAGTTGATTTGTATGATATGAGTGATGCTGAATATTGTATTTTGTGATGAAATCATCTATGAAAGGTTTTATACAACGATTATGAGCCTTTTTCTGTGGTCTATATGTGACTGTGTGTGTGTATGGAAAAAAAATATATGTGTGCATTGTGTGTTATTGCAAATTGAATGAATGATTTAAATTGTATAAGTCAATAAAGTTGTAATTATGTTTAGATTTTGCCTTATATTTTCATTATAATTCATATTTAGACATTACCTTGTCGTTCCCAAATACTTTCACCATAACCTTTCTGTTTCGCCTACAACCTTGCCGGCAATTTGAATCATTATTCTATAGTAGAATTGGTGAGTAGTCGAACTACCTTTTTAGGCTAAGGGAGACGGATGATTAAGGTTAGTGTAAAGGGACAAGTTTTGCCGATAGATGTCACTACAGTCTTCGTATCTCTCCCATGTATTTTTTACCTTTCACGAAAATATACAATTTCTTTTATAAATTTCAACTTAGATACTTCAGATTTTTAGAGAAGGAACTTTATAATCTATTAAAGGGAACAATCCGTATCGATTTTTTATTCCGAATTTTCTTCATTGTTGAGACAGTTCGATTGTTAAAGTTTTGGATATTCATTGAACAATGAAGAAAGTTCTAAATAAAATATCGGCACGGATTATTGCCTTCGATAGATCATGAAGTTCCTTTTCTAAAAATTTGAAGTCTGTAGGTTGAAATTTGTAAGGTAAATCGTGAATTTTTGTAAAAGATAAAAAAAAAAATATATGGGAGAGATACGAAGACTGTAGTGCCATCTATCGGCAAAACTTGTCCCTTTAAACCAACCTTAAGGCAACTGAATAATGGAAGAAATGGTGAAATGAAAATGTGGGAAGAAACGGGTGTACACGATGTTGTCCACCACCGCTCCACTACTGAGCCATCGCGCCTCTTGAAGTGCTTTTTTTTTTCTTTAAAGAGAAGTTATAAAACACGTTAGGTTATACTTTTTTAATTGTCCCTCCTATGTTAGAAGTAACACATTCTTTCCTTAATTTATTTTTCCAAATGGGGAATTATAATATCGTTTACGTGTCATTTTGCGTTACTTCAAATTAGTGTTGCCAGATTTTTTTTAAAGAGAAAAAGAAAGATCATAACTACTTTTAAAGGAAAAACAGAATATGTGATATTTAGAATTTACATAACACACACACACACACACACACAACCATTTATATACATTATACTTAGGAAGTTTCATAAAATACAATTGTAGCGCATAAAACAAAAGACATATTAGAATTCTGTATTGAAGCTCATCTTACGTTAAGCTTTAGGCCTAATTTCATGTAGCCTCGTTCAGAAAGAGACTAAACCAAACCACTTGGCTTAACAGTCCTTTGTGGGCCTCAGCCACTCCAACGCCATCTGTTGGCAACCGACTGAACTAGTTAGCGTACTGGCTTTGGCGTGGGAGACCCTTGTTAGATTCCCGGTGGGAGCTCATATGGTATGGATTCCATGTCAATCAGTAGGTCCACGTCGCGTATAGGGTTACTGCTGAATGAGACGCTAAACTCAAAATCAAGCAACCTATAATGATAGTTTAAGCTTGTCAGAAATAAGACATCGGTGAATCTCCTACGACCGTCCTTCCTCTTCTCAATAAAAGACTGAAAGAAATTTTCAGATTAGAAAAATCTCATTATATAATTAGCACTGGCATCAATTATCGTTATTCCGAAATCTAGTAGAGCGAAAATGTATCTGAAGAACTCGACTGGCACATATATTGTTTATAGCAAGCTGTTTCAGTCGATAATTACACCAAATGCAAATAATTTTAAGAAAAGCGAAGATTCAATTTTAAGTAAAGCACTGTCAATGAATTCAACCGCAAACAACAAATTTAGAGTATAAAATACAACAGTGTCGGTCTTTATATTGGGCGAACCGGAAAACCACTCGGTTTCCCGAGCATGGAAAGGTCTCGTGTTTAAGAGTAGTACTCTTGATGCTTTAAAACATTTATGGAAAAGACCTCATACATCATTTAATAAAATTCGGGAGTTTACAAAATTCTAGAATAATCTAGTAATTACAGTTCTATAAGTAGTCCATCTGCAGGACACCAACACATGCACCATAAATAAAAAAAAATATTACTTCCTCGATATAAATGTCTAGTATATTAGTAAGTCCCATTGAGCTTTAATTTAGCAGGTAGTATTCCTGTGTAGATGGATAGCGCTGAAAAATTCAAATAATGTTTTCTGACTAGTCTTGCGGAAACGACACCTTTCTGCAGCGATATAGCACGATGAAACTAAAACGAATGTATATTAGTTGCTGATTGGCTATTTGCAATTGTTCATTTATTCACACGGTTTAGCATTCAGGAGCCATAAACACAAGGGCGTTTCTGGCGGGGAAAAGAGATAGGGAGATATTTACCCAGGCCCGTATCCAGGGGGGTCTAGGGGGTCGGGCCCCTAGGATTGACGACGTTACGAATGCACGAAATACTAGTTAATAATAGTTCCCTAAATGAATACCAGAGGCGAGTGGGAGTTGCATTCCCCCTTCTCTTTAAAACCCTGATATATCATCGACCTTCCACATTCTACGCACAAGCCTCACATTAACTGATCGAGTGAGATTGTTGTCACCGTCTGGCGAGTGGTTCTGCTGTGCCTCATAGCTCTTACGTCAACCCAACGATTTCGCTCAGAAAGTAGCGGGCGGTCATAATATTTTGGCTGGTCAATGTATATTTTGTTGGCTTTAAGCTTACTGAATGATTACACAGGTGCTCGTGTTGTCACAGGCAAAAGATTATACAAGGTGTTTCAAAACAACACCGTTAGAGCTCCTTCGTGGCTAAGCGGTTAGCATACGCGCCTTTGGAGTGGGAGACCCGGGTTCGATTCCCGGGGAGCTCATGTGGTTCGAATGCCACGTTAATCAGTAGATCCACGTGTCATATAGCCTCACTGCTGAAAGGGACGCTAAACTAAAATCAACTCAACTCAAAACAACACCGAGAACGTTTGGGAGGTGATTCCTGACATCAAAATAAGACGAAAATTATAGAAAAACCTGGGTGCACAAATGCTTCTTTTCGGAGTTATAGGCTACCGAAAACATGAAAAAATGTATTTTATAGGTCCATACCTCCGAAGCTATCGGACCTACAGTAGTCGGTTCAAGACTTTATTTAGGAACTAGTGTGTGTCCTATCTAAATATCCATGTTTCAGAATCCTGCGGTACTTCAAATTCATATTCATACTTCAATTTTCATAGAGGTGGTTTGTGAGTACTTCAAATTATAAGACCATAGCCAAACTCCCTCTCCAAAAATTGTTGTGTGAGTATCTTAGGTTTCTGAAACATGTATTTTTGGATAACCCACATATTAGTTCCTAAGTGAAGCCCTGATCCGACTACGGTAGGTTCCATAGTTTCGGACCTATGGGTCTTTAAAGTTCATATTTTCATGTTTTCAGCAGCGAATAACTCCGAAAGGAAGCATTTGTGCACCCAGATTGG
This sequence comes from Thermobia domestica, assembly GCF_964235325.1. Classification (NCBI taxonomy): domain Eukaryota; kingdom Metazoa; phylum Arthropoda; class Insecta; order Zygentoma; family Lepismatidae; genus Thermobia; species Thermobia domestica. The sequence goes on from NC_137465.1 coordinate 10,097,990, forward strand.
TCTATACTTTTCGTGTTATCTTGATCTCAGTAATCACCTCCCAAACGTTATCGCTGTTGTTTTGAAACACCCTGTATATAGCTGTAACATCACATATTTTTAACATCACAACATCATAAAGTAAATCTTCGAAACTTAAATGGGTCCTCCTTTTGGTCTAGACCTTTCTGCATTGCGAACTCTGTGTACCCGTTAGTTACCCAATTGTCAGTATATTATTGTTATGATATACTATTGTCAGTATATTATTAAGGTATATTTATGACCCACTGAAAGAACTTTACTATATAAACTAAAAACTTTCTAGTGATGACTATTTTGATACTTACTTTAATTAGCGATCAGGGTTACTGGAAGACTGATTTTCTTAGCTGGAGTCTCCACAGCAACGCAAATCATTATATTGTCAGTTATGACTACAATATTCAGCGAAAATGGTATACCGACGCAAGTTGTTAACACACACTTTACCATATAAAGGGTGTTCCAAAATTCACGTAAGATTTGAATTTCGAACAATTTGTGCAGTAACGTGTTATCAACGAAAAAGAGAGAGCCTGATAGTTCAGGGTTATTACAAAAGGAGCGCTACACGAATGACCGAAGCATTTTCATTGTAGAGCAACATTTTAAAAATTATGAAGGCTTGGCAGCTACAGTTCGCAATTTTCGTACAAAATATGGTCGGAATAGTGATATAACTTCATCAACTGTGAAGAGATTAATTAAAGAATTTACGGATACTTGATAAATTTGTGATCTTAAACACTATGGCCATCCTTCAAAAATTCGTTCAACGCAAAACATTGAAGCAATTCGTGAGAGTATTGCTGAGAGTCCAGGAGCACCATTTCGGCATCGTGGACAACAATTGGACATTTTGGTCAGGCAATAACAGTTAATGATGCTCGCTATCACACTATTATAAACCAGATTTTTGTGCTTAAATTGCAAGATATGGATGTGGAAGAAATGTTTCAACAAGACGGTGCGATGCCACATGTCATACAACCCGAGAAACAAGTCAATTACTGCATTAGTCGTGTAATTTCCCGTTTTGGTGATAAGAATTGGCCGCCCAAATCATGCGATTTAATGCCGTTGGACCTTTTTCTTTGGGTTTTTTTGAAGTCTAAGGTTTATGCCAACAAGTCCATGATCTTGAAAGGGGAAATTGACCACTGTGTCAACGAAATTCAGCCACATTTATGCAAAATGATCATAGGAAATTTCAAGAAAACAGTGGGTATGTGACAAAGCAGTGGAGGCCATTTACCCGATATACTATTCCTTACATAACCCTATGTTATATACTTTATGAATCAATAAAAAAGAAACTACAATTTTTAATTATAAACAAGTTTTCTATCAATATTACTTCTTGCGTCAATTTGTGGGAGACCAGGTAAATACTTTATCATTACTTAAATAATTTACTATATAAAGATGGTTATTCGTTGTATTGACCAAGTAAAAAGTCTGTAAGATTCGATTACTGTTTGTATAGGTTTTTGCCATGCCAGTAATAAAAATATTATAATTTGGTTTAGAAAATTTCATACGCTTCACTTACCATAATTGTAATCCTCACGTTTTACATTTCAATCACAGTATGCGACCATTTTTATTTGGCTGGTCTCATTCATAACATATGTATATTCATATTCAAAGCTTTATTCTATTAGCACATTCAATTAATTTAGTACATGAAAGGGAATCTTCTTTAAAAGACCACGATACGAAGAACAAAATTTTTAAGAGGCAGTATTATTATATATGCATAGAGAATAAATGGAATCGAGTCAAGGGCGCCGATCCTGGGGGGCCGGGGACCCTGAGCCCAACAAAGCTCATGTGGGCCCCTCAGTTGTATTTATAAATATACAATATTTGGCATAATTTGAATGCAATTTATCTTAAAATCCTCATATATATACCTTCTGCATCTGAATGCCCCCGCCCCGAAATTTACAGAGAAATCGGGGCCCTTGAATCGAGTTTTAGAAACAAAACTGAAAACGAAATGAAATCTTTGAGTTTAACGTCCCACAATTATGCCCGTTAGGCTAACGGAGTCAAATGATTTAGATAGCTGAATGATGAGGGGAGAATTAGTGGAATCAGAATATGGGAGGATAATCCCGAGAAAACCCACGGACACGATGTTGTCCACCACAAACTTACTTAGCCGGGGATCGAACCAGGGACCTAACACACCAGAGGTAAGGGCTCTACCACCCACCCGCCGTGCCCCCTCCAGAAACAAGAAACATCAGAGATAAAAAGAGTGCAGTAAGCAGATCACATTACAAGCGTGAACATGGCGAGGTAATACTAGCTACTGATGTTTGTTAACAGAAAAGAGACAGAAGTTGCTGGAACTACAGAAAATGAACCACATGTTTGCGAAACAGGAATTGTAAGGAGAGAAAAGACGAACGAGTGACAGCACAGAATGGAATCGTTTGAGGACTACCATAGAAGAAGATGCAAAAGGAGATAAAGAAAAAATATCTAACATAAGATGATGTTTGGTGAAGAATTAGCAGTAAGGGAATAACTTTGATTTCATTATTATTTCTAACTATCAGGATACCTGTTCTTCGCACGGAAAGAACACGTTTCATTTTGGACATAAAGTGCAATGGAGGCTGAGTTTGGGTTTAAACGGCATCGGAAGTGTTACTTTTCGTCTCAGAGACCTCGAAAACTATGTAACCGACACTAATATCGATCATTGTAGATAACTTATATCTATATCACTCCCTCTCCTTCAAGTTGCTGGACTGAATTTGGATTTAAAACTCGAGAACTACATAATCGACTCTAATATAGGTCATTTTCGATTATTTTTAAATATCTTTCCCTCCCCAAGTAGTGGGGCTGAATTTGGATTTAAACGGCATCGGACGTGTTACTGTTCATGTCAGCGACCCAGAAAACTGTGAATTCGACACTAATATCGATCATTTTCGATCATTTTTAAGTATCTCCCTCTCCCCTTCCACAAAATGCAATGATAAAAGCTATCCCATGCCCGAATCTCATCCATGTTAAAAATTTGATTGAGATCGGTCAGGTGGTTCAAGCGGTGCGAAGTCACAAACATGGTCATTTCCTATATAGATTTGAATGATATTAAAATCGGGTAGGAGAGAATAAACTGTTAATGAGAGAAGTCAAAGAAAGAAGAAAGAAAAAAAGAGAGAATTAAAACAGGTGGATAGTATCGAGGACAAACGCACATACCTTTTCACAATTAGGCTATTCTCTTTTTAATATGTTGATTTTGTAACTATTCTCACATAGAAGTTTGATTCTAATTGGTTTCATTACTACTTGAAGGTAATGAGAGCAAGGAGGGTCTGTATGTTATAAACGTTAACATTTACAATATGTATATGTTGATATGGACAACAGTCCGTATTGCATGATATTTTTCTTTATGGCCAGACGTGAAAATTTAACTTAGTTAAGTTTTGTGGCCAGGCACGTATAAACGTGTTTTTCTACACAGTTCTGATACGAGGGTCATTCGGAAAGTAAAGAACGTTTTGCGATAGCGCGTGTGCGTGTCCCTCCCACCCCCGCTGCCGCTGGGTTATTGACCTGGGCATGCTTTAGCCTCAGTCTGGCACCAGCTGCGATCCGCTACGGTCCGTTATTGCTTCGCTGTGCGACTGTAAAATGTGCGATACAATTACTGATCCCGCCAAGTGTGAGGTTCGTAGTGTGATAAGATTTTTGAATGCAAGAAAAGTGCGTCCGATAGAAATTTATAGACAAATCACTGAGGTGTATGGAAATGTAATGAATGAAGCATCAGTTCGTAAGTGGTGCATTATGTTTAATGACGGACGGACGAATGTGCACGATGAGGAACGCTCGGGCCGATTTTCTGTTGTGACTGACGAACTCAAAGGAAGAATTGAGCGGAAAATTCAAGAGGATAGGCGATTCACTATTGATGGGCTGCACGAATTCTTTCCTGAAATTTCAAGAACTGTGTTGTACGAAATTGTCAGTGGTGAACTTGGTTACAAAAAAATTAGTGCAAGGTGGGTGCCTCTACTGTTATTGGAGGAACACAAAACCAAGCGAATGGGAGCCGCATTGACTTTTCTCAGCCGTTACCATAAGGATGACGACGAACTTTTAAAGCGTATTGTTACTGGAGATGAGACGTGGATTTCGCACATCACTCCAGAAACAAAGCGCCAATCCATGGAATGGCACCATTCAAATTCTCCGAAAAAGCCGAAAAAAGCCAAACAAATTTTGAGCACCAGAAAGGTTATGGCTACGGTCTTTTGGGATAGTAAGGGTGTTTTGCTCGTTGACTACATGCAGAGAGGTGAGACCATAAATGCAGCTGCCTACTGTCAGACGTTACGTCGACTTCGCCGCGCGATTCAAAACAAAAGGCGCGGATTGCTGACCAGCGGCGTCATCCTCCTCCACGACAATGCCCGTTTTCACTCCGCGGCATTGACGAGGGACTTGCTTCAGCAGTTTAAGTGGGAAGTTTGGGAGCATCCACCCTATAGTCCAGACTTAGCCCCCAGTGACTTCCACCTATTCCCAAAGTTGAAAGACTTTTTGGGTGGAAGCCACTACGGCAGTGATGATGAACTTAAGGAAGCTGTTAGTGATTGGTTCAACAGTTTGGCGGCAACTGTGTATGCCGAAGGCATAGAAAAACTTGTACCACGGTATGACAAGTGTTTAAATTTACACGGCGACTATGTCGAAAAGTAACTTAAGTATCACATAGTATATAACACAAATTTCGCCTTTGTATATCAGTTATTAAAGTGTTTATACAAAAACGTTCTTTACTTTCCGAATGACCCTCGTATAATACGTAAACAAACCCATTAATAATGGATGTATTCTCAATTATAACGAAAGATTGTGAAAAATAAAAAGGTACATGCAGAAAATACACCAGTTTAAGTATATTTTATCTTGAGTGTTATTATTGAACATTTAGTAAGAAAACTACGTTTTAATTAGTTCAAGAAATTCTAATATAACGAACTTAGGGCTAATATATAGATCTTATAATGTTATAAAAGAGTGTATTGTCTTTTAGGCGATAGCCCGGCAATTGGAGAAATAAATGCTAGGTTAGTAAACCTACCAATGAGTTTTGCTTCAAATATAATAGTTTGTTTTTGTAGGTGCTTAATAATCTAAGAAATGTTAATGTATATGCACCCTTGTACAGGGTGGCCACCAAATTCTGTTACCCTGAATATAAGTAACATTAACCACTAAACGTACATAAATAACTACACGGAAAGACCTGAATGACATGAACAACAATGCTTCCGAGGAGTTTTATTGAGATAGGAAACATTAAATGTCCATTAGATCAGTCTGTCGTACGTAATTCTCATGACAAAGATACGCCGCCAGGTTCTGTGCGACATTTTGCGAAGTATTGCAAGTGTAACTTGAGTAAAAGCTTGTGTCACAGGTAGTGTTGTAAAGGCCTGGAAAAAACCCGGAAATTTTGGGTAAAAACCTGTTTTTTACCGTTTTTTCCCGAGCTTGAAAAAAACCCGGAAAAAATGGAAAAAATTGAAATTTTGGAACATTTTACTACATTATGCTTTTAAAATGAAAACTATTTTAAATTTACTAGTTTACAGTTAAGATCATTGAGTAGTTACGTTTCTTGTATTAGAATAGGGAAATTTTGTGGCAACAAATATATTTGTACCACTTCTTTAAAGTTAGCACCGTAACAGATTCGAGTTATGGCTACAAAAGATCCTAAAATATAATCCTATAAGGAAATATAAAATATGATCCTAAAATATAATATAGACGTAATTTAAATTATCTTAAGTAATCTTCTAAAGTTACCGTTTTAAGGGAGGGAAGTGTTAAAATAACAGGGCCAGAATAATTTTAGTGAATACCCGTATGTTAAAATCAAATATATATTTTATGGAGATACGTATCTTTCTTGTGCTGTGTAAAATTTCCGGAAATTTAGAACCCATTACAAAAATTTTTTGTTCGGAAATATTGACAAAACCCGGAAAATATAATTAAAAACTATTTCTTTGCCTGATACTAATCTTATTTGCTGTAACGTGTCTGCAGCATATAGGTATACAACGTATTTTGCTAGCAGGAAAAATACTTAAGGCAACAGCTTTTAATTTTACTTTTTTAGTTTTCTGATTTCTGATAAAAATCCCTCTTTATTATTTTAATTATATTTCTCGAAAAACTCAAAAAGAGAGATTATCTTATTTACATATACACACATACACCACACAAGTGCGTAAATTTGAGCAGCGACAAATATATTAAAGAATTTAACATGTGAAATTTCCGTTCTTTATTATTAGACCCCCTAAGAACTAACAGAATATCTGTTCTTCGCATAGGGAGAATACATTTCATTTTGGATATAAGGGACACCAAAACTGTCACTAATGAACTTAGGGACCCCAAAAACTATGAATTCGACACTTGTATCAGTCATTTTGGTCATTTTTATATATCCACCCCTTCTCTCTCCCCCAAGTTGCGGCGCTGAATTTTGATTTAAAAGGCATCGGAAGTGTTACTATTCATCACAGCAACCCCAAAAACTATGGATTCAACACCAATATTGGTCATTTTCGATCATTTGTATATGTCCCCCGCCCCCAGGTCACGGCGCTGAATTTGGATTGAAATGGCGTTAGAAGTGTCACTGTTCACTTCAGCGTCCCCGAAAACTATGGATTCGACATTGATATAGGCTATTTTCAGCCATTTATATATCCCCTTCCTCCTCCCCTAAGTTGCGTCCTGAATTTTTCTTTAAACAGCATCGGAAATGTTACTGTTCATCTCAGCAACCACGAAAACTATGGATTTGACACAAATATCGGTCATTTTCGATCATTTTATGTATCTCCTTCCCCTTCCCCTAAGTTGCAGTGCTGAATTTGAATTTAAGCTTCATCGGAAATGTCACTGTTCATCTCAGCAGCTCCGAAAACTATGAGTTCGACACTAAGATAAGTAATTTTCAATATATATCCGCACTTCCTTCCTCCAAGTTGCACTTTTAAAGTGAAATGGTAAAATCCATCCCAGGCCTGAACCTCATCTATGTTGAAATTTTTGATCGAGATGAGTCTGGTGGTTCAAGAGTTGTTAAGTTACAAATATAGTCACTTTCATTTTATATACGTAGACTAGCCTTTGGCTAGCTAGGAGCTCCTTCCCCAAACCCCCGAGTTTGCTCGGCCTACAGCCTCGCATTTCTTATCTATCGGCTTTTGAATCAACAGTGAATTTCGTGAACTTGCTCATCACATTTCCTAAATTTGCCCATCCGGGGGCTTCGTCCCCCACACAGTGTCTTTGCTCGGTGTACGGCCTCACACCTCTTGACCCCACAATTCTATTGTTTCTTTTCCTATTTCAACTGTCTAAAAGATAAGATTTTGTATCCCAAGAAAACGCCCATTTAAATAGGAAGAAATTTCTTCATCCACCTTTAGACTTCTAAAAAATTAAAAATATTCACTTCTGGAAATTTTCCTATCGGTTAGTCCTGGAAGGCTACAATCATGCTAAATTTAATCATTGTAGCCCTACAGGAAGTGCTCAATAATTTGTCAGCTCATGTAGTTTTATATATAGTTAAGATAATTTGTCGTATTAGAAAACAAATATTTGTTTACATACAAGATTTTGTACATAAAGTTTATATTAAACTTTGTATTTGAATATTAAATAATAATAATTATATGTCTTAGTGCATGAGTATTAGTGAAATTCGTCTACTGCTCTTTCTTTTAAGAAGTAATTTGGTTAAAATTAACAAAATTTCACTAGATCAATGAGCACATTAATTTAAGAACTCAGTTTCATTCAAGAGCCCTATTTGTTGTAACAGAAACCCTTCATGATGGTAGATGTGTATGCAATTATACAATTTATGTAATTAATGCACAACCAGCAGTAGGCCTAAACGACTAAAAGGCACATAAAGGAAATGAGTGCAGACTATTAATTTTCAAGAATATTTACAACAGTTTTATTTTCGAATGCTTTTTTGTTTTTTTAAATATTCACAATACAGTGAAATATCTGAATAACGGACACCAATGGGACATTAATTTTTGTCCTGGTACTGAGAGGTGTCCGTTACAGAGAGGTTACAGAAATTTAATTTCTCACAGCGGTTATTGTATGCAGTAATATACAGTAAATACATTATGTATGAGCGTAAATACGTAAAATTCAATATGAAAATACTCCATTTAGTACGTTTTTGAATTATTGGGAGGGATAAAAGAGAAATTCATTTCTGTTAAATAATATTATTGCTACTTTGTTAATATATTCGTATACTGCATAAAACAATTCATGTATGGTAATTTTCTTAAGTACATGTCATCACCCTGTAAAAAAATCCATTAATTCACATAAGTAGTATTTGGTGGAGAATGTCCACATACTTTCGCAGCAGGGTGCCTTTGTTCAATGAATAGCAACGAATTAAATGTATACCAGATGGTCTTATGTAGCTGTCAATTAAGGAAGTAAGAAAATTGTCAATTTAATGTAACATATGGATGTTGGACAATACTTTAACTGTTGGAAGGCAGAGAGACACGTCAAATAAATTTTAGAAACATGAGAAACATGAAAGAAAAGGATACAATTTGAACATTGTGTCATTAAAAGAAAGAAGAAAACTGTCAATTTAATGTAACATATGGATGTCTGAAAATAGTGTAACAGCAGGATGTGAGAAAGTCATGTAACCTAAGAATGGCATGGGTAGGGAGAGAATTCTTTGATGTGTACTAAAGAAAGAAAGAAAGAAACATATACACAGGTGTACTGTAATTTTGGGTGGTCCAGTTTTTTGGAGGTGGAGGGCGAACTGTGCTCTGGACATTGCTTAATGAGGGGACTGTGATTTCTACTGCATGGAAACTGAAAAATATGTGAAAAAGAAAGAAATAGGAGACACCTGCTTGTATGTGTGTGTTCCAGGGTTTTTGGAGGTGGAGGGAGCGAACTGTGTTCTGGATATTGCTTAATTGGGGGGACTGTGATTTAGACTGCATGGAAACTGAAAAATATGTGAAAAAAGAAAGAAATAGGAGACACCTGCTTGTATGTGTGTGTTCCAGGTTTTTGGAGGTGGAGGGGGTGTACTGTACTTTTGGAGAAATAGCAATGAGTATATTGAAGGAGAGAGAATGTAAGAAATACCTTGAAAATGTTACATTGCCCCATACTGAGAGACATGGCACAAGATTGCATAGGGAAAGTGTAGTGTCCTTTTGAGCAAAGGACCAGTTTAAATTAACGTGGGAATAGTTAAAATTACTACAATAGAAAGCGAAACTTTTTTGTGTGTGGATGAGAAAATGTCATGTTGGTTGTGACTCAGCTGTATGTATAATTCTTTTAGAAAAGAAAGAAAAAAAGATCTTTTAAGTTGTTAGGATATAGAAAGTTATTTGAGAAAACGTATGTGACATTTATTGTTGAGGGGGTGAGACTCCCTGTAATTTTGAGTTGAACGTAACTCTTTTTAGAAAAAAAAAGATTTTTGTGACTTGTTAGACAGAAAATTGTTTTCTACTCCGATAGAATGAAAAAAGAAAGAAAGAAAAAAGCCCTTTTTGTGGAAAAGATTCTTGTTAACTTTAAAGAATAGCTATTGTACTTGTCTTTGTGAAAAAACGGAAGGGTGTGTGTGTGTGTGTGTGTGTGTGTGTGTGTGTGTGTGTGTGAACGCTGGAACCACCCAGGTTAACCGGTATATATAAGGAAGTTTGAAATGAGATCAAATTATATAGTGTGTTTTTAGCGTTGTGAAAACTTGGCTTCTGTATTTTTTCTGTGACTGTGTTGTTTGGAGAATAATTTTGGAATTACGTGAAGGGAAAAGGTAAGTTAAAATTTACCATTTATATAAATAAATAAATATTGAACTTGGATTTTAAATGTATTTACATGAATTAAAATGACTTGTGTTTGCTTTTATTTATTGAATAAATGTCAGATAGAACCGTTGTTACGAGACTTATTTGTGAAGATTGAAATACGGAAACCAGAAATGTTGTGCATTTTGTGGATATTTTAAACGAGAAGAATACCATAGTGAACGGACAGGTTATCTACCTACCAACCAATAGAAGTATAAACGGGAACATATAACAAAGCAAGAGAGGGAGAAAATGCTGGAAGCATACATAAACGCTGAGTGCTAGGTGTTGCGGGGCGGGAGGATTTTTGTTTGTTTGTAGTTTGACTTGAAGAGCGCGAACGATAGATGCGGGAAACACACATAAATGCGTTAGTGTGCGTGTGAGAGAGAGAGAAAAAAAGAATGTGTACAAGGACGTATACCTGTATTGGTGAACGGAAGACAGGGGAGGCGCGGGGTTAACATGCTTGAGGCCTTTTTTTATTCCTAGTTGAATGCAAAGGAATTTACGGTCTTTAAAAGGAACGGTGAAATCTTGTTTTTTTGAACACAGAAACTGCAAAAGTTTGTGTAAGCCATGAGAAAAGGAATACCAAATGAACGAAATTGAATAATTTATATGTTGATATTAGTGTCGTATATGCGTGCGGTTTATTAAGATTCTAAGTGACTATTTTTTTAAAAAAAAAAAAATATATGTGTTAATTGAAATAATAGAAATGTCTATGTAAAGCTAGATTATAATGTTATGATGTGTACTAAAAAGCACATGTAAAGTATAGAAATGTTGATACTTACCTAGGATAAACTGTTTTGTTTGATGTTTGAAGCACATACGAATCACTAATATATGGCGGGAAAAAAAAAGACGGGAAACGACAAAATGATTTCGTCGGTAAACGTATGAGGGAATGCCGGTTGTAGAAATAACACGAGACCGATACGATTTGATGTTAACTGCACAAAAACATGTATGGTACTGACATGTGTTGGTATATAGGTGGCGTTGATGCATAAAGACTAAGATTTTTTCCGTATAATAACTTTAAATGTGCGTAGCTCCTAAACGATTGATTACACGATAAAACGGACTACAGAAATCGATTTGTTAGGTCAAAATCTATATAGAAAGACACCTTACATGATAAAATTGAACAATTTTTTGTGGGGGCTAACAGTGGCGGCTGGGCCTGTAGGGCTCTAACATTACATTTTTCGCTTTTGACGGCCAACTATTGGTCGTAGAAACAAAAGAAAGGTATTTTCTTAATCGTTAGGACCTAATGAACACTACTACACATATTAGAACACTGTAACTTGAAAATTATTTTAAATTGGCGTAGCTCCTAAACGGTTCATCGTAGGTGAAAATGGACAACAGAAATCGATTTATCAGGTCAAAATCTATATAGAAAGACACCCTACATGATACATTTGAACAATTTTTATTTTTTCGATTTTATACAGTGTGTTCCAAAAGTATAGTTTTTTTTTATTTTTTGGCTTTTTTGGCCAAACTATTGATCGTAGAAAGTAAAGAAAAGTATTTTCTTGAATGTTAGGACCTAAGGAACATTACTATACAGATTAGAACAATGTAACTTGAAAATAATTTTAAATGGGCGTAGCTCCTAAACGGTTGATTGTAGGTGAAAATGGACAACAGAAATCGATTTATCAGGTCAAAATCTATATAGAAAGACACCCTACATGATACATTTGAACAATTTTTATTTTTTTTGATTTTATACAGTGTTCCAAAAGTATAGTTTTTTATTTTTTGGGTTTTTACGCCAAACTATTGGTCGTAGAAAGTAAAGAAAGATATTTTCTTAATCGTTAGGACCTAAGGAACACTACCATACAGATTAGAACAATGTAACTTTAAAATAATTTTAAATGTGCATAGCTCCTAAACGGTTGATCGTAGGTGAAAATGGACAACAGAAATCGATTTATCAGGTCAAAATCTATATAGAAAGACACCCTACATGATACATTTGAACAATTTTTATTTTTTTGAAATTTATATACAGGGTGTTCCAAAAGTATAGTTTTTACATTTTTGGCTTTTTAGGGCAAACTATTGATCGTAGAAAGAAAAGAAAAGTATTTTCTTAATCGTTAGGACCTAAGGAACATTACTATACAGATTAGAACAATGTAACTTGAAAATAATTTTAAATGGGCGTAGCTCCTAAACGGTTGATTGTAGGTGAAAATGGACAACAGAAATCGATTTATCAGGTCAAAATCTATATAGAAAGACACCCTACATGATACATTTGAACAATTTTTATTTTTTGAAATTTATATACAGGGTGTTCAAAAAGTATAGTTTTTTTATTTTTTTGCTTTTTTGGCCAAACTATTGGTTGTAGAAAGTAAAGAAAAGTATTTTCTTGAATGTTAGGACCTAAGGAACACGACTATACAGATTAGAACAATGTAACTTGAAAATAAAAATTTAATGAATTTGCATAAACAATATGGCGTTGATTTTTTTGAAACTTTGGAAATATGATTATTAAAAGATATATTTTTATATGAATAGGTAAAATGAATAATATTACTAAAATAAATACCATTTTCGCGCGTTTTTTACCGCGACCGGTACGCGCCGCGCGTTTTTTACCGCGACCGGTACGCCCCGCGCGGTATTTGCGCCCGGAAAAAGGTTTTTGCGACGCGGGACGCGTAAAATTTTGTTGCCCGGAAACTGCGCGGGGTATTGCCGCTTATAAAAACAAACAACACTCGGTAACTTGCTATGGTACATGTACACACACGCACAGTCTTATACACACTAATGTGAATGTTATGGTACAGGTGGCGTTGTTTGAAGAAACAAACATGGCGGATGAATTTTAATGATATGTAATAACTTTAAAACACTAATAATTAAAAATGTAAACAAGTTAACACGAACTTAACCGAAGTTTTACGAACAAACAAAAATGTATCTACAATTTTGTATATATTGGTTAATGTATTACACAAATGGTTCCGAACTTAACCGAAGTTTACCGAACATTGCCGATCATAAACATAACAGTTTATTTACAATTTGTGTACATGTATTACACAAACATTAACAAACTTAATCAAACATAAACATAAAAAACGTATTATGATTTACCGTACATGTGTAGTATACGTATACTTTGCGTTAAATATAATTTAATTACCGTTAAAAATAATAATTATAATATTAACACGAAGTATAACACTATTACTTGTATAAGCTACAACACAGTTTGTAGTCTGGTACCCAAACGCATTTTGTTTTGTAATCTCGTACGCAGGTGCTTTAACATATTTTAAATTTAGTAACAGTAACAATATTACACAATATGATGTAATTTGTACCTTATGTTAGTGGGTTTAAAAATTCCTTTCTTAGTAGTGCTAAGAATTTGTTTTGTCTGCTAAACTGGTTTAAACCGGTTTTAAACTGGTTTTGTTTTTTATTGTTAGGCATTGTGTATATATACCCCCGTTGGTAAAGAAATATTATCATATGTATGCTGGTAACCGTACCTTCAACACAATATTTACTTAGTGAATAAATTCATAGAAACATATAATAAAAAAATATTAAAATATTATATTTAGAAAAGAGTATTAATATTAACTGTATTGTTACAGTTGTTGAAATTCAAAACAAGATAAGAAGAAAAACAAAAAAAGAAGAAGAAAGGAAGGAAGGAAGAAATCCTGATTTTTATCAACTTTAGAATACATACCAGATTTACTTAGATCATCGTAAGTATATTTATATATTATACATATTTGAATGATAATGTTTTTATACTTTGATTAAATATTGGTATATAAAGTATTATTTTTAAAAATTGTAAACTGTTAAATATTTACAATAATATTTTATTTAAAACAAACGAAATTTGTTTTACCATTGTGCAAAACATGTTTCTTAATAGATTCACACTTTATTTTATGAACAAAGTTGTTGCAGAATTTTAAAAATGATCACATTGTATTTTAACAGCAAAGTTCTTGCAGAATTTTAATGATGATCACACTCTACTTTAACAACGAAGTTCTTACAGAATTTTAATAATGATCACACTCTATTTTAACAACGAAGTTCTTGCAGAACTGAAGAAATAAAAAAAATTAACAGAAAAAATAAGTAGAGTTTCTTAGAAGGAAACTAAATAATATTGTTAACTGAATAACACTATATTTTTATATATTGTTGTATTTATTTTAATGTAAACTAATTTTTGTTTTTATATTTTACAGATGGAATTTCTCGGTGCATCATGCGTAAACGAGTTTAACGAAATTGATGAAATTTACCTGGCTGGTGTTATACAAGGCCTGAACACGAAGGAGCGCGTGTTGGAGACCTGGTGGCGTATTATGGATAAGCAACGTCAAGGATTTCGTGGCAGTGAAAGGTATGATACCTTGCTATCAGCTCTTTTTAATTTTTATCATGATAATCAACCACTTATATTGCAATATGCAATGTCTAGTGCAGACATTGTTGAGTTATTTGCACACGGATTTTTCCGTGAGCAAATCATGTACCAGTGGGCATATGATAAATTCATTCATTTTAATTATTTTAATTGCTCACAAGGTGATAGGATGAATGCAGCAGAGGTAGCCGAATTTTGTAATTATGGATCGCGTTTTATTTTGGTTAATAATAATGTGTCACCATCTGTTGAAAATTCCGTAACCTCGGTCCACCAAGAAAGTCAACCCTTGGAAAACATACTTCAAGAAGATTTTAATTTAATTGATGAAATTATTAATGAACAAATAGAAAATGAAGCAGCAGATGGTACACAAACAAATCAAAATTCCGCAGTTTTAGTAAATTCCGATGAGTTTGGAACATCTGATTATGTGGAGGCTTTATTAAACGAGTTATGTGAAAATGGACAAAATCCTATGGATGTTGTAAATAATGAAGTACAGGTATCAAGTGTACAATGTTCACGGGATACTCGTGGTTACGGAATGGGTTCTCCACAGCCAAGCACCTCCGGTTACGTTCCTCCAAGTGAACGTAGCGGACATACAGATGTTCAAAATACAGGGGAAGGTAATTTCGAAGTAGTACATGAAAGCAGAAAAAGTTTCACTAAGTTTAACTTGGTGGGACATGAAATTGCGGTAAGGCCAATGGGAAATGAAGAAATTAGAAATCCTGCGGCCTATATTGAAAACCTAATGAACTTCGCATTGGATAATGTACTAAACAATGCGAGACCTAACGATTTTGTTGGAATGTACATTGATTCGTCCAATAGTAAGGATAAAAAAGCAATGTATGTTCCATGGAGACGCCGCAAAGATATTTCTGCTAAGACCGTTTTAGCTTCCATTACTAGAGTGTTAAATAGTAATGAAGACTTCCTTTTAGGTAATGATGTCCTCTTTCGATTTCATATAGTAAATTCGATGTTTGGTGCTGGAAGAACACGAGATAATAATTCCACACTAAACAAATATTTACCTTTAAATGAATTTTTAGTACAACATTTGGTTGAGCTTCCGGGAACCGATAATGACAAACTTTGTTTACCTAAAAGTATTGCTTGGGGTATAGCAAAGCATACCGAAACACGTCAAAATTTGAGTAATTTAACAGATCCAACTAGAGATACATTAAAAGGTAGAGCAATTAAGCTTTGTACTGAGGCAGGTGTTAACGTTAAAGATGGTTGCGATTTCAATGACGTTGAATTGTTTCAGAAACATTTAACTCCAAATTATCAAATTATTATTTATGAAAAAGTACCCGAAAGGAAACGTGAATTTAGAGTACGTTATCCGGAAACAGAAGTACAAAGACCAGAGTTACAAGATGCAAAACCCATTTATATTTATTACAATGAAAGGGGAAGTATTGGACATTTCCGTCCTATTCGTACTATAACGTCATTTTTAAGAAAAGAAAAGTATTGCTTGCATTGTTTAAAAGGATTTAAAGGTTTGAATCGTTATCATAAGTGTGAGTTAATGTGTTCATTTTGCGAACATATGCACAAACTAGATGTTACGATGGATAAAATGAAATGCAATGCATGCAATAGATATTTTACTAGGGGTGAGTGTTTCGACAATCACTTAAAAGGTAATAAAATTGGCAAGAATGTGTGTGAATATGTGAAAGTTTGCATCAACTGTAATGCACTCTATGATTTAAGAACACGTAAATCTGATCATACATGTGGTGAATACTTTTGCAGTACATGTCATGAACATGTACAGGAAGGTCACTCATGTTATGTGAAGAAAGTAAAACCTACTCATATCAAGAGGTTTCTTTATATTGTCTTTGACGTAGAAACCATGCTCAAACCGGAAAATGAGCGTGGGGAGCGAGAACACGTTGTTTGCTTGGTATGCGTTAGACATGTATGCCATAAATGTATGAATAACGGCATTGATGAAGCCTGCAGTACATGTGGTGATGAAAACGGTAACCGCTCGTTTTCTTTTAAAACCATTGATGAATTTATTACACATATTTTATTAGATAGACCCCAATTTAGTAAAGTATGTGTCATAAGTCATAATGGTAGTCGATTTGATAACATTTTCTGTTTGAGATCTCTCATTGAGTCCCAGCATATCATTCCAAAAACTTTAATTCAGGGTCAAAAGATTTTTAGTATTTCTATTCATAATAAAATTATTTTTAGAGATAGTTATTTGTTTGTTGGTGTAAAATTATCAAAATTACCTAAAACGTTAGGCCTTTCAGAAAATTTAAAGAAGGGAGATTTCCCATATTTGTTTAATACAGTAGAAAACCAAAATTATGTAGGACCATATCCGGGAATAGAGTACTATGATCCTGAATCGCGATCTGATGAAGAAAGAAAGCGGTTGGAGGGATGGCACCAAGAACAGGTGCAATTGGGAAAGCAATTTAATTTGCAAAAGGAAATGCTGGAGTATTGTGAAAATGATGTGAGAATTCTCACAGAAGCTGTTATTAAATTTAGTAATATCATAGAAGAGAAAACGGGTGGATTACAATGTTTTCTAGTATCGTCTACGATTGCAAGTTTAGCCATGCAAACATATCGTACATCATATCTTCCAGAAGAAAGTATTTCTGTTATACCACCTTTGGGGTACCATTATAAAACAAAAACCAGTGAAAAAGCAATGAAATGGCTAAAGTATATGGAACACCAAATGGGTATAGAAATCCAGCATGCTGGACGAAACGGAGAACAATCTTTTGGAAGGTATAATGTTGACGGATACAATGCAGAGCTTAATGCCGTGTTCGAATTTATGGGATGTTACTGGCATGCCTGTAAAACGTGTTTTCCAAATAACCGTAATGCCATAATAGATAATGCACATGGTCCGTACAACACATTTGAAAAAAGGTACGAACATACGGAAATCCGTCGAAAATATTTCACAGAAATTCTAAAAATGAATTTGTATGAAATATGGGAGTGCTCTTGGGATAATAAAGTACGCACAGATGTAGATTTACAAAAGTTCCTTAAAGAACAATGTGATACTACTGCCGACTTTCTTATTCCTAAGAGTTGCTACAACGGAGGCCGTACTGAAGTATTTCGTTCTTATGTGAATTGTGCGGACGATGAATCCATTCTTTATTATGATATTACATCGTTATACCCCTACGTCATGGCAAGGAAACCTCTTCCGGTGGGGGCACCTAAGGTACATAAGGGGCCGGTTTTCCCAGATGTGGGAAAAATTCATGGGATTGTAAAATGTACTGTATTGGCTCCTAAACAACTCTTTTTTCCCATCTTACCGTATGTAGCGCAAAGCCGATTAATATTTGGACTTTGTAGGCTATGTATGGAAGGAGAAACTATTGATAATTGCACACATAGTGATACTGAACGTGCATTAACTGGAACTTTTTGTACACCAGAGCTTCACCGTGCTCTTGAAAACGGATATAAAATCGTCAAAATTTATGAAATATGGGAATTCGAACTCATGGGTTCTGAAGATCGGAATTCACCTAGTTTATTCCGGGACTATGTGAATACGTTTCTTCAGATGAAGCAGGAAGCTTCAGGCTATCCTGCTTGGTGTAAAACTGAAGAAGACAAAGATAAGTATATTGACGATTACTATGCTCACGAAGGCATAAAATTAAATAAAGATAATATTAGGTCGAACCCTGGACTTAGACAATGCGCGAAGTTGTACCTCAATTCCTTATACGGAAAATGGGGACAGCGCACAGATATGACACAGTGTGTAATTATTGATAGTGGGGCAGAGTTCCATAGGTACCTTGCTACACCGAGATATGAGGTTCATAGTGTTATTCCAGTTGGTGATGAACATCTTATTCTAACATATAAAGACTTGGAAACCGAAAATGTACCTCTGCAATTTTCCAATGTTGTCCTTGCCGGTTTTATTACTTCATGGGCCAGGCTACAATTATATGATTTACTTGTGACTGTAGGACCTGAAGACATAATTTATTGTGACACAGACAGTATTATGTTTACGTGTAAAAAAGATAGGGAACCTCCGTTGAAGCTTGGAAGCTATTTGGGTGATCTTACTGATGAAATTGAAGAAGGGTGGGAGTTTGTAACATTTATAGGATTAGGGCCAAAAAATTATAGTATGCGGCTTAAAAATGCCGCAGGGGAATTTCGGAATATTTTCAAAATTCGGGGAATTACACTAAATGATAGGACCTCTCAAAGAATAAACTTTGAGAGTTTCTATGGATTAGTGACAGGCAATATTAATTGTACAATTATAGAAAATCCAAATAGTATTGTGCGGAAACAGGGCTTCACTATCTTTTCACGTAAAGAGACAAAAACACACCAAGAGGTAAACAAAAAACGTAAACGTATTGACGATACACAAAGTGACGAACCAATACCAAAGACAAAAAGTTTACCTCATGGATATGTATCATAATAATTTTAGCTTGGCTTATAAGTGATTGTTTTTATTTATTTATTTATTTATTTATTTATTTTTAACAAATCATTAGTAGAGTATGACTATTTATTTATTTATTTATTCCATCGTTTGCTGTGCAAACTTATACATTGTAAACCAAAGTATACATTTCATTCTAGTCATTCATTTATTCTAGTCATTCATTCATATTCTAGTCATTTCAAGCTTTAATATTTATTTTTAATTTATGTTGTTAATTGTGTGAGTGAGTGTATATAAAGTAAAGTATCTATTGTGTGCATTCAGTTTAATACAAGATGTTAAAGTTTCAACATCCATCAACCATTTTAATTGCTGGTCCTTCACGTGCCGGTAAAACATGTTTTGTAAATCGATTATTAAATGAACGTGATCAAATGTTTACTATGAAATTTAATGAAATTGTTTGGTGTTATGGTGCAGTCATACCAAATTTAGATGCAAGTTCAGAAATTCGATTTATAGAAGGTATTCCAGATATGAATAATTTTGAAATACAAGAAAATTCATTATTAATATTAGATGACTTAATGTCTGAAACCAATGGTGATGTTGCAAACTTATTTACAAAATATGCACATCATAAAAAATTAACAGTAATATTTATTGTTCAAAATTTATTTCCAAAAGGAAAACATGCTCGTGATATAAGTTTAAATGCACATTATATTATAGTATTTAAAAATCCTCGTGATAAATTACAAATACAATATTTAGCAAGACAAATTATGCCACGATATAGTAAACAAGTTGTGAATGTGTTCGAAGATGTAACACGTGAACCTCACACTTATTTGTTATTTGACTTAACTCAAAAAACAAATGATGCATTACGATTACGTACAAATATTTTTCCTAATGAAACACTGCATGTATATGCAAATGTAAAAGACAGTAATTCAATCGTTTACGTTTAGTTTAGTTCAAGATGTTGAAGGTGAAACAACACTTTGATACTCTCCGTGCTTTGTGCAAATGCAAAAGCGCAAAGCGAAAACAAATTATACGACATGCATCTGGTGATTTAATACGTACTATTTCACAAGTTGCTAAAAACACAATAAAAGGAAACATTCCGTTGAATTCGCGTCAGAAGCAACGTTTACGTAGACATAAAAAGATCTTGCGTGCTTTATCTGCACAACGTACAGCACTTAATAAGAAAAAGAAAATTTTATTACAGAAAGGTGGTGCATTTTTACCATTAATTTTAGGACCATTACTTGGTGCAGTAGCAAGTAGTTTGTTTGGAAGATAAGTATGTCGGAATTTCGTAAAATGATATTAGTGCCTGAAAATGCAATGCAACAAATGCATGCAAATATAAAATCAATAGATTCACATCAATCGCGTTTAGATGAAGAAATGAATAGTATTTTACAACGTCGTAATCTTAGTATTGAAGAAAAATGGAAATTGTATCAGCAAGCATTACAACAATATTTAAATTATACTTCATCAGTTTCACAAAATCCAATTACATTACCTATTATTGAAAAAGATGTTCCTCAAACATCATCATCATCATCATCATTATCTCAAGAAGAAGAAAAAAATAATTCTATTTTACCCTTTGTATCAGACATTTTACAATCAGTACCAAAAACACAACGAAGGAAAACAGATCTATTATTAAAACAGTTAACAAGTTCTGATAAAATTCATTGGGATCAATCAGGAACAGTACGTATTCAGGGAAAAATAATACCAGGTTCTAATATTATTGATTTAATAAATGATGTTGTTCGTACACGAAAATATTCAAGAAATCCGATAGGCATTCACGAGTTTAAAAATTTATTGGATGATCTTAATGTACCACGTGAATTTATTTCTACTCCTATAGTGAAATCACATAGCAAAGTTAAAAAATCACAAAGTCCAACACTAGTAACAAATATTTTTAAAAACTGGAAAGAATATAAAATGTAAATAAAAATGGGAAAATTGTCAAAATTATATTATGATTATACGAATCCTGCTTCTTTATCAAGTATTAAAACATTACAAGGAAAAACAAAATTATCAAAAAAGAAAATTAAAAATTGGTTAGCATCTCAAGATGCATATACATTACATGCACCAGCACGTAAAGTATTTGAACGTAAACAATATTATGTTAGTGCACCAAATGAAACATTACAAATGGATTTAGCAGATATGCAAAATATTGCCAAGTATAACAAAAATTATAAGTATATATTATGTTGTATCGATATTTTTTCACGGTATGCGTATTGGTTCCCTTAAAAACAAAAACAGGTCCTGAAATGGCAAAAGCAATCAAAAAAATTTTAAAAAATTTTAAACTACCCGTGTTTAATGTACAAACGGATTTAGGTACAGAATTTTATAATCGGCATGTAAAACGTTTATTTAAAGAATACGAAATTAATCATTATAGTGTACATTCAGAAATTAAATGTGCATTAGCTGAACGGTTTATAAGAACATTAAAAGAAAAATTGTATCGTTATTTTACGGCTAAAAATACATACCGTTATATAGATGTGTTAGATCAATTTGTAAAAAATTATAATCATTCGTATCATAGTAGTATTAAAATGGCACCGGCAAATGTAAATCATTCTAATGTTGATCAAGTTTTAAATACGTTGTACGGTGATAAAACAAATAAAAAGAAATTAACATGTAAATTTCAACCTGGTGATTATGTGCGTGTTAGTAAATATAAACATAAATTAGAAAAGGGATATTTACCAAAATGGTCACAAGAAATTTTTATTGTTGATAAATGTATTCCGACAAATCCTATTACATATAAATTAAAAGATTGGAATGATGAGGAAATTAAAGGAATATTTTACACAGAAGAATTACAAAAAGTAAATGTAAATTCAAACAAAACATTTTTAATTGAAAAAGTACTAAAACGAAAAAAAGATATGATGTATGTAAAGTGGTTGGGATATCCATCAAGTATGAATTCATGGATTAAAACAAATTCTGTTCAGTCTTCAAAATGAGTTCAATGATAGAACATGATTTCTATGTTACTCTTCCTTCAAATGCTAGTAGTGAAATTTTTACTAATAATACAACTTCTTCATTTATAGTTAAGTTAGCACAACCTATTCACTTAAGTGAAGGAGAATGGTATGTTGCCTTAACACAACTTAATGTACCTTTTAGTTTTTATAATGTTGGTAAAAATGAAAAAATTGTAATTGAAACCATCGTTAATGATGAACTTGAAATTGTACATGTTGATATTATACCAGGATACTATACTTCTATTTCATCCATTTTAGAAATGATTCCTGAAGAATTACGAATGTTAAAATATTATAAAAATAAAAATCAAGTTGGAATTAGACATTCTTTAAAATTAAAAGATTTTTGTGTTATTGGAATGACACGCGGATTGCAACATTTACTTGGATTTATAAATGAAAATACAACAGAGTTTACAGATGCTGTTTTTGTAAAACCAGTTAATGAAGATGTTCCAACCGTAACACGCGCAAAATTTTCATGCAATTTAGAATATAATATACCAAACGTTTTTAATGTTTGTGTTGATATTGTAAAACAACAAGAAAATATTGGACCAGTACTTCGTAAAGTTAGTGCATATAATATTGAGCACGGAGATGTAAAATGTTTTCTATTTCACACACCACAATATGTTAAAGTTGTAAAATCTTATTTTAACACGATTGAAGTAAACTTAAAAGATGAGCACGGTTTAAAATTGCCATTTGAATTTGGAACTTCAAACTTAACACTTCACTTTAAACGAAAATGATTTCTGAAAGTATTGATGATAGTTTTTACATTACACTTGTATCAAACGCAAGTACTGATGTATATCCTACAAATAGTCCAACACATTTTATTAATCAACTAAAAAATAATATTCAATTATCAGAAACCGATTGGCATGTAGGAATAAGTGAATTACATGTTCCTTTAACATGTTATAATGTTAACGATGGAGAAAATGTTATGTGGTATAAAATAAAAAATGAAGAAGCACAAAAAGGTAAAATTGTAAGTGGATATTATCACTCTGCACATCATATCATTGATGAATTAAATAAAATATCAAAAGACATAAAATTTTCTATATCAAATATTGTACAAGTAGATTGTAGTGATCGTGTTGAATCTGCTTTATTATCAGCAACATTAGCAATGCAATTAGGACTTCGTCAACATAAAGATCTTGTTTTGTATAAACGTGGATTTAAACAACCGTATGTTGATATTGGATATCCTCATCAAATTTTTATTTATACTGATATCATACAATATCAGTTTTTAGGTGATACAAAAGCACCTTTATTACGTATTGCAACAATATCAAATGTAAAATACGGTAAAGTAAAAACATTAACATTTCAGGATATTCATTATCTTCCACTTGCAAAGTTTTCATTTAACAGTATTGAAATACTATTAAAAGACCATGCAGGACGAAATTTGCCATTTCGTTCTGGGACACTAAGTGTTACACTTCATTTTAAGCGCTCTCCTAATAAAAAGTAATTAATTAATTATATTTTAAAAATGAAATTTAGACGACATTACGGACATGGTATCCCATACTTTTCAGGACCTGTATATCAACGGGGACATGGTATAGGTAGTTTCTTTCAAGGATTATTTCGTTTTGCATTACCATTTCTTAAACAGGGTGCAAAAACTTTAGGTCGACAAGCATTACAAACGGGAATACAAGTAGCGGGTGATGTATTAGAAGATAAACCATTTAAAGAATCTGTTCGTGCGCGTGTAAAACAAGCTGGTGAAACATTAAAGACAAAAGCTGCTAACAAAGTTGGTCAGTTATTAACTGGAAGTGGTAAGAGACGGCCACGCAAGCGTAAAGCTCCGCCAATTATTCGTTTTGGACCTCCAACTAAACGTAAGCGTACAAACAAAAGCAAAAGCAAAAGAAAAGTAAAAAGAAAAATAAATCGTGTTACAGATATATTTTCATAATGGCACTACTTAATTCAAACAGTGTGGAATGTTGTACCAACGATTTCGATTTATTTAGTACTCCAATGACACAAACTGCAATTGAATCTTGCTTTAATGCTGAATACCGTCCAATTTCAACATTAAGTTCTGATGGACCTATTGAATTTTTTATTCCCGGTGAAACAGGAGAATTTATTCATACTGCATATCTTTATCTTTACGTACGTTGTAAAATTACAAAACCTGATGATACATCATTAGCTGACACTGATGTTGTAGCACCAACAAATAATTTCCTACATTCGTTATTTAGTCAAATTGACATTTCATTAAATGATAAATTAATTACTTCTTCATCAGGATTTTATCCTTATCGTGCGTACCTTGAAACATTATTAAATTATTCCCGTGATGCTTCTGATACACATTTGAAATTAGGTATGTGGTATAAAGATACCGCTAAACAATTTGATACCATAGGTAATGCTAATGTAGGTTTTCAACAACGTGCTAATTATATTAAAAATAGTAAATCATTTGAGATGTATGGTCGTCTGTATACAGATATTGCTGGATTACCAAGAGCACTTGTAAATAAAGTAGGTCTTCGTATAAAATTACATCGTAGTAAAGATGCTTTTTGTTTATTATCTCCTGCAAATACTTCTTATAAAGTAAAACTTGAAGATGTTACTCTACATATACGTCGCATTGATGTTGCACCTCATTTGGCAATGGAAATCAATACTAATATGAATCATGAAACAACAAAATATCCCCTTACAAGAGTACAAACAAGATATACTATTCCTGCAAACGTTAATTCATACAATCTTGATAATATTTTTCTGGGTAACGTACCTAAAGGTGTTGTTATCGGGTTTGTTTCCAATTCGGCATTTAATGGAAAATCTGAACTAAATCCATTTCATTTTCAACACTTTAACGTTAACAAACTGCAGCTACAAGTTGGATCAAAATCTTTTCCTCCCAGTCCCCTCACCCCTGATTTTAAAAACAATTTGTACCTTCTAAGTTACCATTCTCTGTTTTCCGGTACTGGTTTATATTATAAAGATGATGCACATACTATCACTCCTGAAGAATATCCACACGGCTATACTCTTTATGCATTTATTCTATCACCTACAGCAACATTAGATGATTGTACTTGGGACCTTGTGCGTGATGCGCCTGTAAATGTTAAAGTTTCCTTTTCTGAAAATTTAACTGAGCCTATAACATGTATTGTTTACGCTCAGTTTGATTCTTTAATTCAAATTGATAAAGATAGAAATATATATACTGATAATACTTTTTAAAAGTATCATTTTAATAAAAGAAGTATAACTGTTCACTTCTAAGCATATGAATTACATGTGTCCTACTGGTACAAAGTGTGTTAAACATTGTATATTGTAATATTTTTGCTTGATTATTCAAAGAGCTCATAACAAGGTATCATACTATGAAGTTTGTCAAAAGTATTTTTTATGCGTTAGCACCATTCATCGTTATTGGTAAAGTTATAAAAAACTCTGTCATGAATATTTTAAACATATTATTTCGTTTTATGAAAATATTCCATATACTCCACTAGGTCTTCCAACATATACGCGTATAAAGTGAAGTGAAGTGATATAAAGTGAAGTTATGTACACGGATGATTTAATAAAAGTGTTACTTCGTGATAAACTTACTGGTGCAAATGTGCATGGCATTTATCCTATTGATAGAATACCAAAAACTGTGCAACCACCGGCTGGACTTATTATAAATTTAAGCAATTCATCTTCAAGTGGTACACATTGGGTGTGTATATTCATTGATGAAAATCAAAGAGGATACTATTTCGATAGTTTAGCATTACCATTTCCAAAAGAAATAAAAACTTTTTTAAATAAAAATTGTAAAATATATTTTACAAATAGTTCCGCATATCAAGATGATAATTCAATCTTGTGTGGACAATTTGTGTTGTACTTTCTGCATCATATTGTACGAAAGAAAAGCTTTAACGAATGTTTAAATTTGTTCAAAACAGATAATCTTAAACAAAATGATAAAATTGTATTCAATCATGTAAGCAATATAATGAAAAAGAAAAAACAAGTAGATTAGTTTAATAAAAAATTTTTTATTTACAATTGAAAATCTTGTATTTTTATTTACAAGAACATATCATATATCCTTTTTACAACTTTGCAAATGCATTAGTTAATGTTATAGTACGTTGAAACTTCCACCAATAACATAACTGTTGTGCATTACGAAATGCACATCCTGATTTTTTCTCAAGTTTAATATTTTGTTCATGAAAAGCACAATAATCATTAAATACGTTTGCATGCATTGTGTTTAATGGTGGACACTGTTTACTTTCCAAATCAATAACATTAGCTAGTGCAAAAATATTTTTAATCCAAAGTGTTTTTTCTGCACCTTTACAATAAAAGGTTGCATCTTGTTTACAAAGTTGATATATAAGGTTACGTATGTGTGATACAGTATAACCGCATTTATCATTCCAAGTTAAACCGTGTAAGTTTAATGTTAACCATTCAATTTGTTTTTGACATCCTAATGGAAGTATATTGTATTCTACTGGTGATTTTATTAAACAATGCAAATTTACTGTATCATCACACGCCGTTAAACAAAATTCACGTATAATAAATTCATGATTTGAAATCTTAAAACCTTGTATGTCAATAATATATTCATTAACACATGGTGAAATTTTATGTTTACGTTCTAAGAAAAATGGTATAATTTGTCCAACAAATTCAGTGTTCTTTAAACAATCACGCACTTTGCGTATAAAGTTTATACTTGAAATTTCACTATGGTGTTCTTCAAACAGTTCAAATAAATCAATAACAGTTATATCGTTGGATAAATATCCTACAGCAAAAGTTCCAATATCATCGTGAAATAAACATTGATGATCAAGATGCAGCAAGCATTGTTCACAAGAAATATTATTATTAAAACGTAAGTATGCACTTATAGTTTTTAAAACACAAACTTCACTAATATGTTCTTCACTACATGATAGACAAAAATTATTTTCGAAATACATTATGCACAGTACGTTTTCTTAACACACTTCACTATACTCGTTCGATCTGTCTTTTTCAAGAAAAATACTTAAAAGTTCTTTTCGCACATTCACATCCACTGATAGTTCACCAAATGTAATATTAAAATAATCTCTTGTTAATGTTGTAATAACTGTATGTGTTTCTGCATAAATGTCAAATAATTCCTCCTGTACACGAGGATTCACTAACACAGACCAAACACGAATGTCTAAAACGTCATCATTACAGTAAAAACATTCATGAGACCAATCACATGTATCATGCCAATAACATGCATAGCATATTAAATAATCATTTGGTTTCCATTTCGCAATGCAATCTCTTACACAGTTCACATCCACATAGTTAACATCACATTCACAGTTCCAACTTAATTCTGATAAATCAGGTGAACATGGCGGCGTATCCACATTTGATACCACTTCGTCATTTGATTCCGCCTCAAAATCTGAATTATCTTGCGAAAATTCATACACTTCATTATCTATTCCAGCCTCACTATCACTTGTATAAACTTTTATATTATCGTTTTCATATCTTTCTAATTCATTTTCATCAAATGTACAATCTGGAGAATCTGGATATTCATTCTCAGCGTTTAACTTATGCTTCACATCAATGTCTTCTACAAACTGACGGTTCTCCATCGCTAACAAAACTATACATGTCTATTTTTTAAAACCAATATTTAAATAAAAATTTCAAATGACGTCACGCGCTCGCGCCCGCGCACGCGGGTATTTTCCGTTCGCGCCCCCGCGCCTTCCCGCGCCGCGTCCGCGTTTCCGCCGCCGCCGGGTTAAAAAGTTTTTTATAACAATCCGGTATTGTTCAACACATAAATTATTATTCTTTAAAGCATACAGCTGCAAGGTTTCTCTTTACATACAACTACAAGGTTTCTCTTTTATTATTCTTTATAACAAGCTAGCATTGTTCAATGATTTTCCCAAGGTTTCTCTTTTATTATTCTTTACATACACCTGCAAAGTATTGTATACTTCTATTATTCTTTATAACAAGCTTCACAATGTTCAACAAGTTTTCCAAGGTTTCTCTTTTATTATTCTTTACATACACCTGCAAAGTATTCTATAGTTCTATTATTCTTTATAACAAGCTTCACATTGTTCAACAAGTATTCCAAGGTTTTTTAAAAATCATTTATCTTTTCAACTTTGACATCTTTTATTATTCTCTTTTATACATACAATAGTACAACAACCATTACCTGTCATCATATGTCATTTCAACAATAGTGTATTTCTATACAACTATACTCTCTACCCATTGTCTCCCGGCACCCCGCTGGTGCTTCTCTCTTACAAATACAATAGGTTTCTATTGTTATAACAAAGGCACCCTGCTGCGAAAGTATGTGGACATTCTCCACCAAATACTACTCACATACCGCCTACACTAAAAGTAAAAATGGCTTAATAAGAGTATGCAATATTACTATTAAATATTGAAAATGTGGAGAACAACTATGAATTTCTTGGGGAAAAGTTTGCAATAGTTGTCTGCCGTGTACATCCTACGGACACTAGTTTCTGTTCCAAATTTGCTTATAACTATTGCATCAATTGGAGAGCTTCTATGTCACCGCGATTAATGGCAAATTTCTTGAACTGTTCAACTGTTTGACACGCGAATTTGTACAAAAGAAAAATGTTGCCTTTCCAAAAAAAGTAAGAGGGGAAACATTGCTTGTTGAAAACTGTTATTGTAGAACAATGTTTGTTTTGTTAATATAAAATTGTCGGGAAACATGCAAGACCCAGAGGAAAAAGGACTAAATTTGCTAAGGAAGGGAAGATCTGTCTCATAGAATTCTTCGGCAAACGAGTGACCCTGCATGAGTGTTATTGGTTATTGAAGATTTTCTAGGATTTCCACCAGAAAGCAGTTTATTGCGAGCAGAAGAAATAAAAGAATTTCAAGTTCAGCTTAAAGCTGTTCTGTTTGATGGTTCACCAGGTCTAGACTCATGATAAATACACTTATGGGGAAAAGACTTTCCTGTCTACTGTAATATATCGCAGAACCGAGAATAATTCCTTTCCATTATGAAGAGGTTATTAAAACGTTGGGAGGGGGAGGGGCGAAGGACTGTCCGCGTCCGTATCTGAGAGTGTCCGTATAAGGGAGGGTTTTTTCCGTAAGAGAACATATATTTTTGCCGGGACAAAAAAATCTGTCCGTATTGAGAGATGTCCGTTAAGGGAGGTTTCACTGTATTGAAATTTCTCAATTTACATTTTTCACGCGTTCGAAAAAAAACTAACCTAATTACTACGCGTCCCATTACTAGTAAAACTAACCTAATACAAAGATTTTTGTTATTTTCCCAATTTTTCCGGAAAAAAACGAAAAAAACGGTTTTTTACCAGCCGGTTCAAAATTCGGTTAAAAATTTCCGAAAATTTTACAACACTAGTCACAGCTTCTGTCAGTTCGGCAGTGGTATCGTAACGGTTTTGTGTAACGGTGCAGGAACCCTCATGGCGCATTATCACAGGTGGTGAGGTCTGAGCTTCATGGTGGCCAGACAAATGGTGCGGGTAGATCTGGACTACCACGACAAATCCAACGTCTACGAAAGACTTCCGTAAGATATTCGAGTACGACGAGGGCATAATGGGCAGGTGCTCTATCGTGCTGAAACATTAGCATTTATCAAGGAGTGACGGGACTTTGTGGCCACCCTGTAGGCATGAGTTTTGAATTAACTTCTCATGAATATAACTCGAAGCTAAGAGAGACGACGATGAACGAAATAGTAGAATGAATAAAGCGGGAGGAAGCAGGAGAACCGAGAGAAACTCCACGTACACTCACGGAGTGTTTACCTGCTACAAACCTCATGACGCGAGCTGGGATCGAGCCAGAAATCATACGCACCAGATGCGCGCTCTCTGCCACTGAACAGTCTCCAACACCTATCGGGGATCGATCACGCGACCGCCCGCACAGAAAGTGTTATCCATTAGGGATACTAGTGGAGCTTATTGTATAGAATGAGCGAATAGAAGTCAGCCTTTAGGTGCCTCAACTTACGTGCTAATATACACAACACATACATTTAAAAAATCACATATAATAATCTGTTCGGTTAGAGACCTAATCAAACAGGCAATTTGTAAGACTTCCTCGTCGTTCGCTTCAAGAGACGTAATTTTTTATGGAGCAATTTCCATTCACCTCGTTTCGTCAAGAACTCATCGCGCATTCATCCACGTAATCGGAAGCTGTTAAGCACCATTGTTTCATTAGTTAAAGAGGCATTTTAAAATCCCGCCGTCGCCTGCATATATTCAATACTAATTACCTACTATCACTTTTTACGGAAAGATTTTCGATTATAAACACAATGGACAAGGTCGCTTAAGTCTCTTCTGGGCTTCTGGTTAAGTTAGGTTCTGTGGTTGTAGCGAATTTTCAAGATACCGAGTTGATTTAAGTTGACTTTGAGTTTAACGTCCCTTTCAGCAGCGAGGTTATATGAGACGGGACCTACTGATTAACGTAGAACCCAAACCAGATGAGCTCCAGCCGGAAATCGAACCCGGGTCTCCCACGCCATTTAAAGATAACGACAAAAGTTAATCCTTCTAATGAAGTTCTTTATAACTTTAAATATTTTGAAAATAAATTAAATCTTTGAGTTTTATGTTCCACGATTATGCCGGGTGGGCTAAAGGAGACGGTGATGATGAGAAATGAATGAAATAGTGGAATGAGAAAAGTGGGAGGAAACGAAAGGACCCCGAAAAAAAAACAATGCACAGTATTTGTCCACCACAAAATTCACTTGGCGGGAGCTGGGATCGAACCCAGGACCCCATTCACCAGAGGTGAACGCTCTATCATTGAGCCACCACGGCCGCTTAATTATTTTGAGTTCGTTACCTCTAGAAATACACAGTATATTGAAAATT
The DNA here is from genome assembly GCF_964235325.1 of Thermobia domestica. Taxonomy (NCBI): domain Eukaryota; kingdom Metazoa; phylum Arthropoda; class Insecta; order Zygentoma; family Lepismatidae; genus Thermobia; species Thermobia domestica. The sequence continues at coordinate 10,128,916 of NC_137465.1, forward strand.
ATAAAAGCATTGATAAAAGCATAGTTGTGCAGTGGTGTTGGCGGGCAGTTTTTCTACGGGGAACCAATATCTTTTTCAGGGGACTTTTATATACTTACAATTTTAGAAAATGAAACAGGGGAGCAATTTGGCTATGGCAGGGGAACAATTTCGCCCTTGATTTTGAGAACCTGTGCTTTTTGAATCAATTATCTGATAATATACTAATAAAAACGTAAAAGTCTTATGGTGGACAATCTTGCCCATCCCCTGACAAAATCTGGAATCTGGCGCTACTGACATGAAAACAATTAGGTCTACTCATTATACATACATGCTATTGTTTTTGTTTGTTTCAATATGATACCTTATTGTAACATGGGTAGATATGTTTATAATTTTTTATGCAGAACAACAAAAACACTAAGAGAGAGTCTCATTCCGTCCGAGTTTTGCGTCAACACAACGCAAATTGTGCGTCTTAGTTTGAGATAGCCTGTACAAGCATTTAACAATTGCTTGTTCCAGCTTTTCTCGTCCTTTGCGTTTTGCACAATTTTACAAAGACTCGATTTCGTACTCGGCTTGGTTTCGATTAAAATATAAATTTAATAGCTTAACCTATGACTCTATTTTTTTGAAACTCAATTTAATTTCCCTCTTCGAAAGAAGTAATTAACAGCAGATCAAATTTATTCACAGGATAGTTCATGACAAGATTGACCACATCGATTTGTTGCACATCAGAACTCCATCTTATAACCTTGGAATTCTTTTTTGCTTTTTCTTGTAACTGTAGTATAATTTGGTTGGTACTCCAACAGGCCCGTATCCAAGGGAGGTCTAGGGGGGGGCGGCCCCCCTAAATTTTTACTGGCCCCTCCTAAAATTTTCACGGTAGGCTTACAAGTGAACTATAGTATGGTGATGACTCGTATAATGTGGTTGGATCACCCCCCCCCAAACTTCGACCGGGCCCCTCGAAATTTTTGAGCTGGCTACGGACCTGTACTCCAATATACAAGAAACATTCAAACGGAAAATAAAGAAACTTTTAATACAGTACTTGATATTTTTAACAAACATTTTCCTCAAATTAAAAAAAACAATTTCTCAATAGTATAACTAATGAATAAGTCACAGTTTTTTTCTAGGACAATTCTATGTATTTATAGGTATTGTGTTATCATTTTTTTACATAAGTTCTGCGTTTTACTAATTGTTTTGTATCCCTTTGTTTTTTTTCCATATTTTTAATTTTGTTGTTTTTCCTTTTCACTCATGTATCTTTCTTTTAAAATTATTATATTGAGCTGATTAAGTTTAAACGGAGTATGTTTAGTACAAGGGGTCCAAAAGCACGTAAAAAAACACAAAATTTACAGGAGAAATGAATGATGCAAGTACTTAGACGTAACATAACGTAACCACATCTAACCTATCCTAACATAAACCAACGTAAGCTAACCTGTACTAACCTAAACTAACCTAATATTAGTAGAAATAAGCGAAATTCTATCATTTTTTGGAAAATTATGCGGGACCCCTACACTAATATAACATAAACTAAACTAACCTAAACTAACCGAATGTGAACAGAAATTACCAAAATTGTAACATTTTTGTTTTAGAGAAAACAGCTGAACCCTTTTTGCTAAACATAGGTCGATTAAACGTTAGTTTTCCCAATAAAGAGTAAACAATGATGAAACATTATAAACATTTTTTGTAATTTAAATCAGCATGTTAAAGTATTACATAATTTTTCTTTTTCCTTGGACAATTCTATGCAAGTACCATATATTTTATTGTTAAAATGTACACAATTTTTGTGATTTATAAATTATTACTTTACATTGCTTCTTGGATATTTTTAAATTTTATGCTATATACTTTTAATAACACGTTTGTTTATATATCTTTTCCTTTTCTTTGTGTTTAATAAAAGACTTTGACTCTACTGTCACGTTCTTCAAAAAATAAATAAATAACATTATTACTACTAGCTGAACCTGCGCTCTCTACACAGCGCATAATGCATATTTGAGCATGAATCTCATTGTCATTCCTCACAACATTATATTCCTTTACAGACATAAGTTAAAGACATTTTGATAAAAAAAATCGCAAAGGATACCATAAAAGGGAGATTTCGATTATTTTTTCAATATCTTGCACCGTTTGTAAAATTTAAGCCTACTTCCGGTTGGAGTTCCTAATTCACGTATGATCAGTGTTTTCTTTCTTCTTGCATGCAATATGTAATAAGCACATACATTACATACACAATTAATTATAATGTCAGTGATATATGGTGTTCATTGGGCAAAACACTCCAAACAAATTGCTGAAGAGACTGAAAAGCTGAAATAGCCTTTATAGGAGCAACTGAAATATAACGATTAACAATATTGTAAAATAGCTTTACAGGGAATGAGGCATCCTGAATCTTGTGACAACCAGTTAGAAAATAATAATGTACGCGAAGCATGTAAGGCATGGATGGACGACCTTGGCGAATAACTAAATACTCGAATATATATTTACACGTTCCCACTCGATGATTCCGTTTGGTTCTCTGAGAAGCACCTCAGCCACACAGCAAAAGCGTGACATTCAATATTAGCGGCATCTGGATCCAGTTTCTTCTGCTCGTATAAACAAATAAACAGTATAAGGGCGGATTCTCACATAATTTACGACGAAGCATCAAATCTCATCAAATAATTTGCATTCTTTTATGCAAAAAGGATCCAGTACACGCAGATTCTGCTGGCTCTTTTAGCAAGAATTAGCAACATTTTTGTCTTTCGCTATGAAAAAGATCATGTTTTGTATCTTGTCACTTTCTCTACGATAACTTTTTTATGTAATACTTGCAAAAGAGTTAGTAATTAACATTGAAATTGGTAATTCTTCTGACGGAATTCTCGAATGGTTGGGCGTGAATATTGTATTATCATTTAACCATATAAATCGGTATTATTATTTTATTATTACATTTTTCAAAGTTATTGGTCAACGAAATACTGCATACAACTAGAAATGCGCACGAGACGAGTCGAGACAGAATTTTCCTGACAAAATTCGAGTCGAGACAGTTCTTCCAATAGAGAAATATACATTTTTCGAGTCGAGACACCGCTTTTACAGCACATTTTCGAGACGAGACAGCATCAAATCTTGTCTCGTGCGCACCCTACATACAACACTCTTGAATTAAAGAGTCGGGGTAGAAGCGCTATTTCTTTGGGCCGTTCAGACACTGTTTTCTCTTCAGTTCAGGCTGATTAATTACAATTGTTTAATAATTATTGACTTTCATTAAACGATAATCGGAATAAAACCAAACGTTGAAGTCTGTGTGCATGCGAGCGAAGTGAAAGGTATTACAAACAATGCAATGTTCAGTTTGGTGGTGCTTAGAGGCGGATTGCTTGTCGGGCAATGAGCCAAAAACTTCCAAAACTTTGCAGAAACGGGCTGGCCTGGGCTTAAGTACATTCAGGCTGTATTGGGCTTTGGCTGAAATATTTAGTCCGTGTAGGTCTGTGTAGGCAGCTCTTACATATAGAGCTGCTATCAGCAAGCAGCACATAGCAAGCCTAATGTTATTAGAAAAATGTTATCTTTGAGTTTTACGTCCCACGGTTATGCCAGTTAGGCTAAAGGAGACGGTGATGATGAGTAATGAATGAAATGGTGGAATGAAGAAAGTGGGAGGAAACGGGAGAACTCCTAGAAAACCTACGCACAGGGTGTTTGTCCACCACAAAGTTCACTTGGCGAGGGCGGGAATCGAACACGGGACCCCTAGCACCAGAGGTGAACCTAATGTTATTAGAGTGGATACCGTCTCCCTTAGCCTTGATATAATCGTAGAACACTAAACTTTTTTTTTTAAAATCAATTTTTCGATTTTATAAGTTAGCTCTATATTTTTAAGAAAATCTAACTAGTTTGTACTAACAAAATATCATGTTACTGTAGTGTAACACAATCCAAGAGATCCGCATTGGTGTGGTCGGTAACGAGCCTACCAACACTTTCCAACTGGAAGCCCTAGCTCGATCTCCGGTAGAAGCAGGAAATTATTTCGTTTTTACCCTCATTTCGGATATAACTCTATACACTCACTTCTGTAAAACAAGACAAAACAAAACAAAAAAAAAAAAAAAGCCATACTACACACGGACCTTGGACCTCACATGCAATGACGACGCAAGTGGAAGCAAGGGTCGGCGGGCTACATCCACCCCCTCCCCCTCCCCCTCGACATGTATTGTAGATCAATTAATATAAAACTATCCTCAAGTGCGAGCGGTCCCAGGGTCGATTCACGCTGGGGGACACTCGGTCAAGAAAGTGTAAAAGCTTTTTCAGGCCAGCTATCCTGAGTGAGGTTTTTCAGGGTTTTCCCTCATTCACTCCAGGCAAATGCCGGGATGGTATCTAACATACAGGCCCAAGACCGCTTCCTTTCTTCCCTTTGCTTGGATAGTGTGATCGCCGATGGACATCATCCCTCACATATAACGGGCTAATATGGCCATAGAAGCTGAAAGCCTAGAAATCTAATCCCTAATACTAATCCTAGTGACGGGCTAATATGGCCATAGATGCCGAAAGGCTAGAAATCTAATTCCTAATCCTAATCCTAGTGACAGGCTAATATGGCTGTAGATGCTGAAAGCCCAGAAATCTAATTCCTAATCCTAATCCTAGTGACGGGCTAATATGGCCATAGATGCCGAAAGCCCAGAAATCTAATTCCTAATCCTAATCCTAGTGACGGGCTAAGAAGGTCATAGATGGCGAAAGCCCAGAAATCTAATTCCTAATCCTAATCCTAGTGACGGGCTAACATGGCCATAGATGCCGAAAGGCTAGAAATCTAATTCTTAATCTTAATCCTAGTGACGGGCTAATATGGCCATAGATGCCGAAAGGCTAGAAATCTAATTCCTAATCCTAATCCTAGTGACAGGCTAATATGGCTATAGATGCTGAAAGCCCAGAAATCTAATTCCTAATCCTAATCCTAGTGACGGGCTAATATGGCCATAGATGCTGAAAGCCCAGAAATCTAATTCCTAATCCTAATCCTAGTGACAGGCTAATATGGCCATAGATTCTGAAAGCCCAGAAATCTAATTCCTAATCCTAATCCTAGTGACGGGCTAATATGGCTATAGATGCTGAAAGCCCAGAAATCTAATTCCTAATCCTAATCCTAGTGACAGGCTAATATGGCTATAGATGCTGAAAGCCCAGAAATCTAATTCCTAATCCTAATCCTAGTGACAGGCTAATATGGCTATAGAAGCTGAAAGCCTAGAAATCTAATCCCTAATCCTAATCCTAGTGACGGGCTAATATGGCCATAGATGCCGAAAGGCTAGAAATCTAATTCCTAATCCTAATCCTAGTGACAGGCTAATATGGCTATAGATGCTGAAAGCCCAGAAATCTAATTCCTAATCCTAATCCTAGTGACGGGCTAATATGGCCATAGATGCTGAAAGCCCAGAAATCTAATTCCTAGTCCTAATCCTAGTGACAGGCTAATATGGCCATAGATTCTGAAAGCCCAGAAATCTAATTCCTAATCCTAATCCTAGTGACAGGCTAATATGGCTATAGATGCTGAAAGCCCAGAAATCTAATTCCTAATCCTAATCCTAGTGACGGGCTAATATCGCCATAGATGCCGAAAGCCCAGGAATCTAATTCCTAATCCTAATCCTAGTGACAGGCTAATATGGCTATAGATGCTGAAAGCCCAGAAATCTAATTCCTAATCCTAATCCTAGTGACAGGCTAATATGGCTATAGAAGCTGAAAGGCTAGAAATCTAATTCCTAATCCTAATCCTAGTGACAGGCTAATATGGCTATAGATGCTGAAAGCCCAGAAATCTAATTCCTAGTCCTAATCCTAGTGACAGGCTAATATGGCCATAGATTCTGAAAGCCCAGAAATCTAATTCCTAATCCTAATCCTAGTGACAGGCTAATATGGCTATAGATGCTGAAAGCCCAGAAATCTAATTCCTAATCCTAATCCTAGTGACGGGCTAATATCGCCATAGATCTAATTCTTAATCTTAATCCTAGTGACGGGCTAATATGGCCATAGATGCCGAAAGGCTAGAAATCTAATTCCTAATCCTAATCCTAGTGACGGGCTAATATGGCCATAGATGCCGAAAGGCTAGAAATCTAATTCCTAATCCTAATCCTAGTGAAGGGCTAATATGGCCATAGATGCCGAAAGGCTAGAAATCTAATTCTTAATCTTAATCCTAGTGACGGGCTAATATGGCCATAGAAGCTGAAAGCCTAGAAATAATTCCTAATCCTAATCCTAATTCATAAAACTATCTTTTTCGGTATACAAAAAAAAAATACTGCTTCCCAAATTTTCTCTGCCATCCGTTTGTTCTCCCCCAAGAAATTAAGGTTGTTCCGAATGTTGAGACAAACGTTACCTTTTAGAGTGTATAAAGACTGAGTATTTGATATCTACGTCTCTTGGATAAACTAGAAGACAGAATAAATATTGAATCATTACACTAAAAAATGATTTAGAAACGATAGCTAATTATCGTACCATCCTTATTCTGTGTAAGACTTTGAGAACAAGATCCTGAGACGAATATTCCGACTCAAGAGGAACGGGAATGGGCAATGGCGGAAACTTCATAACGAGGAACTACATAATTTATACGGTTTACCAAACATTGTTAGGTCATCAAGTGTAGGTGGCTTAGGTGGGCAGCTCATGTAGCCAGAATGAAAGAAAGTAGGAACGCTTTCAAAGTTTTAACTAGAAATCCAATCGGAGAACGACCATTAGGAAGACCTAGGCGCAGATGGAAGGACAATATTAAGATGGCTTTCGCAGAAATAGGAATAGAAAATGGAAACTGGATCCAGTTGGCTAAGGATAGAAGTCAATGGAAAGCTTTTGTGAACGCGACATTTTTACCTCCTTGTTCCATGGGTAATAGAGTTAGTTAATTAGTTAGTTTTAATTCTGTGTGAGCCTCTAGACTCTATATGTGGACTGCCACACTTTGTAATTGTTGGCTCTGCACAACGGACTACGCCAACAATGCCAACCGGCCACATGCAGATAGCAAAAATATTATATACATGGTCAATCAGAATAGTCAGCCAATAATCTTCCGGGAAAGACGATTGCCCATGACATATAACAGAGAATGCACGCCCTGACTGTCAATGAGCTATTTCCTCACAGCTTTAAGAATTCTCACTGCCCTTCGATTTCCAGGGAATATTAACATCTGCATACACGTGGACGGCGGAAGACGTAAAAACATATCATGAAAAATAAAGACTTCTTCTGTAGGATTACCACACATCCTCTTTTTCAAACCCTGAAAAAGATTCGCGTAGGTTTTAGGAAAATGGGAAAAAATGTTATCTTTTCGAGGTTTATACACATCTGCCCCCACCCTAGTTTTAATTTTATTATATTGAAATGCCAAATGTTAAAATGAAAAGTGATGTAATATAACATATACAGTATAAATTTTAACTGTAAAATTATACAATAGACGTTGACCGGGCATATTAATAATTCAGTAATCGGTATTGTAAAAGTTCCTATAAAATATATTTTCTTGCCATGTCATTAAGATATTTGGCAGGTAATATACAAGACGTTAATGAACTATACCGACAAAGTATAAGAGTTTATTCCTGACTTTAAAATAAGGAAAATAGTCCATGTGGGCAGTTTCGGAACTAGGCCACCTAAAGCGTAAAAGAAAAAAAATACATAAGAGCAAGCGTTATTCAGAACAGGCCCGTCTCCAAGAGGGGTTTGCGGGCCCCTCTAAATTTTTACTGCCCCCCTAAAGTTTTCACTTTTGGCTTGCAAATGAAATATAATATGGTTGGACCGCCCCCCTACATTTTAGGGCTAGCTACGGGCCTGATTCAGAAGACAAGAAACCGCAAAGGCCTAGCTGTTCCCTACACTTCTAACTTCTTGTGATGCATTGCGTGTGTTCACTGCTGTCAAGGTTTGCTTTTTGCCTATTTAGGACCCACTTTTAAGTTCGTGCACATCTGGTAATCTTGATGGGATCATGTGTGGAAATTATGCCATGTGATAAATCCCTTGCACACAATTATACATTGTTGAAATATGTCATTTTGGATGGAACATGTGTGACTTCCTCTATGCCGATATGGAGCACCACTCCATGGCTTCTCTTGTTCGAAATAACGTGCGTTTCCTTTTTACAAGTTTTTGGACGGCCCTAGCTCTGAAACTATGCATTTTTCACCACAGGTCCATATGAACTTTTTTCCCTCTTATTTTGATGTGAGGAATCACCTCTTAAATTTTACGTACTATAAGACACTACGTAAATGTAATATTGAACTCGTGTTAATCTACAGTACGAATGTTTACAAATGTACGTCGCATCGTGGGGTGAGTTTGAAAATTCCTCCCTGGTAAAAATCCTGTCCTTGCTTGTTCAGCCACGTTGTCACGAACTGTTTCACCTCCTCGTCTGAAGCGAAGCGAAGCCCTCCCAGGTGCTTCCGAGCAACATTCCCAATTCTGCCATCAGATGCCGCAACATGATTCTCCTGTTGTCCTGAATCAGCTCCTCCACGCGAGCTGTGTTCAAATCTGTTGAAGCCGTGCTGGGTCGGCCACTGTGCTCCTCGTCGGTAACGTTTTCTCTATAAGCTGCGGATTTTCGACACCATTCTGCGATATGCTGACGAGACATTACATTCTCTCCGTAAATCTTTACCAGCTGCCGGTGAATTTCAGCTGCGGTTACATTTCGTCCTTAAAAAGCGGACTGATAGCTGAGAGGACTTCTTCGCGAGACGAATTTTCCAAACTAGTCGCCATTTATGTTTATTTACAAGTAGCACCGTAGATTGTGGGTGACTGAATCTCCATGTATTACAATTATCGCACAGACCTCATTCCTCTATAACAGACGAAACTCCAGAAATATCGGCTTTGTAACCTTAGTTTCTGATCAGCTCTCGTAATAATAAATAGTTCTTCTAGTTTATGCCCAATAATTTAACTTCTTACGGATTACTTATCGTTTCCCTGTTGGTCTAGTGGGTAGTTCATGTGCCTTTGCTGTACATGGTTCCAATTTCGATTTCCGGAGCGAAAGCATTAAACACTTTGAACGCATTACAACGGTTTGGATTTCATATTAAGAAATAGGTTCATGTCTCATATAGCCTCAATGCTTCAAAGAGACTGTAAACAAACACTCAATCAAATCATATTATAAAAGTAACCAACAAAGTTCTGTCGCCTTTTCACCCACTACCTTTGAACATTGATATGCTACCTAAGACGTATCTGGAAGGTCAAAAATAGTCTCCGTCAGCATTGACGACCTTCTGCCAATTTTCTGAAAGGTCTCTGTCCTTACCCAAGTTTACGGTGTAACTGAACTGCCACAATCATGTAGTATGTTGGATATACCCACACCAACAACTGACCTTCGCCTTATTTCCATTCGTATTCAACTCACGGTGTGAGGGCCAATTGAACACAGACCTCTACAAAAAAGCGACAGAACTTTCTTGGTTACCTTTATAGAAAATAACTTATATAAGTATTTTTTAATGATGACCATACTGAATCCAAGTCGACTCCCCATTAAAATAAAAAAGCAAAGATTACGAAAAACGTCAAGAATCAGTACATAACTACTGGGCACAGAGATGTATTGAAAAAGTATCGAACTTTTGTTTGGGAAAACACATTTATCGATTTGGGATTCCGAAACACTAATCTCCCGCGCTCCCACCATTGTTGGAAACACTTCCGGAACTCAATTTTTTGGAATTGTGAGCAACCATGCCGTCGCATTCCGCATGATCTTCTCTTGACTCATATTGGGTCTCTCTCTTAGTGGCATTTTCAGCTTGGGAAATAACCAAAAGTCACATGGAGCCATGTCGGGTGAGTAAGGAGTCTGACGACACACAGGAATGTGTTTGGGGATAAAAGTCTAAATCAAATTTCGACGAACAACTTCTCACGGCAAAATTCAAGTTCAAAATTGAATGTTCCGATTCAGTTGACTGGTTTCCGTTTGGGTATCTCCAAGTTTTTGGCAAAATTTGATGCAATATCAGTGCGCAAGGTTTTCTGTCATTTAAAAAAAGAACTGAAATGCGACGACCGTTCACTACACGTCTTCGCTCGTTGGCCAACTGGCAGCAACTGATGTTTTCTGCGAACGGCGTTTCCTGCGGGCAAAACAGTCCCCCCCCCGCTTCATTGATTTACGCGAGAAAAAGTTTCGATACTTTTTGAAGACACCTCGTATTTTGAGAACTTCTATAAAACTACGGTAAATATTTAATCAGATACAGACGTTCCCTGCTCTTCACCACTGAAAAGGTGCACTGAATCTGCGAACGTTCAAAGCTAAAGCAAATGATGAGGATCAGGGGCGCGCCCACGCGGGGTCCACCGGGTCTGTATCTCCGTAAAACTAACATTTGTACACTTTCCTAACATAACTATACTTAACAGAGAAATGATTGATGCAGCCTAAAGATAACTTCCCTTTCCTTATAAAAAATAATCTAGTTCTATCAGATTTTCTGGCAATATCGGTAGCCAGTGGCGTATTTAGGGGGCTTTCGGGCTTAAGCCCCCCGAAATCTTACTATAGTAAAGTAAATGAAATATTGAAGAATTTTCACATTTCCATTCAAAGCCCCCCGAAACAAAATCGTAAATACGCCACTGTCGATAGCAGTAATTATCAATTATTTATCGTCTTTTTGGGTTCAGAATAACACAGGTTTAATATTACATAGACGTAAATTTACCCCTCCGGATAAAAAATCGACCCCTTAGAACAAAAAAATTTTGGATGCGCACCTGGCGAGAAAAAAGTTAGAACTTATGGAAGCTCATGATTCTGTTCAGAAAAAAAAACAAAAAAAACAAAAAACAAAAAAAACAAGTTATGTGTCGCGAAAGCAAGACGACCTTACATTTTTGGGCACGAAATTGAGGCAAAATTCTCGTTTTGGATTCAAAAATTTACGGAATTATTAACTTCAAACACTTATTTAATTGTAGGTGCCCACTTTTAAACAGAAAACTCTTCTTCAAGGTTTAATTAAGTATTCAAGGATTTACTAGTAGCAGTGACTCAATCATTCGGAAGAGAACGTTATAAACTTCGTGTGAACAAAAATAACTCTTTTTCTTTTTCCATTCAGTGATGGATCCAAATGAATCATTCATACGATAACTCATCTTTTTAGTCGTACGCACATGTTTTTCACTGGATTTTTAAACTACCACAAAGACAATAGACTTATTGATTTCACTTGAAAAGCCAAAGTCTCGATATCACGGGAATATTAATTGATATGTGGCAAGAATTGTCTGGCTAATGAAACTGTAATTACAAAGTTCTTGTATAGGTGATATGCATACCAATCTTAACGATTTGTTTACCGTTTTCACTACAATTTTTGCCCGTAATTTTCTCTGTTTTCCACCAGTTTTTGGCAGAAAAATATTCAGTGCAACAAGTATATGTAATATGTTAAATAAAGTACACTAAAAATTCATTGCAGCATACCTTATGAGTGCTTTCAATGTAGACTATTAATCATGTGAGTTCAAAAAATGTATACGCTTGGGTAACACGAAAATCGAGATTTTGTTTGCTTTTACGCCACCAACAGAGAAACACAGAGAAAATGAAGTTTCAGAAAGGTTGCAAAACGTCTTATTACAACTAGTATAAGATGGCACCGAAATCAAGAAGAAACTTGTGATCATATAAGACGCCTGCGCCTATATCCACATCGAATACCTATAAGGTCCTTTCAAAATCCACGAATGACACAGAAAAAGCTTCCATTCCATACACTGAACTTGAGAAGAAGAAGATATGAAGACAACCTGAGAAGTGATCAAAGGGCTCTGAATTACAACAATTAATAAATATTACAGCAATGAAGTTCCTTTACTATTCATGAAAGGATACACAAAAATTAAGTGCGAACTTCAGGAAGATTACAAAGTTGTGCAAAAGGTTTGTTCTCACCACCAACTACATACAATATGTCACGGAAATCAAGAAGAAAATCGGAAATATGGTCCTCTTATTCACTGGATTTATTCTCCTACGATTTTTATCTCTGAGGATGCTTAAAAAAGGTGTATGAAATTAAACTCCATACCATCCGGAGCATCATGCAGGGGTAGCATATTGCTTAAAGCGCCTACCTCTGAAGCGTTGGAGTTCTTGCTCTTCGATCCCCGGCCAAGGAAGTTTGTGCTGGACATGTTCATGGGATATGTCGGAATACTTACGTTTCCTCCCACATCATAATTCACTTTTCTTAATCATCCGTCTCCCTTAGTCTAAAGAGCATAATTGTGGAACGTTAAACTTCAAGATTTCATTTCATTTTCGGAGCATCGCTCGTAAAGAGCTACAGGCGGTGTTAGCCAATATGCTGCGACGTGTGTACAGTCAGCGACAGTAGAAAATGGAGGTTGGATACATAAGAAATGATAGCTTTTTCCAGTATCAGAATAGTTTCACTCGATGTCTGATAGTTGGACAACCAACATGACAGCAAATACGTGCCCGAAAACATAACATGCAAGGATATTCCTCCATTTGGAGGAAAAAGTATTACTATCTGAGAGCATCATTTAGAGAAACAACCACGAGATAAATCTGCAGAAATTCCATTCACATTAAGTTCAAAGAGATAGGAATTAATACAAAGAAAACGAAAAGAATAATACACTTCATGCAGAAACCGAAAAAGTACGGAAAGCTAAACAAAATGAGAAAAGAAGGAAAGGAAAGAGCAAAAGACATGGGAATAAATTAAATATTAACACTTAAGGATAAACAGTGTCCGTCTTTCCTCCTGCCCCCGTCCTGGTTTTTCTCCCTTCATAGGATAAATCTCTTTCAGTATCAAACGCGAACATAATTTATAGTGTTGAATTCCTTGAAAAAAATTTAACTCAGTCTAAGCCGAGACTCGAACCCCAGACCCTTAGAATGACAGTCTCACGCGGTATCCACTTACCTACACAGGCTCTATCTATAAATAAGCTATTACCCGCGCTGTTATCAAACGTGTTAAATCAGCCATTGTCGGTGAGCCATCCCAGTCCCATTTGAAGTTTAAATTTTATTTACCTCACTTAGCCATCTATGGGTAGCAGTCCCCTTGCTTTCATAAAAAGCGTTTGTTCTGTAGATTAAAATCAAGAATGAATTAATCTGTACTCTTGGGAGCTTACTGGTGCACCAACATATCTATCTATCTATCTATCTATATATATGTGTGTGTGTGTGTGTGTCGGATTGATTGAGGATTAAAAAAGCGACTTCGTAAATTTACGGAACGCGTGTTAACACAACAATAAGGACATCTCGTAACGTTGTTACGTAACACACGCAATGTAAATAAAGTTTCAAAACCAGAAGTCGGAAGTCGGTAAGATCTGCTTGCTGAGTGGAGAAATCCGGGTTCAAATCTGGGCTGTTACGTTTTTTTCTGTTCCGTTGAAAATACATTTCTATATTTTTGCGTTTGAAATTGCTTTCTTTCATTTTTTGTAGATTATCTTAAATTAGTGAAGGCCAAGTAAGGTCAGATTACATATATGTCTGCTTTATCTGTGTGTACAGTCCAGAGATGGAGTGAGTCAATTGGGTCAAGATTTGTAAGTAAGTCAGTGGGTCGTGGGTCACAGGACGTGACTCACTGTGACACACCACCCACCGTGACCTCTCTGACTCACACTGACCCTACGTTTTAAATTTTAAGGTCTCCCTCTTTATTCGGCCTCCCTCCTTATTATTAAATTAAATGTATAGATAATCATTGAGTTGAGTTGATTTTGAGTTTAGCGCCCTTTTCAGCAGCGAGGCTATATGAGACGGGACCTACTGATTAACATAGAAACCGAAAAACATGACCTCCCGTTGGGAATCAAACCAGGGTCTCCCACGCCACAGGTATATAATTGTGTCTTATATAGCAGTTAATATTCTTGCTATAAAGTATAAAGTTATAGAAAACTTGTAGCTTCACGAAAGGCATTTGTTGGTCCTTCAAGGTCAACACAAGAAAAAAAAAACTAATACTAGGTGTGCCTTTACAAGTGAGTACTATGATAACAACAGAATGCTGCCTACGTTTAACATATTATGCCTCCGGGGATTAGTAAAACGCTTAACTGTGTGGAAATCGCTGCAAACAACAGGTCTTAGGAACACTCACAAGTACTTAAAATTGAAAGAACAGAAAATAGTGCATTTTTGAAATGAGCATACAATTCACACTTCACGCAAAGTTCCAATATGGGAAATCAGTCAATATCTTCAGTTGGAATTACTGAAAAAGACAGAAACTGACTATTTAAAACTCCAAGTGTAAACCTGCGCTTGAAGCGATTCTATTAGCTATATCACAACGCATTTTCGTGAGTTGCCTCTGTGGTCAAGCGTGCTTAATAGCGCTGTTAGAGTTCTAGAACCGGAGGGCGGCGGTTCGAGACTGAGTACAGTAAAATTATTTTTTTTAAAATAGGGATGGCTTTTTAAAAGTATATATAAAGTTGTAGTTTGAAGTGATTGTAAAACAAATTCAGATGAACTTTCACATTTCCAAGCTCACTCGTATTTATTTGCCATGTCCCAAATTTCATAGAAATAAATCCCTACGTTAAGCGGGTTTACATATCCAGACTCCTAACAAGGAAGGGTCACGCAGTGGCTCCGCTGAGATCCGAACGAGACAAATGTGTTTTCATTTGATATGTTATAACTAGATGGATCCCAAAGTTATAGGTGCCACCGAGCGGAATATCGTGAGTTACAACATATTTTGTAATGTAAGAACTACAAAGCTGGCAGAATATTTTGACCGAATCATTTGTTCGGAAACGGTTGGGTAAATGGAAAACTCGGATAATATGTATCCCGTCATTTTCAAGAACACACTTTTTCGGATAAAAAAGTTTGCCCAGGATCCTCGCAGGGTCCCACATGGGGTCCAACTCAAAATTTTCAAATGACAAGAGGGATTAAGTAGCACATCGTTTGAAGGCTGTTGCAAAATGAAAGTAGATGGATCAAGTCTCTACTCTCTACGACAACTCTGTCCAAAATTGCGGCGGGTCAAAAAGTAATCAAAAGCTTATTTGATAAACTATGGCCACCTCGAATCCAAGATGGCCGGTTAAAACTTATGTCGTTCATAACAGTACAAATTTAAATCTCTATTTTTCTCTATTATATATTTAGAAACAATAGGAAGATTAAAGAACAATTGAATTTCGATTCACCTCAACTATAATTTCATTCGGTAACAACATATATGTTTTGTTTGGTTCCCTCGCCATCATTTACTTTAATATAACGAATATGCGATGAACACACAACTCTGACTTCCTCTAATTTTGTCATACGTAGTTCATGCATAAAGGACTTGCTGCACCAGTAGGTGGGTGGCTCTATTGTAATTCGTAACTGCGTATTCGTGGCGGTTACATTTGTATGTCATTCGTTGGTTTGATCGCAATACTCCAAGCAATACCAAATATATATATAGAAAAAAATCATTTGCAAGATTGGCGAGTAGTACCAAACCATGTGTAAGTCATTTCAGTACTTCGAGTTGCGCCAAACTTTGTTGGTTTAATTACAGTATTCCAAGAAATAACATATTTATATACAAACTCATTTTTCACGCTGGCAGCCATATTGGATTACCTCCAACACCAGTGGTTTGAGCTGGACATGCGTTCGATACATACTACGGCATTTTGAACTCAAGACGTTTCGTTTTTGAACATTTCGCATCTTTTCGTCATCCACTAATCAACATTCATGCCAAATTTGGTTTTCCTCGCTTCAGTAGTTTGGTATGCCTATCCTTTCGATATAGGTTTTAAGCTGTCTCTTGGATTCAAGGTGGCCATAGATTTTCAATTAAGCTTTTGCTTATATTTTGACCCGCCGCAATCTTGGACAGGGTTGTCGTAGAAAGTCGAGACGTGCTCCATCTTCTTTCACTTAACAAGAGCTTTCAAACGATGTCCTACCTCTCTTGCCATTTGAAACTTTTTAGTTGGACTCCACCTGGGACCATGTGGGGGCTCTGGAACAAGACATTTTCACGTTGTGCTTTGAAAATAATGCCACGCTTTCTTTCCTGTTTCCACATTTGTCTTACCGTTTCCGATTTATAGGGATAGTCATGAACTTTCCAATTAAGTTTTTGTTTACACTTTGACCCGTCGCCCTTTTGCACACGGTTGTTGTAGAGAGTCGAGACTTGCTGCATTTTCTTTCATTTTACAACAGATTTCAAATGATGTGTCACTTAATCCCCCTTGCCATTTGAAAATTTTGAGTTGGACCCCATCTGGGACCCCGCGGGGGACCCTGGGGCATTTTTTCTTACCACAAAAAGTTTCTCGTTGAAAATGGTGGGATAAGTGTTGGCAGAGTTTTTCACTTACTCAACCATTTCCGAACAAATGACGGTTCAAACTATTCTGCATGGTAATTTTTTGTAGTTCTTACATTACAAAATATGTTGTAACTCACGATATTCCGCCCGGTGGCAACGTATAACTTTGGGATCCATCTAGTTATAACATATAAAATGCAAACACAATGGTCTCGTTCCGATCTCAGCGGAGCCACTGCGTGACCCTTCCTTGTAAGTATGAAAACATTTACGCTCACTCCAACCTCAATCATTTCATGAATTCAACCTGATTTATTAGGACGTAAAATTGAATGTGATTTATTCTACAAACACTTTTATACATTGCAAGAGCTCTGACGTCTAAATATTCACTGAGAACTCATAGTCGCATCGCAATAAACAAAAGCGAGTATGGAACAGTAAACTGCTTTCACAAAAGTTAAAAGAAAGCCTGCAAAAGCATGCAAAATGGTCGAGTGGTTTAGGTCGATACTCTATCAATCATATGTTTGTGTGTTAAAACCCGATAATAAGTTTTTCTAAGTGTCTTCCTATTTTCATTTGGAGGCGGAAAACATTTCTTTGAGTAACTCATTGGAAACTTCTTTTGTTTCAAATTCGGCAAAGACGGAACAATATATCAATTGCAAATCTAAAATCCATAGCTGAAAACAAAATATAAAGTATGTTTTCCCATTATTATCCTCCGATTTCTAACGAGACCCGGGTTCGATTCCCGGAGGGAGTTCATGTGGTTCGGATTCCACGTTAATCAGTAGGTCCACGTCTCATATAGCCTCGCTGCTGAACGGGACGTAAAACTCAAAATCAATCAATCAATCTCCAAGAGAGAGAAATAAAAAAAACTTTGTTATGGTAAATTCTAGTTCAAAGTTCGAAGCACTTGCTTTTGCACGTGATTTTTTGTTTCTTTTTTAAGGGAACAGAAAAGTTCTTGCGCCTAAGAAATTATACCATATAATATTGCAAATTTGCAAGTGGATGTATTTACATTGCAATTTGTGGTAATAAAGATATTATGATTAGAAAACAATATTGTAATAAGTAAGTTTAATTTCTTCATCCATCGCAAGTCTTAGGTACCCCTTATACCTCGCCGCCCCCCGAATATCGATATCGAAAATTTCGAATGATATATCATGTCCATATATTCGCGATATCGAATGTTGATATATGATAATATATATATATCGACGATAGCGATCTATCAACATATCACAGGCCCAGGTCCGAGAAGTGATGCTTGAAATATACTGGAATCAACAATCAAATTCTAATTAAGTTCTCCATTTCCGTATTCAATGTTGAGGGGGAAGTGGTGTGAACCCGAATAGAAATTTTAAGAAAAACAAATGTTAAGATAAAAGTAGGTTTTCCGTCTCCCCTTGAATATAAAAATTAACAGAAAACTATTACTGCAATTTACCTTATACTTCTGTTTCTCATTGTTATCACAAATCAGCGACAGTACACATACTTTACATAGTACACCAATACACTCTATAACTTTTCACAACCAAGCAAGCCGGAAGATAAATTTCCTGTGATATTAAAGTAGAATGTTCTACAAAATAGTCATAATTTATTGGCCATATTTCTATCAGTACTTTGGTACGGACTTAGAGCTACAAGACTAACAGAACTAGAAATTAGAGATTTCATTCCTTTTTTCTCTCAGACAAAGACTTCTGCATTTTCCTAAGATTTTCTTAATATAAGTCCCCTATCCTGGGCTAATTCTGGCTACCGCAGTTTCGAGGTAATCGGTAAACGAAAGAGCAAAGTTTGTCGACTCTCAACTCTCGACAGTTTGTGAGAAGATATTTCACAGTTCATGTTATTATTTCTTCGTTACAAAAACACTTCTAGTTGACTCTATTCATGGTGAATTACTGAACTTATAAACATTGACAACTATTGAAAAATGAATAATTATTTTTAAACATAAAAGGCGTTACAGTTCAGTAGAATGTAGTAGTAGAATGCAGAAGTGAAAGATAATATTGTTTATTTGTTGAGATGCGCAAACTGAATGTGAATAATAAGTGTTTCCCATTCTCTTGTCCAGAGGTGGATCTTCGATGGACTTCTGGGGGCTCGGTGGTTAGTAATACTCCTATTTAGAGCTACTTTTAAGAGCTCCAAACTCTGGAATGGGTTTTATTTATATATAAAATAACAAATATTCCCTTTCTGGGAGGCAATCGCCATGATCGCCCACTGGATCCGCCCCCGCTCTTTTGTAGCAGACTTTGAAGATATTTAGCTCGTGTATGCTCCTGCGATGGTGATTAAGGATTGTAACATCTGGATAATTTTTATACTGATATCGGATAGAAACTTATCCGGATTTGCAATATCCGGTTGACGGACAACAAAACGGATGATGGATAACGCATAATATCAGGATAATAGATGACCGATAATATCCGGATAGCGAATGACGGATAATATAGATAACGGATACTATCCGCATAATGGATAACGGATGACGGATAAGATCCGGATAACGGATGTTATCCGGGTGTCCGATAATGTCCGGATAATGGATTTATCCGGGTAATTTATAAAATTAAGATAACGGATAATATCTGGATAATAGAACATTCGGATAACTGATTACATCCGGATGACGAATAAAGGATAATATCCGGATAAAGTATGTGGTTTGAAAAAGACAATATAGCAGAGGGACTTATCAATGCTTTCTCCTCATGAAGTTATTAAAAGACGATCATCGGGCAGTGGTCTTTACCATCGAAAGATATTGCTTCTTAAATGTTTCCTAGTAACTTCCAATTTTCTTGTTCTTGTTGGGCGCGGTGGCTAATCGTAGACTGCTTACTTTGGCGCGTGGAGTCCTTATTGTTTCGATCCCCGGCCAAATAAGTTTGCGGTGGACAAGATCGTATCCGTAGCTTCTCTCAGGGTACTCCCGCTTCTTGCCACTTTTCCCTCCATCAATTCTTCTATTATCATTGACTTGCTTTAATCATTCGGCACGGCAGCTCAGTGGTAGAGCGCTTCCTCTTTTGCGTGGGGTCCTTATTGTTTCGATCACCACCCAAGAAAATTTGTAGTGGACAATATCATATCCGTGGTTTTTCTCAGGGTACTCCTACTTCTTCCCACTTTTCATTCCACAAATTCCTCTATTATTATTGACTGGCTTTAATCATTGCGCGCGGTGGCTCAGTGGTATAGCGCTTCCTCTGGTGGACCAATTAAGTTTGAGGTGGATGAGATCGTACCTGTGGGTTTTGTCAGGGTACTCCCGCTTCCTCCCACATTTCATTCCACCAATTCTTCTATTATCATTGACTTGCTTCAATCATTGGGCGCAGTGGCTCAGTGGTAGAACGCTTCGTGTGGTATGTCAAGTAAGTTTGTGGTGTACAAGATCGTATCCGTGGGTTTACTCAGGGTACTCCAGTTCCTTCCCACTTTTCATTCCACCAATTTCTCTACCATCATTGATTTGATTTAATCATTGGTCCCGGTGGCTCAGTGGTAGAGCGCTTCCTCTTGTGGTAAAGGTAAGTTTGTGGTTTACAAGATTGCATTCTTGGGTTTCTTGAGGGTACTCTCGCTTCCTCCCTTATTTAATTCCACCAATTCTTTTATTATCATTGACTTACTTTAATCATTGGACGCTGTGGCTCAGTGGTTGAGCGCTTCGTGTGGTGTGCCAAGTAAGTTTGTAATGGACAAGATCGTATCCGTGGGCTTTGTGAGGTTACTCCCGATAATTCCCACTTTTCATTCCACCAATTCCTCTATTATCATTGACCTACATTAATCATTGGGCACGGTGGCTCAGTGGTAGAGCGCTTCCTCTGGTGGGCCAATTAAGTTTGTTTTAGACAAGATCATATCCATGGGATTTTCAGGGTACTCCCGCTTCCTCCCACATTTCATTCCACCAATTCTTCTATTATCATTGACTTGGTTCAATCATTGGGCGCAGTGGCTCAGTGGTAGAGCGCTTCCTCTGGTGGGCCAAGTAAGTTTGTAATGGACAAGATCGTATCCGTGAGTTTTCTCAGGGTACTCCCGATTCTTCCTACTCTTCATTCCACCAATTCCTCTATTATAATTTACTTTCTTTAATCATTGGGAGCGGTGGCTCAGTGGTAGCGCGTTTTTTCTGGTGGGTCAAGTAAATTTGTGGTGGACAAGATCGAATCCTTGGGTTTTCTCAGTGTTCTCGTGCTTCTTCCCACTTTTCATTCCAAAAATTCCTGTTTTATCATTTACTTGCTTTAATCATTGGGAGCGGTGGCTAAGTGGTAGAGCGCTTCTTCTCATGCGTGGGGTCCTTATTGTTTCGATCCCCAGTCAAGTAAGTTTGTTGTGGAAAAGATCGTCTTCGTGGTTTTTCTCAGGGTACTCCCGCTTCTTCACACTTTCCATTCCACCAATTTCTCTATTGTCATTGACGCTTTAATCGTTTGGCGCGATAGCTCAGTGGTAGATCCCTATCTCTGGTGCATGGGGTCCTTATTGTTTCGATTCCTGGCCTAGTAAGTTTGTTGTGGACAAGGTCGTATTCGTGGGTTTTCCCAGGTACTCTCGCTTCCTCCCACATTTCATTCAACAAATTCTTTTATCATCATTGACGTGCTTTAATCATTGGAGATGCCTTGGTCCCTTGGGGATTGCGGTGATGTCAGAAATCAGATTCGGTCCCAAGCATTTGGGTTGTGATGTAAACCTTTGCTTTGGTTCAGTCTCAGTATTTTATTACGCGAGATAAAGCCATCTATACAGCTATAAATGTTGTTCTATCTTGCGCAACCAGGTATTGATATTGAGCCAATTCGGAACCACATTTTTGGAGCTTTGAGGCCAGAAACCGATTTCGGACATTACGCTGTCCTCAAACTACTAGGATCTTTCCAATGTTACCATCCGCGTCCAACAACACCATGTTTAAAAGGGAAATATAAAGGACTCGTGTCTAAAACTTCCGGACCCAGTTTCTTGAGGTTCAAGTTTAGGGATCGATTTCTGATATCATCATTGTGCTCAACGGATCAAAACCTTTGAAATGTCGCCAACGCCGTCCTTAACTTCATCTTTAATAGGTGAATAGAAGGGACCTGAGCCCATAACGTCAGGACCCCATTCCTTGAGCTTCGTGGCCTGAGCCTGATTTCTGATATTACTACTGAACTCAGGGGCAGTGGTTAGGGATGGGCACGAGCGAGTTCGAGCGAGTTTTTTTTAAACTTGATTCGACTCGAAACATACATCTTTTAGCTCGACTCGGAACTCGACTCGAAAAATTTCTTCCGACTCGAGTCGAAACTCGACTCGAATTTGGATCGAGTTTCGAGTCGAGTTGAGCCAAATCGAGCAAAATCTTGTGTTTAGTTTCAAGTTCGTTTTTCACTTATTCTGCATAAACAAAATAATTATTATCAATGTTGCTACTTCCACTACAACTTATTATTATTATTATTATTATTATTATTATTATTATTATTATTGTTATTATTGTTATTAAATTCTGTAACTAAGCTTGAAAGACAGGCGGTTTGCATCTAAATACTAAAAACTAGTTGACTGCCGATTTCGGTAGTCGTGAAATCTAGGACACAAGGACATCGTTCACGAGGTTCTGGGTTTGAGTTCCGGAGGATCAAGTATTCATGCTTGGGAGAAAATTTGTTAAAAGTTATAGCGTGCCAGGCAAACATGTTTAAAACTGTTCTGCCTGGGTCTACGGTTGTCAACGACTTGTGCGGCTTGGCTCACAGCTTACTCAATATCGAACCGAACCGAGAAGTAAGGATGCGCACGAGTCGAGACACAATTTGTAAAATTCGAGTCGAATCGAGACTGCTCGTTAAAATCTTGATTCGACTCGAATGTCTCAAAACTCTTCACATATTTTTAAAAATAGTTTTGAAGAAACTAATCACTCAGAAACAGTTTTATATCTATCTATCTATCTATCTATCTATCTATCTATCTATCTATCTATCTATCTATCTATCTATATATATATATATATATATATATATATATATATATATTATACAGGTGCGGATCCAAGGGGAGCTACAGCCCTCTTGACACTCAGGTATACACTGGATAAAATAGGCTTCAATCCTGCTTTACACTGGATAAAGCGGCAAACTGTGATTTAGTCGCTCCCTTGATCATATCCTGGATCCGGGGCTTTAAGGGTTCATAGCTGTAAAATTATGGGACCTATCGTTAGGGATGCGCACGAGACGAGTCGAGACAAAATTTTCCTGACAAATTTCGAGTCAAGACACAGCTCTTGCAATAAAAAAGAATACAGTTTTCGAGTCGAGACATCACTTTTACAGCACATTTGCGAGACGAGAAAGCCTCAAATCTTGTCTCGTGCGCATCCCTACCTATCATAGTCGGGTTAAGACTTCACTTAGAAACTAATATGTGCGCTATCCAAAAATACAATGTTTCAGAATCTAGAGTACACATGCGAGAATTTTTAGAGAGGAACTTTGGCTATGTGCATATAATTTGAAGTACTCACCAAATATCTGTATAAAAATTGTTGCAGAAGTATGGCACAATTCTGAAACATGGATATTTGGATAGCGCACGTACTAGTTCCTAAATAAGGTCTTGACCCTACTACGGTAGGTTTGCCAAGTTTTGGAGCTATGCACCTTTAAAGTTCATTTCTTCATGTTTTTGACAGCCTATAACTCCGAAATTAAGCATTTGTGCGCCCAGGTTTGTTATTACCTTTTGTCTTATCTTGGTGTCAGGAACAGTATTTCTTCCAGATATGTTTTTGGGGCACTGCCCCCCTCCCGGAGCTCTGAGAGTGCCCCACGGAGGAGACCAAAATATTACGTCTATAATACAATAATAAATAGAATAGTACCAGCAGTGCTCCCCTCACCCTGAACATTTTTTTCTGAAAGAACAACTGGTCAGAAATCTCCTTGCATTTTTTAAATGGAGTATCGCATCGAAGTTTACAGTGCAAATGGGAATGCAATGCAGTGCAAATATGGAAATGCAACATTGCATTTACATATTTGCACTGCAAATTGAAAAATGTATTGCAAATTGCGATACATCTTTGTGTCTTAAATTACTACGTAAGCTAAAATAAGAAGCAAGTTAAAAATATATTACTATTATTTCAAGAAACTTCCCCGACTTAAAGGGTCGGTTATTGCAAGAAAAAATGCCTCGACTTTGGATTACAATAGTTTTCCACTTTTGTATTTCCTTCCCTTTGTCAGTTTATTGTTACTGGGTCATTCTCCAGATCTTCTCAGGTTTCGGGTGATTATCCTTGTTTCTGAGCGTGTAATAATAAAAAAATTTTCCTTGAAGAAAAGGCGCATTGGCAGCAGATTGGACCTAGCCGCTATATGGTATATATAGCATGATTGTGGCTTGGTTAGTAAAACGCAGAAGTGCGTACAGTAGATCAATAAAACAGTAACGGTATTCTTCAATGCCAAAAGTACAGTGTAGGAAATTACACTCATCTTTGTCTCTCTTTTCTTTTTGCTTTTCATTTGAAGTACTGATATACCTGATACCCATTAACGTTCCTTGTTAAAAACAACATATATTTTAGCAAGATTTCTTCTTGGAAGACGCCGCGAACCTCAAAAAACATCCCGAACAAATGGACTCTCTCTTTCTGTGTGTGTTTGAAGCAATGAGTTGTTTTTCCTAAACCTAATTGTTGAATTTGCCGCTGTGGCAAAACTATTTCGCTCAATTTGACAAATAATACTTATCCAGCAATGAGCGTGGATTGCAAGGAAAAGCAGTGAACCCTAAAGTACCCCTGTAGCAGGGACGGATCCAGAACGGACTTCTGGGGGAGGGCGTGGACTGCTACTTAGCTAGTTTTAAGAGCTCCAAATTTTGGGATGGGTTTTATTTATATATAAAATAAGAAAGCTTCCTCTTCCGTGGGAGGGGAGGGGGCGATTGCCCCGATCGCTCCCTGGATCCGTGTCTGCCCTATAGCCTCTCCCCGAAATTAAATGCATTGATCTATTATTTCCAATTCGAAATCATTTTCGCTTCCATGTTAATGGTGATGGAGTTCTTGTTCTTTGTATCTCTGTACTCAAGAAAATAATAATAATAATAATAATAATAATAATAATAATAATAATAATAATAATAATAATAATAATAATAATAATGCATCTGAATAATAAAGATATTTTTAACCCTTCTTTAAACTTTCTGTGTATTTCTCTGAATCTGGATATGTTGTTTGATAGTGTATAATGCAAAAAGGCTTCAAACAGCAATCTGGCGAAAATTATTTGTGTAAAAGACACAAACGCCATATCAGTTGCTCTGGAAAGAACTACTAAACAACTGACGTTCTTTCTGTTTGCCTTTAAACACAATGTTACGATTTACAAGGCACAGACAAAAGTAGAGAGCAACGTGAAATTTCGCCTAAGGGCACCTTCCTTGCTAAACTGAAGATTAGCACTCTGTCAACATATTGCATAGCTATCAATAAGTCACACTCAAAGGTTCTTTCCAAACGTTTTGGTATAACAGGTTAATCAAACTACGCTGTTGTAGGTAAGGGATGAGACTCTGAACGACCGATAAGTGTTGGAGCTCAGAGCCGTAGCTAGAAATTTCGTTGCCCGGGGCGAAGTAGAATTCGGCGTCCCCCGACACTCACCTTACCAAACTTTGACTTTTTCTTTCTGTGCTTTTATTTTTAACATATAAGAGAAACACCTTTCTGTTGTTATGCTACGCTTTTTTTTACCAAGCCGCTTAGACAGATTATTGCAACAGCCAAAAGCGATCGTTATGTATTCTTTAACAAATAAGAGCCACTCTCAAGAGGCTTATTTTAGACCTGCTGCTAAACTTGCCAAACTACCTTGTATACAAATCCATTTGGAGAATAATTATGAAAAAAGCATGGAGTCGATTCTCCTACGTCAGGACGACCATGTTAGACATGGAGTTGCTGGACGCGAGTGGTAGCGTTGGAAAGGTCCGGGTCCCCTGAGTGCAGTAGTAATGTCAGAAGTCTGGCCCAGGCTACGCAACTCAAGGAATGGGGTCCTGACGTTATGGATTCGGGTCCCTTCTATTCACCTATTAAAGATGAAGTTGTTGGACGGCGTTGGCGGCATTTGAAAGGTTTTGATCCGTTGAGCACAATTGTGATGTCAGAAATCGATCCCTAAACTTGAACCTCAAGAAACTGGGTCCGGAAGTTTTAGACACGGGTTCTTTCTATTCCCCTTTTAAACATGGGGTTGTTGGAAACGGATGGTAACATTGGAAAGATCCTAGTCGTTTGAAAACAGCGTAATATCCGAAGTCAGTTCCTGGCCTCAAAGCGCCAAAAATGAGGTTCCGCATTGGCTCAATATCAATACCTGGTTGCGTAAGATAGAACAACATTTATAGCTGTATGGATGGTTTTACCTCGCGTTATAAAATGCTGAGATTGAACCACAGCAAAGGTTTACATCACAACCCAAATGCTTGGGACCGAATCTGATTTCTTACATCACCGCAATGCTCAAGGGACTAAGACCTCTCCAATGTTTAAAGACGACTGCCCGATGATCGTGTTTTAATAACTCCATGAGCAGAAAGGACTGATATGTCCCTCTCCTATATGGTACTTTTTCAAACCATATACTTTATCGGGAATATTATCCTTTATTCGTCACTTCATGAATTGTTTGAGGTTGGAGTGAGCGTAAATGTTTTCATACTTAGGAGTCTGGATATGCAAACCTGCTTACCGTGGGGATTTACTTCTGTCAAATTTGGTCCATGAACTTATACAAAAACGGTAAAATAAGGAACGTTAACATTCTTACAATGAGAACAGATTTCAATTCCCGGTGGGAATTAGCGTACGCGCGACTTTTTCGTGGGAAACCCGGGTTCGATTCCCGGTGGGAGCTCATGTGTTTCGTATTCCATGTTAATCAGTAGGTCCACGTCTTCTATAGCCACGCTGCTGACCGGGCAGTTAAACTCAAAATCACAATCACCACCACACGGCGGGAGTTTACATGGTTCGGGTTTACGTTAATCAATATGCCCACGTCATATATGGTCTTGCTGTTGAAAAAGACGTTAAACTCCAAATCAACTCAACTCATTAAGATCAGAGTTCTGAGTTTAATACCAACTTGAAACCATACGTTCAAAATAAAAATTGAAATAAAATGAAATCTTTAAGTTTAACGTCCCATGGTTATGCCGGTTAGGCTAAAGGAGACGGTGATAATGAGAAAGGAGTGAAATGGTGGAATGAAGAAAGTGGGGGAAACGGGAGAACCCCGAGAAAAACCACTAGCACGGCGTTTGTCCACCACAAAGTCCAAACGGCATGAGCTGGGATCTAATTAGGGACCCGAAGCACCGGAGGTGAACGCTCTACCACTGAGCCACCGCGCCCCCCAAAATGAAAATTATTCATGCTTCTGATACCTATATATATGGAGAGAGAGAGAGAGAATAAATATGGTTGTATTTTTCATAGGGCCGAAGTGGCTTAGTGGTAGTGCGTTCACCTCTGGTGCATGGGGTCCTTGGTTCGATCCCAGCTTGCACAAAGTCAGATTTGTGGTGAAGAAACACCGTGTGCGTTTGTTTCTTCAGGATTCTCCTGTTTCCTCCTACCTACATCGTTGCACAATTTTCGTTCACTTCTCATCATCACCGTCTCCTTTACCTAGCCGAAAGAAGCATGGGACGTCAAACTTAATTTAATTTAATTTCATTGAAAAAATTACTATAATTCATAATCTGCATCTTTATAAAGCAACTTTAACAATTATATGGATGTATAATGCTTAAAATTGAATTAAATCGCAATTGCAGTAAACTGCAATATTTTAGGTTTCTCATTTATTTACATCAAATGTTTAGTTATTTGATAATTTATAGCAAGAATATTAACTGCTATATAAGACACAATTATATACCTGTGGCGTGGGAGACCCTGGTTTGATTCCCAACGGGAGGTCATGTTTTTCGGTTTCTATGTTAATCAGTAGGTCCCGTCTCATATAGCCTCGCTGCTGAAAAGGGCGCTAAACTCAAAATCAACTCAACTCAATGATTATCTATACATTTAATTTAATAATAAGGAGGGAGGCCGAATAAAGAGGGAGACCTTAAAATTTAAAACGTAGGGTCAGTGTGAGTCAGAGAGGTCACGGTGGGTGGTGTGTCACAGTGAGTCACGTCCTGTGACCCACGACCCACTGACTTACTTACAAATCTTGACCCAATTGACTCACTCCATCTCTGGACTGTACACACAGATAAAGCAGACATATATGTAATCTGACCTTACTTGGCCTTCACTAATTTAAGATAATCTACAAAAAATGAAAGAAAGTAATTTCAAACGCAAAAATATAGAAATGTATTTTCAACGGAACAGAAAAAAACGTAACAGCCCAGATTTGAACCCGGATTTCTCCACTCAACAAGCAGACGTCTTACCGACTTACCCACGGCATATCTTCCGACTTCTGGTTTTGAAACTTTATTTACATTGCGTGTGTTACGTAACAACGTTACGAGATGTCCTTACTGTTGTGTTAACACGCGTTCCGTAAATTTACGAAGTCGCTTTTTTAATCCTCAATCAATCCGACACACACACACACACACAGATATATATATATATATATATATATATATATATATATATATATATATATCTGTAGATAGATAGATAGATATGTTGGTGCACCAGTAAGCTCCCAAGAGTACAGATTAATTCATTCTTGATTTTAATCTACAGAACAAACGCTTTTTATGAAAGCAAGGGGACTGCTACCCATAGATTGCTAAGTGAGGTAAATAAAATTTAAACTTCAAATGGAACTGGGGTGGCTCACCGACAATGGCTGATTTAACACGTTTGATAACAGCGCGGGTAATAGCTTATTTTCAGATAGAGCCTGTGTAGGTAAGTGGATACCGCGTGAGACTGTCATTCTAAGGGTCTGGGGTTCGAGTCTCGGCCTAGACTGAGTTAAATTTTTTTCAAGGAATTCAACACTATAAATGATGTTCGCGTTTGATACTGAAAGAGATTTATCCTATGAAGGGAGAAAAACCAGGACGGGGGCAGGGGGAAAGACGGACACTGTTTATCCTTAAGTGTTAATATTTAATTTATTCCCATGTCTTTTGCTCTTTCCTTTCCTTCTTTTCTCATTTTGTTTAGCTTTCCGTACTTTTTCGGTTTCTGCATGAAGTGTATTATTCTTTTCGTTTTCTTTGCATTAATTCCTATCTCTTTGAACTTAATGTGAATGGAATTTCTGCAGATTTATCTCGTGGTTGTTTCTCTAAATGATGCTCTCAGATAGTAATACTTTTTCCTCCAAATGGAGGAATATCCTTGCATGTTATGTTTTCGGGCACGTATTTGCTGTCATGTTGGTTGTCCAACTATCAGACATCGAGTGAAACTATTCTGATACTGGAAAAAGCTATCATTTCTTATGTATCCAACCTCGATTTTCTACTGTCGCTGACTGTACAAGAGTCTCGCCGTTAATGGTGTCCACTATAAACTTCTCTTGTAACATGCAGCTAAGCCACTGTTTCCATTAGCCCACTCTTTCGGCTGGTATCTAGAATTACTTTTAGGGATGCGCACGAGACAAGATTTGTGGCTGTCTCGTCTCGAAAATGTGCTGTAAAAGTGATGTCTCGACTCGAAAAATGTATATTTCTCTATTGAAAGAACCGTGTCTCGACTCGAATTTCGTCAGGAAAATCCTGTGTCGACTCGCCTCTTGCGCATCTCTAATTACTTTTGTGTGGGTGTTCACCGAGAACTTTTGAGTTACTTTTTTGAAGAAAGTAAGTTCTCAAACGTTTTAATAGAAAGTATGAAATAATCCGTTTGTTACGATCGGTTATTCTATTATATAATTGCATATACATAGGAATTAGGAATTAGACTTCTGGGCTGTCGGTATCTAAGGTCATTTAGCCTGTTACGTACATGAGAGATGACGTCCCTCAGCGAGCACACTATGAGATGAAAGGGAAGGAAGCGATCTGGGACCATTGTTAGGTACCATCCCGGCATTTGCCTGGTGTGAATGATGGAAACCTAGTTAAACCTCACAAAAGATGTCTGGCCTGAAAAACCTGTTACACTTTTTCGAACCCGGAACCGCTTGCATCAAAGACGAGAGTGTTAGCGACTTCGTCATGCGGGGCCACTTTAATATTGTACCGAATTGTTCTCCTTAATAAGTTATGGACAATTTGAATCTTCGTATTTAGTGCATCATTTTACATACTACAATCGCAGTTACTTAATACACTAACTTACAAACTTTCTATGATTACTTTCAACCGAAGATGAATTGCTATCAACCTTTGCCATGAAGTGTTTAATGAGTGTGAACGAAGCCATCAAAAGACTAAAATGTTAAGGAGAGTCACTCTCACAAGATTTCTCCAACCCACACTTCCTCTATATTTGTAAACGATGGATATTTATAGCAACATTATTAAATTAACGTGACAATTAACGGATACGCTTCATAATCCATCCAAAATTCGTTCTTCACTTTCTCAAGCAATACTGACGTCTCATAGGCAGAACATAAGTGCTCCGTTTAGAGGCACGTTGTAGAAGTTTACTAAGATGTTTTAAGATCTAACTCTAACTAACTCTATGGCCTATGGAACCCGGAGGTTCAGTGCCGCGTTCACAAAAGCTCTCCACTGACTTCTATCCTTAGCTAATTGCATCCAGTTTCTACTTTGTATTCCTATCTCTGCGAGATCCATCTTAATATTGTCCTCCCATCTGCGCCTAGGTCTTCCTAATGGTCGTTTTCCTATGGGTCTACCAGTCAAGACTTTGAAAGCGTTTCTACTTTCTTCCATTCTAGCTACATGACCTGCCCACCTAAGCCTCCTAGACTTGACGGCCCTAACAATGTTGGGTAAACCGTATAAACTATGTAGTTCCTCGTTATGAAGCTTCCGCCATTCCCCATTCTCGTTCCTCTTGGGTCCGAATATTCTTCTCAGGATCCTGTTCTCAAATACTTTCAGTCTATGTTCTTCCCTCAAAGTAAGCGACCATGTTTCACAACCATACAGAACAACAGGCATGATTATCGTTTTATATATTTTAAGCTTCAAATTCCTCGACAGAATTCGCGACGACAAGAGATTTTGAACCGAATAGTAACACGAATTCCCTGCTTTTAGTCGACATTTAATTTCTTCGTGAATATGATTTTCGTCTGTTAATATTGATCCTAAATATTTGAAAGTATCCACTTTATCAAAAGCATTATTTAATATTTTAACGCCTCCACAATTTGCCGTATTACGGTCCCGACGCACTTCCATGTATTTAGTTTTCTCTGCATTTACTTCTAAACCCATGTCCCTGCAAGCGTTTAATAAGATCTCTGCATTTATTTCTACTGTTCTCCTATCATCCCCTATTAAATTTACATCATCAGCATATGCCATAACCTGGTGAATGCCGTTCAACTCTAGGCCCTGGTTGCTATCTTTGATTTTCCTTATGGCGTATTCCAGCACAAAGTTAAATAATAATGGCGACAACGCATCTCCTTGTTTCAGGCCATTTTCGACGTGGAAGCTCGTGGACAAAAATTTTCCTACCCGGACTTTACTTTGGGATTCACTTAAACATATCTTAATTAATCTAATTAGCTTTCTCGGTATTCCAAGCTCTGTAAGAACGTTGTATAATGTTTCTCTCCTAACCGAGTCGTAAGCCTTTCTAAAATCAATAAATAGTTGATGTACCGGGGTATTGTATTCCCACTTCTTTTCGAGTATTTGGCGAATGGTAAATATTTGGTCGATAGTTGATCGATTTCGTCTAAATCCGCACTGATAATCTCCAATAATTTCATCTGCGTATGGGGTCAATCTTGCTAACAGAATATTTGAAAGGATTTTATAGGATGTTGACAGAAGAGAAATGCCTCGATAATTATTACAGTCAGTTTTGTCGCCTTTCTTGTGAATTGGAACAATGATTGATTCTTTCCACTCTTGTGGCAATTCTTCCTTGTTCCAGATAAGGAGAATGAGTTTGTGTATCTTGTTCCACAATTTTTCTCCTCCAGCTAAAATTAACTCAGCCGGAATTTCATCTACACCCGGAGATTTGTGTTTCTTCAATTTCTTTATAGCGGCTTCCACTTCTATTCGATTGGGTTCTGGAATATACGGTTCTGCGGTGTGTATCTCCTTTTCTCCACGCACATTAGTTTTTGGCTGCGTGTTCAGCAAATCGTCAAAGAAATCTTTCCATCTATTTAAGAGGCTATCCGTATCGGTGAGAACTGTTCCGTCAGATTTCTTTAATATATAAGCACGAGGTTGATAGCCTTTCTTAAATTCGCTGATCCCCTTATACATGTCCCGAATATTTTTATTTTTACTATTATCTTCAAGTTCCTTAATTTTAGCTTTCAAAAAATCCCGTTTCTTTGTTCTAAAAGTTTTGGAAGTTTCCCGCCTGATATCTGCGAAATTTTGTGTAGTTGTTTCATTCGGATTTTGTAGCCACCGTAATTTTGCCTGTTTTCTCTTCTCTGCTAGTTTAATGCATTCTTGGTCGAACCATGGTTTGTTCCTATGTATTTCCGCGTGTCCCAATTTTTCTATTGCTGAACTTTTAATGCTATCTCTAATTTCAATCCAAGTATCCTCAACACTAGTGCACTCCGAGTCTTCTAAACCCGCGAATCTATTCGAAACTTCAATCTGGTATTCCTCTCTTACCTGGCTCTCTTCTAATTTCTTTAAATTAAATATCTCCGTTTTCGGACATTGAATATTACCTTTATTCAACGATAATCTCTCCCGTATTATAGCTACTACCAGGTAGTGATCAGTGTCACAATCAGCCCCTCTAAACGACCGGACGTCAATTATGCTTGATTGTCTTCTTCTATCTACTAAAACGTGATCAATTTGATTATGTGTTTTTCCGTCTGGTGATGTCCAAGTGTATTTATGAACGTCGCGATGTGGGAATTTTGTACTCTTCACGATTAGGTTTTTGGATGTTGCAAAGTTCACGAGTCTAACACCGTTGTCATTACATTCCTTATGCAAACTTTCGTTCCCTATAATCGGTTTGAAAATATCCTCTCGTCCTACCTTCGCATTGAAATCCCCTAATAGAATCTTCATATGGTATCGCGGGAGTTGGTCAAATATCCGTTCCACTTCTTCGTAAAAGCTATCTTTTATATCGTCACCCTTATCTTCAGTTGGAGCATGTACATTTAAAACAATAATATCACACCACCGTCCCTTAAGAGTAATAAAAGAAAGTCTGTCAGTAACAAATTCAACCCGTTTAATTGCTGGTAATATTCGTTTGTGAACGAAAAACCCTGTTCCTAACTGGTGATTTTTATTTCCTTCCCCGTAAAAGAACGTAAAATTTCCGGAATTCTCAGATCCATTTCCTTCCCACCTAACTTCCTGAACTCCTACTAAGTCCATCCTATATTTCTCTAACTCACTCGTTACAGATTTTAACGCGCCTGCCCTATAAAGACTTCTAATATTCCATGTTCCAAATCTCATGTCAATTTTCTTTTGCTGATGTCGTGCCAAGTTATCAGTCCTTGTCCGAGGCTTTTGTGAATGTTTCTGAACAAGTACCTTTTTTACAGGATGAGGGTGTTAGCCTTACCCAAACCCCCTAGCTGGAGGACCACTCCTAGTCGTCTGTCCGCGACTGCTTATTCAGTATATTCGCAGCTAACCTCTATATCTAGAGGCCTTCTCCTCGATCCGCAACCTGAGGACGCGCCATGCCGTGGTGACAGGAACCCACAAGATCACGTTTTGCAATATATAGTGAAACTTCTCCTAACGGACAGCTCTAAAAACCGGACACTTCTCAATTACGGACACTTCTCAATTCTCCGGCAGAATATCATTTGGTACAATGGAATAGTTACTTCTGAATAGCATATATTCTCAATAACGGACGCGGACACTGCAAACTATTCCCAAGCGCCTATGAATAATAGAACTTCCAAACAACAGACGGCCAGGAATAAAACTCTCCTATTCTCTGGAATTTTTAAGGGTCTTCACTAATGCGAAATTAAACTACCGCTAATTTTAGAGTTTTTCTGTAATATCCTCAAAAGAAATAAAAATATCCGAAAAGCAGAAACGTAGGGAATTACAGAATACGATTTTACATGTGATACCGTTATCACAACTCATCTATCTGCTTTCAATTTGCAATTGTAGATAGATTTAACAGTTTTTGCGGATTCTGTAAATAGCGACATACCAAAAGCAGATAGGTGAATTGTAGTAAAGGTATCACATGCAGTTGTCTAGTTTACTACGTTTTTGCTTTTCGAATATTTTTATTAGTTTTGAAGATGTTACAGAAAAAATCTAAAATTAGCGGTAGTTTAATTTTGCTATAGTGAAAACCCTTAAACAATAACGGGCAAGATTTCTTTTGTATTCAGTGTAGTTTTTTTTTAAGTGCATATTGTTTAGTAGCAATTTTCAGCATAGTTTGAACAATGGAATGACGTCTCGTGCATTTTATCTTCGTCTGGCTACAAGTGATCCATTTACAAGACGCAGGTATCGAGTACAGTACAGTATAAAAGAAAGAACCTGTATTGAAATTTCCTTTTACTGTACTTAGAAAACAGCATTAGTGTACATTACGTACGTAAATAAGCAGCAAGATAATGTTGCCTAAATTTGTATGTATAGTGCAGTAATTTTTCTTGTGTTGCAATCTAAGCCTTTTCCGAACAGCAGACACTTCCGAATAACGGACAGTTTTACGTTCCCTAACGTTTACTGTCCATTATATAGAAGTTTCACTGTATTTAGAAAATTGTGTTGAAATATTAATTAAGAACTTTTTAACACACTAGTCTAATAAGGGCTGAATAAAATGTACTAACCTCGTTTTAATGCCACTGACGCCACTGATTAAATATCCAATACGTACTTCCAAACATTCTTTTATACAGGGTGTTACGAAAAATGTGTCACAGTATTTTGGGAGCAGAATCCTCACATTAAAATAAGACAAAAAGTCCTCTTGCATATTGTCGAATTCCGCGTCGTGTAAGAGTAACAGGGCTTTCAACTTGGAATAGAAAATCCAATCGTGACAATTGGAACGGAATACAAAGATGTGCACTTGAATGCACCATGCAAGAGGACTTTTTGTCTTCTTTTGATGTTTCGAACCACCTCCCGAAGAATGTGAATATCTTTCCGTTCCGTTGCAATTGTCGCGATTGGATTTTCGATTCCAAGTTGGCAACCCTGTCACTCTTACATGACTCGGAATTTAACAATATGTAAGAGGAGTTTTTGTCTTGTTTTAATGTGAGGATTCTGCTCCCAAAATATTGTGACCCATTTTTGTAACGCCCTGTATACTTAAACTTTTTGAGTGCAGTTATGACCTATAATTGTTAAGCGCCCAAATTTATACACTATGTTAAACGTCTTAAATAATAATTAGTGCATGTCCTCAGTGGCAAGAAAGCTTTCAGTCAGTTGGCGGTTGCTTGGCTTTTGACTTTCTACGCTAACAATTGAAACGCATGCTTTCATACAACTTGCCTTTTGTTATAATTGCAAGCGACGATTTAGATAATTTGCAGATCGTCATAGCATGACTGGCCATTCATTGGCTATTGACTTGAGTTGACTTGTAAAATGCTTGCGTGAAGCTTGAATGGAACACTGAATGCAAGATTGCCCCCATATAACTTCGTTACTGGAATCCAACTTGCGGCATGCTTGCACGTTTTCCAATCAAGCTGGATTCAAGCATGGCTGACTTGTAATTCAAGCTTACAGCAAATGGGTTTGCAAGTTGTCTGTGCTACTAGGAATAGTGGCGTTTTGTAGATAATGTCTCATTTTCTTTATTTTTGATATTTTTAATTGTGTTTGAATTATTTACTAAAATTAAAGAGAAGCTGATGAACTTAGCAAAAAGCCTGAAGAGTGTATTATGGTAATCAGACAGGAATGAAGACGAACGTTCGGACTAATGATGGATATTTACTATGTATCCAGTGCTTAAGCCTGCCAGTTCTAAGCCCGCAGAAGTGTAAAGCAATGTTCCTAGAAAAAATAAATCGCTTTGTTATAATGAACAGTTTATGAGTATTATTCTGGTATTGTATTTTTACAAGTGGTACAGTGGTAGTTTTCGTAACAATGAATTGTAAAACCATTATCCCTTTCCGGATCCTTGGTACAATTTGTACCATACGCATTTTTCATGGTACATTGCGTTATTTCTCTTCTATTTGAGCTTTTTCGTCCGCTTTTTTTTTTTTTTGTTTTTCAAGTCCAGAGACATTGTAGAAGACATTACATATGGTTTCAGACCGTCCTGGGTCCAGACATAGGAGGTGATGACGTCATAATCTTAAAATGTATTTTTTCCCTTTTTAAACCTATGTTCATTATTTTTTGGCGGGCTTATTTTTGAACGTAGAAGATTGAAATTTTGCACAAACATTCAGTCCAGCGAGTAGTATTTACCAGATTTTTTGTTCCGATGTCAGTGTTAAAACAGGGGGGGGGGGAACCAGAGGGGCAAAGGGTTAAAAAAAGGGATATTTTTACCCCAAAAATCCCGTTTTTCGTCATTTTCCCGCCTCACATACATGATAGAACCACGTGAGTCATACCGTCTGAAAGGAAGTTCCATTCTGAAGACATCGACGGTCGAATTATTATTCTAGGGTAATTAGGGCCGTCTCAGTGAATTTTTATCCAAATATACTTCTGTATAGGGTAAAAGTGGGGCATGGTAGGGAAATTTTTTCTGGCGGGCCTATTTTTTCACGTAGAAGATTGAAATTTTGCACAATCATTCAGTCCACCGAGTAGTATTTACCAAAAGTTTTTTTCCCGATTTCTGCATAAAAACAGGGGGGTCCAGAGGGGCAAAAGTTGAAAAAAGGGATTTTTAGACCCAAAAAATCCCTTTCTTCGGGATTTTCCCCCTTTACATACATGATAGAGACACGCAAGTCATACCGTCTGAAAGGCAGTTCTGTTCTGAAGAGAATGATGGGCGAAACAAGACCCTAGGGTAATTAGGGATGTCTCAGGAATTTTTTTCCCTGAGATCATGGTGTTTTGCGGTAGTTTTGGGCATGGTGGGAATTGCTGATAAAATTTCTCCCGCCCTTACTATTCAAGATACAAACTTGAAACTTGGTACACACATTTAGTTTATCAAGTACTATTCATGAGATTTTTCGGAGGTCTCTACGTTCACACAGGGGGGACCAAGGGGGCCCAAAGTTGGACAAAAAAATTTCCCCATCAAAATTTTCCCTTTGACATCAATTTTCCCTCTCCTGGTAAATGGTATGGGCATGGAAGTGATACCATTTGAAAGCCTGCTCTATTATGAAGAGAATGAGGTATGAACCATGATCCTAAGATAAATAGTGACGATGCAGTAACTGCTTGACTGAAAGTCTAAAAAATAGCCCAAAATGCCAGGATCCGGAAAGGGTTATTTATTTATGGTATATTCAAGGTGAATCGTGGACAAATAGTTTCATCGAGCTTGATATTTTAATTAGGTATCGTTTATGTTCTTATTACAAAACGAATATTTTTTCAAGTACATTTTCCATTCATGCACCCAAGACCATTTCCTCACATCTATATAATATAAATAAAACAAAGAGTTTGTTTGTGTGTCTGTGTGCGGCCAGGGAACCAGATGAGTGGAACGAGAGTTACCAAATTTTGGTCACTGGTGCCTTGGTCCAGCTCCCAGACCAAGGCGAAGCATTTTTTTAAAAAAAATTAGAACCAGGAGAGTCTCAGGAGGGGGCGTTTACCGGGACATGAAAAAGTAGTAGAAAATGACCGATATTAGTGTCGAATTCATAGTTTTCGCGGTCGCTGAAATCAATGGTAAAACTACGATCGTATTAACATCCAAATTCACCCCATTCGGCTGCGGGCCGGGGTCACCAGGGAGGATTCCGAGACGTAACAATAATCCAAAATGACCGATATTTGTGTCAAATCATAGTTTTCGCGGACGCTGAGATCAATGATGACACTTCCATTAGTGATGACTTTCATATTCAGCTACCATTGTATTCGGGCCGGGGGTGACCTGCAAGGGGGAGGGGTTTACCGAGACATGTAAAAATAATCCAAAATGACCGATATTAGTGTCAAATCCATAGATTTTGCGGTCGGTGAGATGAATTGTGATACTCCCACAGGTGTTAACTTCCAAATAAAGCCAGACGCGTTTTTTTTCATAATTCGAACCAGGGGGTCTCAGGGGGCGTTTACCGGGACAAAGGCCCGCAACCACCCACAGAAATTTGGGGGGGGGGACATGAATATGTTATTGAGCCAAGTCATTGAACATTCTCTTACCAATAGCTAAATTGTGTTTTTTCTATTAATAATAGCATTTTGTGTTAAGGTCTTTAGGGCCCGCGAAAATTTTTTTGGAGGCCAGGCCCCCCTAGCCCTCTCTGGTTGCGGGCCTGCCAGGATATGTAATAGTACTACAAAATGGCCGATATATTTTCTTTCGTTATTCAGTTTGTTTACATAGATATTTTATTTGATCCATGCAAATAATGAGTATTTCAGCTAGTTTATAAATATTTCCAAACCGGAAAATTTCAAAAGAAAGTAGGTTCTACGAGTATTTAAGGGCTGGCACCTTTTCAAAGCAAACCGAGCGGACACTTACGTTGAAACCAGAAACTGTTAGTTTGCAGCACTTCTAGTTTCAGTAGTGGGTTTACAGAGGAGATGAAACCTATTCTTGGGACACTGAATCGATTCCAAAAAAACTGCTTTTTGACATCTTTTACAGTTTTTGCTCTGATGCCTGTCGACAGACAGATGGACAGACGGACAAAGTCGTTGTATAACACTTCCAACACTTACACATACCAAAGTTGGAACAATAATAATAATAATAATAATAATAATAATAATAATAATAATAATAATAATAATAATAATAATAATAATAATAATAATAATAATAATGCCTAGAATTTTGCATTGCTCAGTGTTGCATTCAATTTATAGTTGCTAATTTCTGTATCTTCAATCAACTTGCATTTCTAAAATTATCTCAGATTTTCTCTCTCCTGTT
This sequence comes from Thermobia domestica, assembly GCF_964235325.1. Lineage (NCBI taxonomy): Eukaryota > Metazoa > Arthropoda > Insecta > Zygentoma > Lepismatidae > Thermobia > Thermobia domestica. The sequence goes on from NC_137465.1 coordinate 10,167,661, forward strand.
TCTGTATTGTCACCTCCCGAACATTATTTTTGGTTCCGCTACTGTGTGCTATTACATTGACATGCAGTATTTCATGTTTTGTAGGCCATTCTTCCGTACGGTTTGATAAAATTCACCGTATTGTGACGTCAAGGACTTTTTACGATAGCTGAGAACGTTCACACGAGATGTGAATACGTAATCCCACCTTCTGATTGAAGGTTCCAGTCATATACTGATTTTAAGACCAACTCTGAGTTTATATTCTATTTATTTTTTACGCTCTGCACATTCGCAGATACTTTTGGACGGTTTCCATCAATTTAGCAACGATTTCCACGTGTAGTTTCCTTTTCCTTTTTAACCTTTTAGGTATGTGCCAGCAAACAGTATTTTGGATTTACTACCTTGTTTATCATGCTATTCCGATTTCTTTCTCTAGATCGTAGAGGAAAAGAACAAGGATTTATTAACCATTGCATGACAATGGCTTCCACGTGCCGTCTATGTTCTTCTTTCTGAACTAATATTTTGCAATTGTCTGCACATCAAGAGATCAGCCTTAATTTATCATTCAGTTCATGGTGCATACAAATTATTGCAATATTTAGCTTTTTCTAGCCACGATTGCATTTAGATTCAATAGTTCATTTGCAAGCCTGCCGTGAAAATTTTATGGGAGCAGCTAAAATTTAGGGTTGCCCGGTCCCCCTAGACCCCCCTGGATGCGAGCCTGGAGGCCAGAAATGAAGACTGAGGGGGCAATGACAAAAACATCAAAGAACACCATAAAATTGTACATTTATTTATTATTTACAGAACCTCTATTTATTTTTGAATTATCAAAGTTGTAAATTTTTGTTCCATTTTTGTGTGCTTACTACAAGCTCTTTGCGAGGTACTTTGTTTCATATTAATAATTAAAATTGAAGTATTTATTTTTTAAACATTTGAACAAAATTATATTAGCAAGACTATCCATGGCTTTTGATTGATTATTTTAACAAAAGAAACACTGACCAAAGCTTAAAACACACTTTATTTTAAATTATAATATGTACCGACTACTCAGCAAATTTAGTAAAATACTTGGTAGGAGGGAAGATAAACGCGCCCTCGGATTTTAGGTTGAAAATTGATCACAACGTCTTCCTTAGGTCCCAAATAGTGTTTCCTGAAAATTTCAGACCGCGGAAACTTCAAAAAGGTGCTCAAAATTACTATACAATTTACCAGATATGGGCAGAGAAGATAAACGGGCCCTCGGATTATCGCTTCAAAATTGGTCACAACGTATTTCTTAGGTCCCAAATGGGTTTCCTAAAAATTTCAGACCGCGGAAACTTCAAAAAGGTGCCCAAAATTACGATACAATTTGCCATATATGGGCAGGGAAGATAAACGGGTCCTCGGATTTTCGGTTCAAAATTGATCACGTGTTCCTCATGTCCCAAATAATGTTTGGTCAAAATTTCAGATCGCGGAAACTTCGAAAAGGTGTCCAAAATTTGGATAGAATTTACCATATATGGGCAGGGAAGATAAACGGCCCCTCGGATTTTCGGTTCAAAATTGATCACATCGTGTTCCATCTGTCCCAAATAATGTTTGGTCAAAATTTCAGATCGCGGAAATTTCAAAAGGTACCCAAAATTACTATACAATGTACCCTCTATAACCTCGTATATACAGGTTAGATAAAAGGGCTCGCAGATTTTGGTTCAAGTTTGATCACAATATGTTCTTGAAGTCTCAAATAGTATTTGCAGAAAATTTTAGACCGCGGAAACCCCATTTGAGACCTAAGGAAAACATTGTGATCATTTTTGAACCGAAAATCCGAGAGTCCGTTTATCTACACTGCCCATATCTGGTAAATTCTGTAGTAATTTTGGGCACCATTTTGAAGCTTCAGCGGTCTGAAATTTTCAGGAAACACTATTTGGGACCTAAGGAAGACGTTGTGATCAATTTTGAACCTAAAATCCGAGGGCCCGTTTATCTTCCCTGCCCATATATGGTAAATTCTATACTAATTTTAGGCACCTTTTTGAAGTATCCGCGATCTGAAATTTTTAGGAAGCCCCATTTGGTACCTAAGGAAAACGTTGTGACCAATTTTGAAAAGAAAATATACAAGGGACCGTTTATCTTCCCTGCCCACATCTGATAAATTGTATAGCAATTTTGGGCACCTTTTTGAAGTTTTTCGCGGTCTGAAATTTTCAGGAAACACTTTTTGGACCTAAGGAAGACGTTGTGATCAATTTTGAACTGAAAATCTAAGGGCCCGTTTATCTTCTCTGCCCATATCTGGTAAATTCTACAGTAATTTTGGGCACCTTTTCGAAGTTTCCGCGGTCTGAAATTTTTAGGGAACACTATTTGGGACCTAAGGAAGACATTGTGACCAATTTTCAACCTAAAATCCGAGGGCCTGTTTATCTTCCCTCCTACCAAATATTTTTATAACAATGACTATATACGGTATATGTTTGTTAAAAGAATTTAAACTTTTTCATAACAATGACTATATATATATATATATATATATATATATATATATATATATATATATATATATATATATATATATATATATATATATATATATATGTCTGTATTTTCATTTCAGTTCGATAGTGTCTGAAGAAGGATATGTTACTGTAGATATCCGAAACCGTTATATATTATAATTTAAAAAACAGTGGGTTTTAAGCTTTAGTAAGAGTTTCTTCTGTTAAAATATCTATCTATCTATCTATCTATCTATCTATCTATATATATATATATTGGGTTGGCAACTAAGTTCCTGCCGTTTTGGTGTGAGGTACCCATGCTCCACACTTCTGAACTTTGCCCATCGAGTGAAGATGCTTCTATACAGTAGTGTGGGAGCAATCCATTGTCTCTGCCAGTTCCCTTGTTGTTTGACGCGGATTTTCATGCAAAAGATGGATCAATCGCTCTTCAACGAACTCAGCTGGACGGCCAGAACGAGGTGCGTTTTTGAGGTCAAACTTTTCCTTTTTGAGCTTTGCATACCAATCACTGGCGGTTCTTTCAGCTATAGCACCCACTCCATACACAGCACAAATATTGCGAGCAGCTTCTGCGGCCTTAGAACCTTGATTAAAAGCAAAAAGAAGGGGAATACGGACAAAATCTCGCGGTCGAATCATCGCCACCCAAAATCTCGCCGGCCAAAACCTCGCGGGCCAAAATCTCGCCGGGCCAAAACCTCGCGGGCCAAAATCTCGCCGGGCCAAAACCTCGCGTGGCCAAAACCTCGTAGCGAATGAAACTTTTTTTAAAAATTTACCCAATGAGTTTCTTAATATGCAATTCCACATTACAAATAATAATAATAATAATAATAATAATAATAATAATAATAATAATAATAATAATAATAATAATAATAATAATAATAATAATAAGTTACAAAACATTGTGTGCGTGGGCTTGCTCGGGTTATTCCCGTTTCCTCCCACTTTCTTTATTCAATCATTTTCTTCATCCTGGTCATCTACGTCTCCTTTAACCTACAGGACATAATCAAGGGACGTCGTAAAAACTCATATATTATTTCATACTTTCATAAATATTATTAGATTTTTGTTAAAATTTTAAGTTTTTGGATGTCCCAAAGTTCACGAAACTAGCCTCGTTAGTTGTCATTACTTTCCTTATGCAGACTTTCTTTCCCTATAACCAGTTTAAAAACATCCTGTCGCCCTACCTTCACATTGAAATCCTCTAATACAGAAATAGAATTTTCATATGGTATCGCGGAACTTGGTCAAATACCCGTGACACTTCTTCTGAAATAGCGTCTTTTATACCGTCATCCTTCTCATCTGTTGGAACATTTACATTTTGGTCAGGCGAGATTTTGGGTATGGCGATATTTTGGGGCGCGAGGTTTTGGAAGACGAGGTTCTGACAAGGCGAGGTTTTGGCAAGGCGAGGTTTTGACCCGGCGAGATTTTGGCCCGCGAGGTTTTGGGTGGCGAGGTTTTGGCCCCGCGAGATTTTGGCCCGCGACGTTTTGGCCAGGCGAGATTTTGGCCCGCGACGTTTTGGGCGGCGAGGTTTTGGCCAGGCTAGGTTTCGGCCCGGCGAGATTTTGGACCGCGAGGTTTTGGCCAGGCGAGGTTTTGGTCCGCGAGGTTGTCGCCGCGAGGTTTTGTACCCAAACCAAAAGAAGGAAGTGTCGAAAATGCTCATTCTTCTCAACTTGACATTCCATGTTAATGATCTGTAAATAACAAGAAAATGTATCTTAGTAACAACGAAACATATATTTAGGTAGAACGATATATTCTCTTTCGAATGATGTACAACTTCGTGCCAAAAGTATTTAATGTCATACAGATATTTCCAATTTAAAAAACGGCGGGAACTTAGTTGCCAACCCAATATATATATATATTGTGCATTCGCCCCTTGTCAGTTCGAAAGCTCAGCTAACGTGTTAATTAATCGTGCAATTGGGGTGTCAGAACTGATAAGTTGCGCCCAGGATTTTGCAAATACCTACTGAATTCGGTAGAGCATGAACTATGGGATCTGACCTGGGTTGCATATAACCAAAATCGAGCATATACTAAAGAAACAGATTGTGATGTCAAAAGGATTTGAAGTGGGTGATTAGGGAATAACGATCGGAATCGGTTAATCTACTAGTACTACTCAATGTTGCCACATTCCTAGCTCTGGAGTGAGATGTAAAATAGTACGAAATTGAAACAAAATGGGCTAAATTCATTATTTTATACCAGTGTAATGCATGGCTCTATAACACGAAAATAAAAGAGTAAAGTTGTAGAATCCCCCTTCCCTTTTCCAAAAGTCCAAATCAAGAAAGTGCTCTGTTCAAAAACATCCAAATAGGAGGACCCCGAACAACCGTGGAAGTAGATGAAACTTGTCTCGCACGTAGGAAGTATAACCGAGGCCGCAAATTAAAAGGGAAAACACTTATCATCTTCGGTATATATTCGGTAAGGAAACCAAACGCGCCTCTATTTCAAAGCGACCAATAAACCAAAACGATATTATGCCATTTATGAAAAAAATATATGAAACGAGGATCAAATCAATCATCTCCGAATTCGTGTGTAAACAGTACGTTATAATAAAGTATTAAAATATAAATTATTGCACCTTATTTTCGTTTATTTCAAGACTGAAGGAGGATAATAAACATTTTTCAAGAGTCCAACCTACACTATGAGTAACATGAGATATAGGAAAAGTCTTACTGATACTTTTGAAAATGTGACAAGTATTAGTTAAATTGGGGCTGAATTTGGTGAAATTGTACCAACTTTTTCACAAAAGGGGCTGAAAAGACCAGCGTGGTACCAACGGGTCGATGAATGACAAAAAGGGTTGAATTTGGTACAATTGTACCAAGTGTGGCAACATTGGTATTACTTGTAGACCTTGGTATTTCTTCGTCGATGATCCTCTCAATGGGTCGATTTTCGTCCATCAATCTCTCGGTCTGTTGAGTGTCCAAGTAGCTGGGAGTTAAGAGGCAGCGAAGTCCAGGCAGGAAAACCAACATTACGACGACGGCAAACCCAATCAAAAATTGTAATTGCTCTCAAGCAAACAACTCATCGTAGTAGACAGCTATGTGACGTTAGCTGAGACAAATGATCTGTAGGCTAGAGCAAGGTAAAACTTACCGTAAGCTCGAAATTGTAGTTCGCGATCTTACATCTTGACTCGTCCCCAATTCAATACCTAGTACCTCTTCCAAAACTCTCTCAATGGTTTCGACGTTCCTCCCGGGTTCATATCTTGGATCGTTGACTGTTTCTTCTGTGACGTTGAAAAGTGTATACTCATAGATTAACCAAAGGTAAGGCGTTGATAGGAATTTGAACGGGGAAATAATCTGTCGTTTTTATTAATTAAGAAATTACATGTGTAGGAAAGAAATGACAGACAGCAAGAACACTTCCTTGTAGGAAAAGCAAATGAACTTTAAAAAAATGAAATGTGACTCAACATTAAACAGACAATGATACTTTTCACTGATTTGAATTTTAAAATTAAATGTCCCAAAGTCCGAAATAAAATGTCTCAAAATGTGTCCAAATACACATATCTTCACAATATTACAGCAATTTTAGTTTATGTTAATACAAAATAGAAGTATATGTTTTATTCGACGTTTGCACTCAATTTTCTACCTTCCAAAATAAGTTAGACACTACCGTTTATTAAATATTCATAACTAACTTTGTGGACTATGATACTGTTGTTTGGAAGTGCACCTGGTATCCTCTAGCAAGAAATATAATTTTACACAGAAAAGAGTAGAATTCGCAAAATTTAATTTAATTTAATAAATATAATTGAAAGAATTTAACTGGTTTTGAGTCAGTTTGAAAATTCTCTTCAGTGTTCTTTTTTAGAGGGGGCAAAAAATAATTTCGGGGCTGTGTCCCCTCTAGACCCTCCCTGGTTACGGGCCTCATCGTAGGTCATGTATATCTGAATACTTTTGCAAAACAACATATTTTATGATAGCGTTTTCGCCTTTTCTGCGTGGAGTCTAGTTTTCGTGTCTTGTATCAAACATTCAAAAAGGAAATTAAATGAAATATTTCAGTTTTACGTTGCATGATTATGCCTGCTAGGCTAAATGGGATAATGATGATGAGTAATGAATGAAAGAGTGGAATGAAGAAAGTGGGAGGGAACGGGAGAATCAGGAGAAAACCCACGCACACGGCGTTTGTCCACAACAAAGTTAGCTTAGCGCCACCTGCGATCGAACCAACGACCATATGTACCAGATGTGAACGCCTCTACTACTGAGCTGCCGCAGCTCCATCTCTTGTACATGTGGAGACGTTATTGCACAAGGGTCGAGCGCTCACCTCTGTTGTGTGGTATCCCTGGTTCGATTCCAGCTCTCGCAAAAGGAGCTTTATAGTGGACAAACATAATAAGTGTAGGTTTTCTCGTGCGTTTCCTCTCACCTTTTTCATTCCGCCATTATCATCGTCTGCCTTTGCCTCGGAGAATAATTATGAGACCGTGGGACGCTAAACTAAAGAAAGAAAGAAAAAAAAAAGAGGAATTACATCTCATATTTTCACGTTGAACTTTGCAAAGTGGACTTCGTTTACTTGTCTCATACTCGCGATCATGATTAGCGTCTGTGCTTACAGCGCGGGAAAAGTGAGTTCGACTCCTACTGGGAGTTCATGCGTTTCGAATCCTATGCTAAGTTGTAGGTCCAAGTTTGATATACCGTCGGTGCTGAATATGACGACTTTAAACTCAAAGAAAAAGAAAAAAACACGAAACGCACATCTCATACAGGATTTGTTTGGAAACTAATAGGACTGATTTTTTTTTTTTTCAAAAATGTTATTCACAATTTTGACACAGCACCTTAATAGTTTTCAAAATATGCCACTTCTGCATTAACACAGCGTTTTTAGCGAGTCTGCCAATCACTGAAGGTTTCCTGGAACGCAAAAACTGGAATGTTCTTCAGCTCGCTCGTTATTACTTCTAGAAGGGCCTGAACCGAGCGGTAATACTATTCTTTCATGACTTTTTTCAGTCGGGGGAAGAGGAAGAAGTTTCGAGGAGCGACATCTGGCCTGCAGAGTAGCTGGAAAATCTGTGTGATGCCATGTTTGGTCAGGAAGTCCATGACACCAAAGGCGGTGTGACTCGGCGCATTGTCGTGATGAAGCTCCCATTGATCCTTACTGGACGGAAGCGGACGACTCGTTTTCTTGTCTTTCAAGTACTTCCACGTAGAATGCAGCATTCACAGTCTGGCCACGTGGTACAAACTCTGAGTGAAGCACTCCTTTGCAGTTAAGAAAGATAATCAACATCAATTTCATTTTCGATTTGCTCATGCGGGCTGTTTTCGGGCGAGGTGAGGCGGGTGAGTGCCATTTACAGTTTAGTCGCAGTTTTACCCAGTTTGACGCAAAAGTTCACCGCGTAACGCTGCTTTAACAAACGATTCATTGTGGAGATGATAAGGCACGTTGAAAGAAGTTAATCTTAAACTCGATCTACACTCCGTGAAGGTTTGGAGTCCACTGGCAATTTGTGCGCTGGTAGTTAAGACCCCATCACCCAACATCCCCCTCGTTCATCCCTACCACTTCCCGAACAAACCCTGTATAGGCATACTATTGAAGAAAACAATACAAACGAAATGAATTTAAATGTTTTGGTTTAACATCCCATGATTATGCCCATTAGGCTAAGGGAGTCTGTGAAGCAAATGAATGTTGGAAGAATTGGTGGAATGAGAATCTGGGAGGAAACGGGAGTACTCCAGAAAACCAACGGACACTATATTGCCCACCACAAGCTTACTTGGCCTGAGATTGAACCAGGGACACAACGCACCACGGGTAAGTGCTCTACCACTGAGCCACGGTGTCCCCCAAGGAAACAATAGAAACACAAAAAGAATAAATGAAAGTAAATATAAGAAATTTAAAACAGTTGAGTTTCGTTTCAGAATGTTGAGTTATGGTAAACTTCCAAACTATGAGAATTCAATATTCAAACTTCAAGTAGTACATCTATAACTACTGGTTGCAATTAGGGGTGGACGGTTCCTGGAAACGTAAACCGCGGTTTCGGTTTGTTACTTAAACCGGTTTGGAACGGTTAACCGAAACCGAACCGAACCGTTCCCAAACCGAACCGAACCGTTTCCAAACCGAACTGAACCATTCAGACTGAACCGAACTGTAATACAAATTGTTAAATTTCTGGTAGTTTTAGTACTCATAAAATGGTATAACTGTAATATTTCCATTGTGCGACTCTTCACACTAGAACATAATTTAGTACTATTAAATTAAAGTAGTTCCCAATTCCCAAGTAATTGTCCCCCCTTCCAGGGTATCTATCCTAAATCTGCATATGCTGTAAAGTTTTCTTCCAACTGATATTAAGAGTTTTATTTCAATTTCCAAAACATCAGTAAAAGTACCCACACAGTATAAACCCTCAATTGTTTTAGTAATATCGAAATAATTTTACATCTGAATAAAGTTATACCGAAAACATAACATTACACACTTATTGTAATCTCAGGTTGGACGGTTCCTAATAACGCAAACTGCATTTCTATCGATTTCGAATATTGAACTGAAACTGAACAAAATAGTCCACAAACAGGGTCCAACAGTTCTTAAACCGAACCGAACCATTCTACAAACCGAACCGAACCGTTCCCAAACCGAACCGAAACGGTTTGAAGTCCAAACCGACTGATTCGGTTTAAGCTACAAACCGAACCGAAACCGGTTAACCGGTTTTTGGAACACCCCTAGTTGCAATAGATTAATGAGATCAAAGATAGAATCTGTTCCTCGTACGCTGAATCCGTATCAAAAAGTTATTGCTCATTATATCTTACTACTTTTGATTTATGGTGATCAGTATTAAAACCTGAATTAGAAGTAAATTGTTACCGCTTCTGGTATACTTCATTAACAACTCATAATCTAAGGTCATTGTTTGATAGTGATCTTTTGTGCAAACTGATTGGCTAATCACTTTCAAATCTTCGTTTAAAATTTTTCAAAATGTTTCTAAACTTTTGCTTATATTTTTTGTAATTTGAAACAATTTTGAAAAAGATTGGTTTTATAAATCTTTAGTTTGAAATTGCTTTAAACCTTAGGATTGTAGTTTCAACTCATCGTCTAAGGATATAGGTGAGAAAAATAGGATTTGAAACCAGAGAATTAATTATTAAAGCAACTGATCGCCAATAACAATTACACACTTTGAACTTCAGTCGCTTTGAACTGAGAGTCTAAGATAATTAGTGGAAACATATCCTTCTTGCAAATTGATTTGCTGATTACTTTTCAAATTTGAATTTAAAATTTTAAAAAGTGTTTGGGAAGTTTTGTATACAATTTTTCGATTGTTTTAATTTTTTTTAAATCTATGTTTAAATTTTTTCAAAAGCTAATTTCAACCACTTTCAGCTTGAATAACAGGTTAAGAGAGGTGATTAAACATATTCTTTTAAAGAGGGGCAGCGTTGGCTCAGTGGTAGAGCGTTCAGCTGGGTGCATGGAGTCCTTGGTTCGATCCCAGCTCTCGCTAGGTGAACTTCTTTGTGGTGGACAAACACCATGTGAGTGGGTTTACTCGGGGTTCTTCCTCCCATTTTCTTCATTCCACCATTGCATTCATTTCTCATCATCACCGTCTCCTTTAGCCTAGCCGGCATAACTGTGAAACGTAAAACAAAGATTTATATATTCTTGGAACGCAGAATCAACTGCAAAAGAACAGCTTCTTGATATCTCTTACCGTTTTTGACCTTATGACTGTCGATAGACAGACCAACAAATTTAGCTGTGCTATATAAACTTCCGACATATGCATAACATGGTTTGGAAGTCAAAAATAATTCCAAATATGATGCTTTTATGAAATATATAATACTTCTGGAGCGAAATTGGATCAAAATTAATAATTTGAAATCCAAATAAAGAACATATACGTAAATTGAAAATTGAAAATTTTGCATACTTCCAACTCATTCATTGCATTTGGAAGGGAGGGAGGGAGAACACAGCAAAATCTTAAGTTTGGTTCAAGTATTCATAAAACTTACTTGTAGTTCAGGTAGGGAGGATTGAAATTAAGCTTCACCACTGCTCAGGTTGTTTAGATTTATCCTTCGAAGTAAACTAAGAAACACGTATCTATGATCAATTTATGAGTCTTATTTGCATTTCCTTGCACGCAATAATGATCTACTCCATAATACAGACACAAAGGCCTGTCGGATATTTTTCGTAACTGACATTATTTCACTTTCTGGAAAGATTTTCTGTTCAAATCAATGGCCCATTTACTTAAGTTTCTCAGCGACAAATATCCCACACACTTACAGTGAGAACATGAAACGCATAAAATGAATAATCTATGTGTGTGTCAAACGGTACATTTTAATGTGTAAAACTGGTGAGATTTTGTCATTTTTAAATCAGATTTTCCAGTTTAACGTCCCATGGTTATGCTCTTCATTCTAAGGCAGACGATGATTAATAGGGATGGTATCGAGACGAGACGAGACAAGACTTTGCACAGTCTCAGTCTCGTCTCGGTTTAAAAATAGCTGTCTCGGTCTCGGTCTCGTCTCGAGTCAAAAATCGCCGTCTCGGTCTCGGTCTCGTCTCGGTCAACAAATGCTTGTCTCGATCTCGGTCTCGGTCTCGAGGGCCAAATCTCGGTCTCGTCTCGAAAGTCTCGAAATAAATAGGTGAAATTAAAATTGTAAAAGTATTATTATTGTAAAGTCTGTCGTTTCTGCTTCTTATTTTTGGCCTTATTCTTGACTTAGAATTATAGTATGGTGTACTTCTTTAGAGCTAATTTGTTAGCGCTGATGCCTTCGATGCGTGTGTTCCAGTTTCAATCATCAGTGGGTATATCATATCTGGGATAAAATTCTAATAGTAACTCATATTTCACTTTCAGCAAAAGACTCTCATATGACCTCAGTGCTGCCTATACAATTAAACTTTATTAAATTAACTTCAGTACTATACAGTAGTTTATTTCCTTCCTTAGAATAAGAATTGTTCAATACATTCTAAAGGATCACGCAACACATAGCAGCATGAATGTATTTGATCGTACCGAAGTTAAAATTTTACAATTTCTCATTTATTATCCAATACATTCTGTTTTGACTGCCATTTTAAAAACATAATATAACGTTCATTATCTGAACAAATTGGGTAAATTATTACTACAATATATTTTGTTTAAAATTGATCAAATGTTTTATTACCGTTTCACATCTATGTGTTTAATTGACACCTTATAACACGAAATTCCTGAACTTTGTGGTGGGACCTACGGCACTCATCATTGCTATGTGTGGCCTCGGGTTGCATCACGAAACAAGTTAGATTCAAAGTCAGACGTTTCGCATAGTTCGCGTCTAAATTTAAGTACATTCTGTTTTTTATACAAGTTCCTAAAGTTGTAATGCATTACATACGCATACGTATATCCACTGCCGCAACATAGATTAAGCTTATTCCTGAGCTCTTAGCGGTGCATGTGATCTTTATTCGAGAAAACCAATCGTGCGTTCATTACGTTGAAATTTTATAGTGATTGAAAATTACTTGCGAAACATGAACATACATATTATATAAGTATATATAGGCAAGGAGGGCAAAACGGATCACTTAACTTCAAGGGCCTCAAATGGCAACTAAAATTAAGACTAGGAAACCAAAGTTTTGAGGAAATATTTTATGATTATTAAACTTTCAAATATCAATACAATAGTAACAAGGATTGCATATACATAAATGATATTGCTTAATTACTGAACTACTGCAATTTATTCACTTTGCCCCACCGGTCGGGCAAAGCGGATCATGATAGTGGGGCAAAGTGAATAAGCAAAAAACTCATACATTAAAAGTCAGGGTTTAATACATATATGCAAAATAGAAATTGTATAGAAGAACAATATATGTGTACACAGTCTAAGATAATAAAAGAATGACACCTAAATGAACTGGTTTACCTACCAGAAGATTAAAATGTTTAATGTTTTGTGAGTATTAGCCTAACACATTTAAATATAGAATTAAGTCTAGACAAAGCTTGCATACACATGATCCCTAAACATGTTTAAAAAGCTCAAGTCCATAGAAGTCTTTTTTCTTATCAAGTAGGCATCTAGTATCTAGTTTCTTTCAATCTATAGTAACCCTAATGAGTATAATCTACGTAGTAGCAAACAGATTGAAAAAAAAAACAATAATAAGGCTTAAGGCTGAAAATAATATCACATCACACGCTTGGTTTACACAGATCACAAATGTAAATGTCTTGTCCCTTATAATAATCGGTACAGTTTTCGTGAAACCATGACAGACAAATAGAACACTGAATCCAATCTGCATTAAGTGGATCTGAATAATATTCATGACAGAACTAGCATTGGTAACTACCGTCTCCTTCTGGTGATTTTGAATGTTTTTTCTTTGTAAAATTCCAGATGTACTTGGGAGAGCTATAGCCGCAGCAAAACATTTCTTCTTGCAGGAGAACCTTGAGTAGTAGATTTCCTTCTTTTCTCTGGTACTTCCTTTACTGAAGTTGCACCAGTACTTGGTTCAGTAGACATACTAGACTTGCTATACTTCTTCGCACTCTTCTATTTTAAACAATCCTCGATAGGGGTACTCGTTAGTTCCTCTGCACGTAGAGACCTCAAGCTTCCCCCTCCCCGAACAAAATTTCACCGTACGCCACTGTAGTCATTAGTACTGAACATGTATGGAACATTTTACGTAAATTGATTCGAGGCAAAAAGTAGAGAAACGAAGAAACAAATAAAGAACTGAAGTTAATTAAAATCATTTTAAAAGATGTAAAATCAAACTAATAGTTTCTTAACAGTGGAATAGAATGACATAGTTTAGTATGGGATAAGTTGCGTTAATAGCCGCTGCGATTATTTAACTGAACTCCTATCCTAAGCCAACTTACTACTACAACAACTACTGATGTTACTCTACTACGACTACCACCACTACTACTATTATTACTACTGCTATGTTTTTGTTCGGCGAGTGTTAACGGAACAAATTCAATATGAATTTCAATATTCAAATTAGCTGTGTTGCAACGTATACGTACCGTCAATACCACATTTAGTGCCAAACAGATGTTCTAAAACAGTACTGCATTATGCTTGAGGCAAAGTGAATCGCTATTCGCTTTGCCCCTTCTAAAATTATTCTCTTTGCCCCACACTACCACATGAGACAAAAGACTGTCTACAGCAGACTATGGACGACGTATTTACGATAATTCTCAAACATGATAACAAAGGTAAGATCCCACCCTGTCCATGCATAGTGTGTTCACAAACATTCTACGGAATAGTAAGAAAATATTTCAAAATCCTTACCTCTTGAATTTTTTTTTAGCAAAATGCGTATTGTCTTTTTTTCTCCTCTCTCGTCTAAACAACAACACGTACACACAAAACAGTAACGTCCTTCTCTTCTTTCACTAGTGACGTCATAAACTGAGGCAAACATTTCCTGCCCTCTGTTTTCAGTTGACTGTAAATTGCGTTATTCGCTTTGCCTCATCTATCCACTTTGCCCCCCTTAGGTAATTCGAGCTAGCTGTATCTATTTTCTCTTCCTCGCCAAAACAAGTGATTCTTAACTTTCTAGTTTTCTTTTGCATTCATTTTCGTAGTTTTGCAGCAACATGAAGTATTAAATAGTCAAAAATATTTTCTTTTTCGCTGTATGACTTTCGTTAAATTTTGGATCCAATTTTACCCTACCTTACCTAGTAAATTTACACAGTATATATATATATATGTGAACATTAGTGGTAGACTATGTTAAGTCACTTTTTTTTCAATATACTATGTTCTTTCTAGTGGTGTAATAATGTAAGTCTAAAGCCATCTTACTACTTTGTAACTACTTAGTATAGTTTGAAAAACAGTATTATAGATCTTAGTTCAGGAACCGGTTTTTCGCTTTTCCTGTAAAATTACGAAATTATGACTTGGTTTAGTTTACCTCTGAGGTCTCGATATAAAATCATCAGTATCATCATAATCAAGCATTATCAATCCACTGCTGGATGAAGTCTTCCCAAGTTTTCTCTACAACTATCTATCTTGGGTAATTCTTTTGCAGGTTACTCCCCAGTGGTTCCTGATTTTGTCACAATTTCTTGTATGCGGACATTTCCTAGGCTGTTTTTGTCACGTGGTATCCAATCTAAAATTGTTTTCGTCTATCGATCATAATTTCGTCTTGCAATATGTCCATCACATTTTCCGGTCTATTTTAAACATTATTTCATTAGTTGCCAAATAATTCATTTCTATATATTTGGGCTACAAATAGTTCATACCCTCTACTTTTGGAGCACAGACACGCTACTTTTTGATCTTCGGATCTGGCAACACTGACTCAATTATTTAAATCAACACAATGTAAGAACCCCCATTTGCTGTAATGGCTAGTACGCTTGATTTTGGTTTGCATGGTCCCGAGTTCGATTCCCGACGGCCGTAATGTTCAACGACCGAAGTTTTTCGGATTCCACTATGATCAGTAACTCCACGTCTCCTTTAACCGCCCTAGCATAATCGTGAGACGTTAAACTAAAACAAAACCAACCAAAAATCCCCACAATGTGTATTAATAACTGTAAGTCTTTGAATAATTGCATATAGCTATGTGGTATGGATCGAGTTTGAGGTGGTCGGTGGTCAAACTATAACAAATGAAATGCAGTTAGGGTGTAATTAAAATTTTAATAAAGCAGTGTTTTAATCTAAAAAATACACCAGGCCTAAGGTTTAGGGAGAACAGCTAGTGCTACTAAAAAGTTGTCAGTTACGTTTAATTTCAGTTTCAATTTGCTTTTACATGTATTGCTGGAACGAAAACTTTGACATTAACATTATAAGTAGCCCAAAGACTATGAAAAACATCGTGTTTTGAAAACATTCTTGCACCATAAAAAAAAATTACGAGTAATTTTAAAATATTTTGTACTTTAGCTACCTTCTTTGCACTATATTTTTAATAATATTTAGCAATTTATTTAAGTTCGCAACACTGCTTAAAATAATGTAACTGCGACTTGTAATTAAAATTACTGAACACTAATGTTATAATGTTCCTGCCATTTGAGTTATTAGGGATCTCCAAAATGTTGATGTTAGTGATATGTATTGTCCTTTGTTACACTAAATAATATATGTGCTTTTGTGGTTTAATTTAATATCTAAATTAGAAATATGTAGAGCTCTTTCGTGGCTAAGCAGTTAGCCTATGGCGTGAGAGACCCGGGTTAGATTCCCGGCGGGAGCTCATGTGGTTTAGATTCAACGTTAATCAGTAGGTTCAGTCTCATATAACCTCGCTGCTGAAAGAGGCGTTAAACTCAATTAAAAAATGAAATGAAATTTTTTAGTTTTACGTCCCACGATTATGCCGGTTAGGCTAAAGGAGACTGTGATGATGAGAGATGAATGAAATGATGTAATGAAGAAAGTGGGAGGAAACGGGAGAACCCCGAGAAAACCCACGCAATAAACTAAATTAACTGAACAGAAATATGTAATATCAAACGTAGTGCAATTTGAGAAATTACAACTTTATGTTGCGTTGGCAACATTGCTTGTTTATCTAGTGGTATTGCAGAGTATCTAGAATTTCTCCCTTCCATATTCCACACAGCATGTTAAAAAAATTCAGCACTTTTAATATATATACTATTATATATAACTAGATGAAATACCCATTTTTCGCATGGGACCAGTATTTGGAAGTCAAGGCCTGTGGGAGTATCACTATATCAGCAACCGCGAAAACTATGTATTTGACACTAATATCGGTCATTTTGTATTATTTTTACATGTCTCGGTACCCGCTCCCCAGCAGGTGAACCCCGGCCCGCATGCACTGGTAGCTGAATTTGAAAGTCATCGCTAATGGAAGTGACACCATTAATCTCAGCGACCGCAAAAACTAGACATTTGACACTAATATCTGTCATTTTGTATTATTTTTACGTCTCGGTACTCCCCTCCCCCGCAAGTGAACCACGGCCCGCATGCTCTGGTAGCTGACTTTGAAAGTCATCGCTAATGGAAGTATCATCATTGATCTCAGCGACTGCGAATCGACACTAATATCGGTCATTTTCTGCTACTTTTACATGTCCCGGTAAACGCCCCTCCTGATTCAAAATTAAAAAAAAAAAGAAAAGAAAAGAAAAGAAAAGAAACGCTTCTTCTTGGTCTGAGGCCTGGGACATGTTACTTGTCACCCAAATTTCGTAACTCTTGGACTCTAGTCTGGTCCCCAGGCCGCACACAGGCAATCAGAAAGACAGGCACGCAGACACACAGACAAACAAACTCTTCCTTTTACTTATACTAGAGATGATATACAGGCGAGGATCCTAGGGGAGTGTTAAAGGTGTTATTCCTTCCCTTGACGCTCAGCTATACACTGTATAAAATGGGCTTCAATCCTACTTCTTTCTTTACACTGGATAACATGCCAAACTATGATTTAGCCCCTCCCTCGATCATATCCTGGATCCGCTGGTGTATATATATATATATATATATATATATATATATATATATATATATATATGTTGAGAGAGACAGAGATGACTATACACATCACAAATACAATGCGACAAAATGATCACAAATCTATTTCGGGAGGGGCTTCAGTCCGATAGCCATCCCCTAAATACGCCACTGAACATTACCTAATACAGCAACGAAAGAAATTTTGAGTAAAGGTCAATCTTAATAGTTGTCTATTTCAATATTCGAGACGAGACCGAGACTTTCGAGACTGACCTAAGTCTCGTCTCGATTTATAGAGCTCGGTCTCGGTCTCGGTCTCGTCTCGGTAGATAAAAGGCCGTCTCGGTCTCGTCTCGGTATATAAAAGGCCGTCTCGGTCTCGGTCTCGTCTCGATAATTCGAGACGATACCGAGACGAGACCGAGACTAGTCTCGATCTCGGTACCGTCCCTAAAAGGCAAATTAATAGTGATGAGAGAATTTGGTGGAATGAGAATTTGGGAGGAAAGTGAGTAACCCGAGAAAACTCCGGACATGTGTTGTCCACCACAAACTTACTTAGACGGGGGTCAAACCAAGGACCTCATGCATAATAGGTAAGCTCTTAACCATTTCCTTGTCATTTTTAAGTTATCGTTGGATTGGATTAGATTTGAGTTTAGCGACGCTCGTGGGCCTACACTACAGATAACGTGGGATCCGAACCACATGAGTTTCCGCCGGCAATGAAACCCGGGTCTCCCACTCCAAAGACACGCACGCTAACCGCTTAGCCACTAGAGATTTGATTCTGTAATAGAGTTCAATGTGATAAAATCAGTGTTATTGCAATTACACATAAATAATTTCTACGCGTACATAGATAATAAACTAAATACGACGCTTGCAGTGCATAAAATTTGAGTGCGCCCCGAAAAGGCAGCAAACAGGGTGATTTTGACTCATTGTCAATTACTACGCTTAATAACTTTCACGTTATTAAATGACTTACAAAGCTGCATAGAGTCTTGATCGTATTTATAGAATAACGAACAGAACCTCGTCAATAGATGTTGTCTTCACGAAGACGCATTCATATGCGGATGAGGTGAATTAGAGCTAGGATATAATTTAAAGCTAGGTCAGAGGTGGTTTGGGAACTAGAAGGGCCATTTCCATTGTTAAAGTCAAGATCGATACCCGACAAGAGCTGCCCTGCGAGAAGGCAGCAGCTCTTCCAGTCAGTGGCGGACATAGTCCGGTACCGGATGGCTACGCCCTCCTTAGTTTTTTGAATGACAAAAATAATTTAAGCCTTTATTTATATATTTTTGATAGTTTAAGACTGTAAAGTTTTCATTTCATTTTTACTACTACTACTACTACTACTACTACTACTACTTTTAATACTACTACTACTACTACTTCTACTTTTACTACTACTACTACTACTACTACTAATAGTAATAGTAATAGTAATAATAAAAATAGTGTGAATTGAAGCTGAGTTATACAACTTTTTACTCAGAAATCTAGTAGGAATATCTTTACAAAAATAAGGCCTTACAGTCTTCAGAGCAAGTTCGCTGTAACCTGCAGAATGTGATCTAAGTAAAAATAATGCAAATGCAAACGACATGGCATAATTTTGTGCCGCACAAATATTGTCCTTGTATGTAACAGCCTCGAGGCACTGAATATTGAAATGTCTCCTTACAATACTGTTATTTTTAAAAATCTTCGAGTCTTTAACAAGCGTTGTGGAATGGCATTCTAAAATACGTTTTGCATCATTTATCTTCTCATGACATCTTGTTGGTATGCACGCGAATTTGTTCCTTTGAAAAAAAAAATAAAAAAATAAGAAGTCCGAAGAACAAACCTTCCATTAGAAAAGCGAAAGAGATTCTTCCTTTTTGTTTTGCTGTGTGACCATCTAGCAAAATCACCAAGCGAACGGTGTGTAGGATAAACACGTCTTTGGTTGTCCTTCCGAGTGACACATGTCCACACGCATCACGCCCTTCTCTTGTGACGTCACATTCATGGACGACCCCCTTTTGACAAACAATACCTATATAATATGATCATTAAATGTTAGGGTGTTTGTTTGTTGAGAGGTTATCAACAGTGATTTGCTGCAAAGGCTCCAGACTTTCCTGGAACATCCGGTTTCAACTAAAGAACGGTGGTAAAAATTTCTTCTGGACATTTAGAAACAGTGTGACAAATACAATTTCTAAAAAAAATTAAACCGAATGTACCTTTTTCGAAAAAGAAAACAAAAATGTGATTTGTGCAGATAATATTGAAGATTGACGCTGTTACCAATATTTCAGGACCGTAACATTTGTTAGTGCAAATAGTTTATTTTTAACTTTGGTTGTGATATATAAATTCTTCAACAATGAAAGCGAGGGCTCGCAAATTATCTGGGATCCCAATGGAATTATCGGCTATGAAATCCCGGTTCCGGGTGAACAGAATAAATTCCATTGTTGCGGGCCTTCACCGAGATACCAAAACAGACGCAATCCCAGAAGATGAAGAATTTGAGACTCCCCCAACCTCCAATGGCCATGCAAATCGTGGATTTGAAGATTCCGATGATGATGATAATAGTAATGATGATGAGGAGGAAGAAGAGGCGAGGGATGAACTACCCCCAATTAGGCGACCTTCCCTCTACCAGAGTAACTTTGGCGGGGGTGGTGCTGGAGGTGGGACAGTGTATGGGGGTGCTTTGGTGCAGATGACCCGAGAAGCCCTCCCGAGACTTGACAATTACAGAAATTTGATGTCCATTCAAGCTGGCCTTCGACCTACATTGGATGAGTTACGGTGCGATGCTGATATTCGGAAGGTAAGTGACATCATTTTCAGTTTATTCAATTACTAGCATCAATTATCCGCTTCGCTGGGTTAAAATAAGAAAAATTATTATGTTTCGTTAGTCAGTCACTTTTTACTATTTCTAAAGCGCTCTCTGATTTCCATCAATTATATATATATATATATATATATATATATATATATATATATATATATATATATATATATATATATATATATATATATATATATATCCCTCTTTGCAAGTTGCGGGGCTGAATTTGGATTTAAACAGCATCTGAAGTGTCACAATTCATCTCAGCTACCCCGAAAACTATAGATTCAACACTAATACCTGTCATTTTTGATCATTTTAAAATATCTCCCCCTTCCTCTCCCCTAAGTTGCACCAACGAAGTGAAATGATATAAACCATCCCAGGCCCGAATCTCATCTCTGTTGAAAATTTGATCATGATCGGTTTTGTGATTCAAGAGTTATTAAGTCACAAATGTAGTCACTTACATATTTATTTATATATATAGAAGATTCGGTGTTTTCGTCAGAATTGTTTTATTAACACTGACAGTTACTCAATATTCAACAGACAAGCATAAAACATTATTAATGGTACCAATGGCGGATCCAGGATATGATCAAGGGAGGGACTAAACCATAGTTTGCCGTTTTATCCAGTGTAAAGCAGGGCTGAAACCCATTTTATCCTGTGTATATCTGAACGTCAAGGGGGCATAGCCCTATAGCCGCCCCTTGGATCCGCCCTTGAATGGTACATATGTTCACAGGAAATAAACGATTAGCAATATCTGTCTGAAAAATTTTGACAATATCAGGCTCTAGACTATTTATCCAAGCATGGGCGGCGATTAGGGGGGGGGGCAAAGGGGGGCAGTTGCCCCCCACTTTTTTGAAATGACCCATTAATGTATATAGTTTCATTTGGAAATATTAAGCTTTTGTATGTATTAATGGTTCATAGAATAACAATTGTGCCATAAAATATTTGCCGTCCCGTGAGTACGTATTGGTTGTCTTCCGGTTTAGTTAAGAAAGCTACAGGAATTGCGTTTTAATTGCCACGAAAAATGGCCCAAAAATTAACCTATTGGAGCGCCATAATTCGAGTGTATTTTCATTCTTCTTACAAGGGCTCAATATGTTAATGTTAGTCAGCCGCTTTGGTACAAATTGAGATAACATTTCGTACAAAAAAGAAGTCCTTCACAACTTGTGAATCACAAGTTATTCTTTAATTACACAAAAATCGAAAGTTTCTAAAATGTCTTTTCATCTTTTTAATACTAAGGAATATTTTGATTTGATTTTTTTTGAGTTTAACATCCCGTTCAGCAATGAGGCTATATGAGACGAGGACCTACTGATTAACGTGGAATACGAACCACATGAGCTCCCGCCAGGAATCGAAGCCGGGTTTCCCACGTCAAAGGCGCGGCAATGTTTGCAGTGTAATATACGAGTTTACATATACAATTTTGGGTGTACACATATACGAGTTAGGGGTGTACATATACAATTTTGTATATACAACTAGCAGCGTTCACCCCGCTTCGCTGCGGTCACCCCGGAACGCAATAAACTTTGTTACTTAGATAATTTTTACTTTTTCGCTTTCAAGTGATATGATAAAAACCATAGAAGATTGCAGTAAATCTTAACATTATATCGCCTGTCATTTATGTTAACCCGCCCCGCTTCGCTGCGGTCATCCCGGTGCTGGCATATTGTAAAAGTGTCTGTAAAAATAAGCAAATCAATTAAAAAATTTTAAACAGAAGATTCAAGCTATTTTCCGCTGTATATCGTCTGTCATTTATGTTAACCCGCCCCGCTTCGCTGCGGTCATCCCGGTGCTGGCATATTGTAAAAGTGTCTGTAAAAATAAGCAAATCAATTAAAAAATTTTAAACAGAAGATTCAAGCTATTTTCCGCTGTATATCGCCTGTCATTTATGTTAACCCGCCGAGTGACACGGTCATGCGGGTTGCATATAAATACGTTTATTTTTACCTATGATGAACTAATAACAAAGGATTTGTACGTTATGGACACTTGAATGGTCAATTATCTCAAGACACTGGTAATTAAAAATTAAAGTGATATGATAAAAACCATCTAGGGTCCAAATCCTAATAACCCCCCAAAAATGAAAGAAATTGGTTCAGCCGTATTAGCGTGATGAGGTAACAAAGGATTTTGTACGTTCTCTTTTATATATATAGATTAAATTTAGTGAATTCAACATAATTCTTTGTTTCAGGATTATTTTGTATAACTGGAGTGATTCTAAGTATTGTTGAGTTTTGATGTACGTATTCCAAGATAGTGAAAACTGTACATGCAACAAACATGCTTCGGAAAGCTGCAAAAGTACTTCTTTAAATGTCGCAGCATATGCTTCTAGTATTTACTATCTTAGAGTAATAACATACATTTAATAGCATGTGTGGAATTAAAAATATAAGTTGTTCATTAATCCCCGGTTTCAATGTAACTTTTGCAAAACAAGCCTCATTTTTCATTACTATTCGATTAATATTATTTTTTCTGTTTATTTGTTTTGCAAATTTAGTTATTAAATAGGCCTCTAATCTGATCACACAATTTTCCAGACAGAATTTTAAAATGTTCTTAAGCAAGGAATCAAATCTCTTCTTACACCTTCGTTGTTTAAGAGTAAAAAGGGCTAGTATCTACTTGCGTTGCTCTTGCCAATTTACTTTAAAAATACGTATATGAAATACGATATACAGTATTTTAATTGGAAAAGAGAGTATTCTAATAGTTATACGAACTTTCGTCAAACAAAATGTTAGAAGAAACCAGGAAAACTAACATTGATATACAAATATTGAGATCATGTCTTGCCCCCACCCCCACTTTTAACGTCCAACCGCCGCCACTGTATCCAAGTAAACTAGTGCCTAGGGGGACAAGTAAACTAGTGGAGGAATAGTACGAGGGCCATTTTTTTTCTCCCTAAAGGTAAATTAATGATAATGGAACAATTGGTAGAATAAGAATTTAGGAGGAAACGGGAGTACCCCGAAAAATCCACAGATACGATGTTGTCCACCATAAACTTACTTGTCTAGGATTGAACCAAGGACCCCATGCACCAGAGGTAAGCGCTCTACGACTGAGGCACCGTGCCCCCAAATTTGGTTCAAGATACGGATGATGAATATTATAACAAGATACTGAGCCTCTTTGAATTCTCCTTAAATTGCTTCTACGTTCATTAAACTATAATTCTTTAGTTTATTATTGAAATAAAATCTTAAGACTTCCCACTTTGCACCTTGCCCAATCGTTAAATGATGATTCTTTTGTCGTGTTAGTTTCTGTCTGCTTCCTGAGGACACTCAGCCATGACCCTTTAAGCAAAATTTTCACACTTTATATTCACGAACCCTACAACTTTGATGAGGTAGCCAATACGTGCGGAGTATACTGAAGAAACACCAATTCTGACTTACTGAAAATTCCACGATAGACACTTCTCGATACAGAAAAGCAAGAGAAAATAGAGTGGAACACGAAATCTATTGCTTTGCAAAGAAGACGACTCTAAAATACGTTTCAGCGTCGTAGAGGAAGGAGAATTTCCTACTTGCATTCTTCAGACACAAGTTCGATCCTCTGTGAGACGAAAAACGGAACTAATCATAGTGGCTACATAGACAGAAATATTGTATTATTACCCACCTACTTATATTTTGATAACACATCAACAGAATCCTTTACATCACCCTTCGCTTGCATCCCTTAGATTTATTTGTGAATTAATGTAGTTCAATAATTGTCATTCCCAACGTTGTTTGCTTAGGTGCTGTAGTAAATTGATCTCAGATAGCTTTCTCTCACAATCCTGACTGTATCTGCAGATTTCTTTGGCAATTTAGTTTTATCTTCCCTAATTACATACAGCAATAATATAAATAGTCATTAAGTTTTTAATTCTAAAGTTTACCATCGAGAAAATTACTCTTATCGTTAGTTTTGGCTATAGGAGGAAAAATTAAAAGAAAAAAAAAATGTTCTCAAAAGCCATATGAAAAATATAGTCTCGATACTTTGAATAGCGTGGCCTTTAGACTTTTTCACAAACGGGCAGACGGGCGAGAAGATCGGTATTCAAAACTCATTTCTCCAATATGTAGGGGTTATGAAACATACATGTGGTGGGGATATGTATTTATGTTTCCTTCAGAAGAAGGAAAAATTTTGGAAGGCAATTTAGAATATGGAATATGTTACCACTATAAAAGCTTAAAAATATTAGTCAACTTTAACTAACATGCTAGAAAGTAGAAAATAAAAAAAAGCGCTAAAATTGAAAATAATTCATTAGTATTTTCTCTTAAAGTTTTGAAGTCCATGCCAAGTGAAACTAATTAATGCCTAAAATAAAAATTATTTTGATAGTAATTGTATGAGGCATTAATTTGTTTAGCTTGGCACAGGCTTCAAAACTTTTTCTAGACGGTAATAATGAGTTATTTTGTGGTCTTAAGCGCGTTATTACCTGGTATTTTATGCTTTTTGCACTTTTATTATTTTCTACTTTTATTGCTTTTATTATTTTCTACTTTTTAGAACTTTTAAAATTATTTTTATACCTTTCAGTGCTATTATTATTTTTTACTTTTAGCACTTTTATTATTTTCTACTTTTAGTGTTTTTGTTAAAATAGATAAATATTGATTTTTCTAAAGAAGGTTTTACTTTCTGCTTACAAGGAAACCGATTCAAATGCAACACAAAAAATTGGGCGAGTTTATGCGCAAACGAAGTGCTTTTGTGTACAATTAAACCAATTAGAGGGGGAACCCTCGATCTCAACCCTTCCAGAGATATAGAGGGGTAAGGAGAACACTGGTGCTCTGATATTTTGAGGAATTTCGGCTATATTGCGAGTGAATATGTTTGAAACTTGCATTGAAACGTTAAAAAAGATGCACCAGAGCGAATAAAAGTGGTATTGAATGTTGAGGTGGGTAGCGTAGCTTTTACATGGGACCGGAAAAAGATGGGGCTATGAGGAATAACAAACGCCATTGACACAAAAAACAAAATTCTATGATATTACTTGCTAATATATCATGTCTTTAGTTTGTAGACAGAGACGTTATTGAATGAACAAAAAAGAAGGTCATAGTCTGTGTAGATCCTATAAGCATTATAGAAAAACAAATCAAATAATATGAAACATTAACCCATATTGTTGCAAATATAAGTACGACAGTGTGTAGTTGTGTGAAATATATTAAAACTCAAAGTATGAATTAATAAACAAAAATAGTATCTCCCACTTAAAAAACGAAAACCTGTACGCCTTTCTGTACTGTATATCACACACAGTTCCCATGTTAATAATTGTAGAAAATATAAATGTTTGGAAACTTCGGACGGCCATCATTTTTTATATTTTTCATCCTATTTTACTGATGATGTTTTTATTCGATTCAGCGTACCAAGAAACCTATACATAGACACCATACACACCTATTTCGGACAACAATGGAACTCGGGTGTTTTCGCCTTCAACCTCCAAAACATTCTTCCCCTAGAATTTCTATGGAGTCTTCGGTTTTGTAATCCACATGTCTAAGGCGACGTATTACTACAGTTTCGTGGATGAAGGAATTCTTCATTTTCAAAAATCTTTTTTACGTGTACTATCGCTACATACTCAAAAATTGCCAAAATGTTGGAACACCAGCCTTCCCCTTATTCCTCTATATCTCCGTAACGGTTGATATCCAGGTTTTTTCCCTCTAATGGGTTTAATTGTACACAAAAACACTTAGTTTGCGCATAAACTCTTCCAGAATTTAGTGTCACACTTGAATCGGTTTCCTTGTTAGTGCATTCTTGAAGTCGGTTATTTTTCTTTGTTTAATTTTTCCACTTTTTCGTAACCACAGTAGTTTACTTAGATACCTAAACTACAGATACGTAGGACACTACTATCTATAAAATGGGACGACCTACTAAGCATGCGTTACCAAATATATCTAGTATTATATTTAAATAAATTGGTGCATACATTATCGAATTATACTTGAACATGACACTATCAACTATTGTGGAGTTCCATGGTCTAACTAACTAAAAGATTTCCATTCGATTATGATAATATATATATGTACGGTGCCACAAAGTACACTATTTGAAGCTAAAAAAGGAAAAAAGAATCAAAAATTACTACATCTATGTTGAAGTTATTCGTGAGCATATACAGTATATATATATATGCACTATTCCAAGTGGAAAAAAAGCAGAGACGGTACGTTTAATTACGATTTTGACTCGACATACCAGTTATCTACTTATTGAAATACAGTGAGGGTATGTTGCCTAAAAGATCGCTTTTCTATTTACATAATGATTGAAAACCATTGGAGAGCTTCTCTATAGTTACGGGGGACGGACATGGAAAGACTTTGATGCCCTACCAAAAACTTTCTGAAAAAAAAAAAATATAAAAAAATATCCCGTTAAGTTGTATTATAGATAATTATACACGAAAAATGCTCAACAACCGAGTTTTATATGAACAATTTCCTGTGGGAAAAACTCCCGAACCTCTCCCTCGACTTAGAGGTAATCCATATCCCCGGAAAATCCGCCCCCACAGCAGACAAGTCCTAAACCCGCCCATGCTCAAAACACAACATTTATATGCATTAAGGCAAGACGACACACACATATAAGAAAGAAAATTCAATATGGCACATCCAAATATAAACTAGATGAATTTCTTTGAAGACACCTCATTTTAAAAACAAAAGATAGGAAGAAGGTAATAAAAATGTCGGTGTTGTCAACTTAGAAATTATTTCCACATAAGAAATAATATCTTTCTTCTTGCAAAGCTATTCGTCAATTACTGTGTATAAAAATGGATTTATTAAAGGTATTTAGCATCTATTCTCCAGTGACGGTATGTCTTGATCTCTAAAAACCAGAGGCGGTATGTTATACCACCGCATACCGTCTCACTTCGACCACTGTATATATATATATAAATATGGATATAATTGTGTATGTATGTTCCATCATAACTCTGGAACACCTGGGGCAATATTATCGAAGCTTGGTACACATATTACTTGCAGTCAGGGAGAGTATTGTTGAGGTAATTTAATCCCTAACACGTACGGGGTGCGGAAGGGGAGATATAATAATAATTGGAAACGGCTGATATTAGTGTCAAATTCATAGTTCTCGAGGTCCATGGTGACTGATTGGTGACAGTTTCGATGCTCTTTAAGTCCAAGTTAAGACCCCAGTGAGGGTAAGAACCCTTTTTACACCTATTGGGAATGTGGGGGAGACATATAAAAATGATCAAAAACGACCGACATTAGAGTCGAATATATAGTTTCCGAAGTTGCTGAACACTGACACTTCCGATGCCGTTTAAATCCAAATTTAGCCTCTATTAGTATTCCTGACGGGGGTTATGTTAAAGTAATTGAAAATGAGCAATATAGTGTCGGATCCATAACTTTTAGTGTATCTGAGTTGATTGGTGACAGTTTTGTTACCTTTTAAGTTTAGGGTCAGCTCTCAGTTGGGATAAGACCCCTAGCACTCCTAGGGGGAGAGGAGAGGACATATTGGTTTTGAATCCATATCCCTCGTTCTGCCGTTCCATCAGTAAACGCATGTCTTTATGATTTTAGATCCGCGCCGAAATCACCCGACATAACTACTTTTTTTCAACAGCATATGCAAACGAAAGTAACGCCACCTGTAGGGTAAAGACATCATAAACCCCTCTTCCATGACGCAAAATTTATTCAACCTATGTCATTTAGTATCCGAAAAAACAGAAAGTAAGTTTCTTTTTCGACAGGCCTCGTACGTAATCGGCGATGCATATTTTGTTCTAGTTGATCAAAATGTATTATTTTAAACAGCATTAAATGGAGAAGAATATAACAAATAATACATTATTTTGTACGTAGAAAAAAAAAAAAAAAAAAACAAGGATGCGTTTGGAAAGGCATCTTAGCTAGTTCTCCCAAGTACTAAACATTTTGGGTCTTATGCAGAGTCGTTCTGACGCATGATTAGTGTCATACTAAAGAGTTCGACTAACATATGTTTCCTGCAGTAGTCAGGCCTCAAGTGTGACGCAAATCATACGTCAAAACGACTCTGCATAAGACGGTTTATCTCTAGAAAGTATATCGCATTTCGAGAAAAAATAAATGTCTTCCGTTTTATTTAGAAATGATCTTTGCCTTCGAGGCCATTACACCATTTCACTACGTCTTTCTATTGACACTTAATAAAATGCTCGCGAAATTCTGCATATTTGCTTTGACTACGAAGTCGCAACTATGACGTCAATCGCTTAGTCTGAGATCACCAACCTGTTCTGCAAACAGGAAAAGGTTTTATTCCGGATGCTTTGTTTATAGCGAGTCGTTCTTAAACGGATACGGAAGATATATACCTCTAGCTAATATTAAAACAAAAGTTACCCTTATAGTAGTGGTTTGCAAAGACGCCGATTTCTCTCTAGCTTTTGGAGGGTCCATTCAGATGTGTGTTTGGTTGCAGACAAGGGTCTAAGTAGGTTCATGAGAATTTAAAGGCAAATTGAATTCAAATGATGCTAAATATTAAATATTCATTACAATACATATAATAATAATAAAAAATACAAAAATACATATTCATAAAAATACACGGGGGACCACATGAACATTGGGGGTGGACCCCTTTGGCCCCAAACAGGATCGGCGCCCTTGGTGGTTTGCGCTTTGTATTCAGGAAGTGATAATTAAGCTTTTCGCATATACCTAGGTACGTAAAGTGACAAGCGTTTGCGCAAGTACGTGAAGTGATTAGAAAAGTGATTACAAAACTTTTTGCACACGCAAAAAGTGAGTACAAAAGTTTTCGTATATATGTAAAGTTATATTGAAAGTTTGCGCATGTGAACACACTAATAAAAGTTTGCACACAAACACGTAAAGTGATAACAAGACAACCTTGAATGATAGCTTTCATAAAAAAATTGGTTGGTTTTGGTGCAATATTGCTGGAATTTTGTCAAAAATTTGTCAATCGTTGCCTTTGCTTGGCGTTGAACTGCGTAAAAATTAGAGTTAAAAGAGGTAAATTCAATGCCACCTTACGAGTTTAGGAATTTACTTAACGATAGCAAGACTGTTGTATATTTTCTTTTATGCTTTTCTATTTTTCCATTTCTTGGAGTTGAAATCATTAAGAAAAAGAGAATGAATAGAAGATATCTTAATAAATTTTATGATCCTCACGAAAAATAGAGAACTTCTTTAAGACTTACGACGTTCATGTAACACCAATAGCTGTAACAAAAGAAGTACTGAACAAAGCTTCATCACACACTGCATTTTAAACTATGATGTGTTACAGTTTCGGATATCTATCATATCCTTCATCAGAGACTATATAAACACTATAGAACATAAATGAAGATACAGACATATATGTAGTCATTCTTATGAAAAAGTCGTAATTATATTGGCTGAAGCTTTCACCCAATCCCGTAGGTCCCCTTGTCCATAATTCAACCAATCACGTGCCGCCATTTCTGGTCCTTATAAGGGCCTTTTTTAGTTTCATCTTCCTATCTACGTTATCCAAAATTCTCTGCCATAATGCATTTATAGGTAAGCCCTCTATCCTTATCAGCTTATCTTTTCCTACTTTCTTTATCTAATCTGTTTCTTTCCACTTCCTTATTATCATTCTCTTTTCTACGTCCAATGCTTCCGTCTTATCCCTTTCCGCCCGAGAATTTTTCATTTTTCACGCTACTATGGCTTCAAAACACGCATAATTGAGCGTGTCCACTTTCTCAGAACCTACGATGGACCAATGCATTGTTTTAATAAAAATGTTCTATACATGTTTCATGTAGTATGGAAAAATCGGTTTCATGAAAATAATCTAAGAATTTCTACTCCCGTGCGGAAAGGGTTATCCCAGTTAATTTCGTGATTAGTCTCCTTAACATGTTTGTATATCGCGTTGGTATCTTTCTTCCTCCCCACGTTATCTTTATGTTCTTTTATCCTTTTTTCATTCTCTTTCCCGTCTCTCCTACATACGACGTGTCGCAGTCTTCACACCATACCCTGTAGATGACACCTTGTTCCTCTTCATTAATCTTTTTGGTGCCTTTTCTTTTCTTCTGATAAAATAGAAAAGGCTGACAAAATTTTATCAGAAGTTGAGATCCAGGCTGTGTTCACCACATTAAAGAATTTTTGCCTTTAATTTTCTCAAGACCGTTATACCGTCTCATTGAGACTGAAACTTTTTTTATCGTGTATTTTACTATTTTTATTTGGTCTATCAAATTTTAATAGTATATTCTTGTTTCAAATAATAATAATAATAATAATAATAATAATAATAATAATAATAATAATAATAATAATAATAATAATAATAATAATAATAATAACAATAATAATAATAATGGGTACGAGTCACCGCACTAAACTTTCTCGCTCTCACTTTTGAAATTAAATCATATCATGCTGTAGTTATTACTGAAACGTTTATTTCGAAATATGAACAAAATTATATTAGATGCTTTCGGAAAACTACATCAAAGATAACTCTTACAAGAGCAAACTACCCTTTCTGTATTGTTTTAGGAGAAATTATTCATACCATATTGTAAAATTATTACAGAAATTTTTATTTATGAAATTTGAACAAAATTGTCGTTCTTGAGAAAAATGTACGGAAAGTACCGCTATTCCTTGTGAATTTTTAAATGAAAAATTATTTATACCATAACGTAGGTTTCTCAGTGGCGTATTTACGATTGTGTTTCGGGGGGACTTTGCTAACTTTCGGGGGGCTTTGCCTGAAAATGTAAAAATTCTGCAAGATATTCCATATACTTTACTATAGTAAGATAAATTTCGGAGGGGGGGCTGAAGCCCGGAAGCCCCCCTAAATACGCCACTGAGGTTTCTTAATGCAACATACACTTACGAAATATGCACGAAATTGCTTGAGTTATTTTTTCAATAAAACTTGCTACAAAAGTATGT
The DNA here is from genome assembly GCF_964235325.1 of Thermobia domestica. Classification (NCBI taxonomy): domain Eukaryota; kingdom Metazoa; phylum Arthropoda; class Insecta; order Zygentoma; family Lepismatidae; genus Thermobia; species Thermobia domestica. Next base: position 10,198,733 of record NC_137465.1, read on the forward strand.
GAATTTTTAAATGAAAATTGAATTATACTATTGTGAGCTTCTTAATGGAACATTTATTTATGAAATATGAACGGAATTGCCTGTCGAATTTTTGAGAATACCATTCCGAAAAAAAAAGTAGTAGGACGATTTAACGACCCACGATTGTCTTTTTAGGCTAAGGGAGGCGATAATTAAGACAAGTGAGTGGTGACGAAAAAATTAATGCAATGAAAAAGTGGGAGGAAATGGGAGTACTCTGAGAAAACTCACAGTCACGATGTTGTACACCACAAACTTATTTGACCGGGGTTTGAACCAGGGACTCAACGCACTAGAGGTAAGCGCTGTATCCACTGTGCCCGCACGGGATGATACCCGAAAAAAAGTCACCTTCGAGAGTAAACTATTCATTGTGAATTTTTTAATGAAAAATTGTTGCATCGTACTGTAGGTCCTTTATTGGAACATTTATTTATAAAATATGAATACAATTGTCTGAGTCGTTTTTGAGAAAATCGCCCGGAAAAAATCATCTCCAAGAGTAAACAACTCTTCGCGATTTCCCCCAGAGAAACGACTTATACAATAATATAGGGTGCTATTAAAATATTTATTTAAGATAGTCATTAGGATCGGTTTGAAGAAAATCAAGGAAAGCTTCAGTAAAGTGCACCCATGTTTGGGGGTAGAAACTTCTCTGGAGACTCGTATGGAAACTAGGGGGGCGCGATGGCTCAGTGGTAGAGCGTTCACCTCCGGTGCTTGGGGTCCCTGGTTCAATCACAGCTCGCGCCGTGTGGATTTTATGGTGGACAAACACCATGTTCGTGGGTTTTTTCGTGTTTCTCCCGTTTCCTCCCACTTTCTACATTCCACCATTTCACTCATCTCTCACCATCACCGTCTCCTTTAGCCTAACCGGCATAACCGTGGGACGTAAAACTTAAAGATTTCATTTCATTTTTTTTCGTATGGAAACTAAGTTACATTGAATGGTATGGCCTATACGCATGTGCGCATCAGGACTAGTGTTGTAAAATTTCCGGAAATTTTGAACATGCTGGTAAAAACCCGTTTTTTCCGGTTTCTTTCTGTAAAAATTGGGAAAATAACAATAATAATTGTATTATGTTAGTTTTACTTGTAATGGAACCGTTTTTTTTTCGAGCGCGTGAAAAATGCAAGTTGAGAAATTTCAATATTGTGAATATGTCTATTTAAAAAAGAAACATTCGGAAATAAAACTGTTGTAATTATTCTTGAAAATTAAGAGTCTGCACTCATCTCCTTTACGTGCCTTTTAGTCGTTTACTCCTCGTTGTATATTAATTACAGAACTTTGCATACACATCTATCGTCATGAAGTCAAGTGAACTTTGTGGTGGACAAACACCGTGTGCGTGGGTTTTCTCGGGGTTCTCCCGTTTCCTCCCACTTTCTTCATTCCACCATTTCATTCATTACTCATCATCACCGTCTCCTTTAGCCTAACCGGCATAATCGTGGGACGTAAAACTTAAAAATTTCATTTCATTTTACTATCGTCATGAAGCGTTTCTGTTGCAACAAATAGGGCTCTAGAATGAAATGGAGTTCTTAATGTGCTCTTTGATCTGGTGAAATTTTGTTAATTTTAACGAAGTTACTTCTTAAAAAAAAAAAAAAAAGTAGGAGGCAAATTTGAATAAGATTCATGCACTAAGACATATAATTACTATTATTTAATATTCAAATGCATACTTTAATATAAACTTTATGTACAAAATTTTGTGTATAGGCAAGTACCTGTTTTCTAGGGAGACAAATTATCTATATATATTAAAATGAAAGTGACTGTATTTGTAACTTAACAACTTTTGAACCACTGATCTCGATAAAAATTTTCAACACAGATGAGGAACGGGCCTGAGATGGTTTTTATCATTTCACTTTGAAGGTGCAATTTTTAGGAAGGAAGTGCGGATATATATTGAAATGACTGATATTAGTGTCGAACCCATAGTTTTCGGGGTTGCTGACATGAACAGTAACACTTCCGATGCTGTTTAAATAAAAATTTAGGGCCGCAACTTAGGGAAGGAGGAAGGGGAGATATACGTACATAAAAATGAATGAAAATAGCCAATATCAGTGTCGAATCCATAGTTTTCGGGATCGCTAAGATGAACAGTGACACTTTCGATGCCGTTTAAATCAAAATTTATTCCCGCAAATTGGAGGAGGGGTATATATATATATATATATATATATATATATATATATATATATATATATATATATATATATAATGATGCAAAATAATCGATATTAGTGTGAATCCATAGTTTTCAGGGCCACTGAGAAGAACAGTGACACTTTTGATGCCCTTTAAATCCAAATTTAGCCCCCATTAGTACTCCTAAAGGGGGAGAGTGAAGGGGGAGGGTGACATGTAAAATTAAATGAAAATGACTGATACTAGTGTCGAATTCATAGTTTTTGGGGTCCGTAAGTTCATTGGTGACAGTTTTGGTGCCCCTTATACAAGAAATGAAATGTATTCTCCCCATGCGAAGAACGGGTATCCTGCTAGTCTTTAATAATAACGAATGGAAGTTTCACATGTTAAATTCTGTAATACTTGTCGCTGCTCAAATTTACGCACTTGTGCGGTGTATGTGTATATGTAAATAAGATCATCTCTCTTTTTGAGTTGTTCGAAAAATATACATATAATAAAGAGGGTATTTTATCAAAAATCAGAAAACTAAAAACTCAAAAGCTGTTGCTTTAAGTATTTTTCCTGCTAGCGAAATACATTGTATATACGCTGCAGACACGTCACATCAAATAAAATTAGCATCAGGCGAAGAAATAATTCTTAAATTATATTTTCAGGGTTTTGCCAATACTTGCGAACAAAAGATTCTTTCTAATGGGTTCAAAATTTCCGGAAATTTTGCACAGCATAAGGAAGATAAGTATGGTACTGGCCCTGTTATTTTAACACTTTTCTGTCACAAGACGGTAACTTTATAAGATTACTTAAGATAATTTAAATGCGTCTATGTTAATTAATCTAACTAGGATTATATTTTAGTATCTTTTGTAGCCATAACTCCATCCTATCACAGTGTTAGCTTTAAAGGAGTGGTGCAAATATATTTGTTGACACAAAATTTCTCTATTCTAATACAAGAAACATAACTACTCAATGATCTTAACAGTAAACTAATAAATTTAAAATAGTTTTCATTTTAAAAGCACAGTATAGTAAAATATTCGAAAATTTAAATTTTTGCCAGTTTTTCCGTTTTTCCAAACTCTTGGGAAAAAAGGCATTTTTTTTTTTTTTTTACAAAAAATCCGCCCCCTCCCCAGGCCTTTACAACATTAATCAGGACAAACCTGGTAAACAGATGGGCAGACTTCGAAAAATCACTTTTCCGGTATCTATGGGTCATGAAAGGTGTAAAGCCGTTGAAATATCGAATTCGATTGTTTTTACTGTCATTACATTTTCTTTTCTCTTGTCGTCACTCGAAAGTAAAAAAATAAAAAAAGTATAAAGAAAGTAAAGAAAGAGATGAGAAATGTAAATTAAGTCAGATTTGTCGCAAACATGTATGAAAAAATAATTGTAGAAAACTGTTTGATACATACTATTGCATGGCAAAAATTCCATTCAACATGTTTTATAAGTAGGATACTGAAACTTTGGGCGTACGTAACCATCCGAGGACCCACCGAGTCCGGATCTCCCCCCCCCCTTGTATAAATAACTTGGTAGCTCTTCGTACATTTTCTTAATAAAGCTCTACTTGTTTAACAGACAATTGATTGATGTAGCTTTAAAATTTGAGCTTACACTTCGCCTTTTCTCTTTAATTTCTTATTAAAACAATCTTGAAGTAGATGTAGTATCTTGAAGTAGTGAACTCCAAAAATTGGATATTTCTCAACAAATATTTGTGGATGCACGTCTGACAACGTCGATGGTAAAACTTCCGTCCTGTAACTTCTGGACAGGATCAACTCATTTGATTACACCTCGCTGACCTGAAAGCACGTGGAGTTATACTGTGTTGTAATGTAACGTACAGTTCTGAACAGTGTTCCTTCCAGACATTTTTCTCCGCCAAGTGAACTTTGTGGTGGACAAACACCGTGTGCGTGGGTTTTCTCGGGGTTCTCCCGTTTCCTCCCACTTTCTTCATTCCACCATTTCATTCATATCTCATTATCACCGTCTCCTTTAGCCTAACCGGCATAACCGTGGGACGTAAAACTCAAAGATTTCATTTAATTTTTTCCAGACATTTTTTTTGTGTGTAGGGGGATTACTCCCTGAAGGAGACCAAAAGAATATGTCTATAATATAATAAAATAAATAGAATAGTACCAATAGTGCCCCCGTTCCCCGGAATACTAAGTGTGTCCCCGAACACTTTTTCTGAAAGAACGACTGGTTCTGAATTTCCCTAATCAGTTACGGCACTTTCTCATTGGCGCATTGCGTGACGTGGCAACAACCGAGTGCTTTCAGGGACATCAATTCATCTGCAGCCAACGACAAGCGCGCTGTCTTCTGCTTTACACGATAATGCAACATGATTGGAGAACGGTTTATACAATGACACGACTTAACAGTTGAACAATAGTTAATTACCTAATTAGTTCATACATCACTCACCAGATGGATCTCAACATAGAATTTAGAAAATGAATACTGGAGTAAATTATACGGAAACCCAAATTGGTGGTTTCGATATTTGGTTGATTTCGAATTTAGGATCTCCTCAACATCGAGGCTATATGAGACTGAGACATACAGTTTAACGTGGGATGTGAACTGCATAAGCTCCAGGGTTTCCTCGGCCAAAGCCTTGTACGCTAATCATATAGCCATGAATCATAGCCTATAGGTCGTCCAGAAATTGGTGCAAATAATCGCTGATAGTCAGAGATAAAAATGGATCTGAAAAGGTAAGGACACACATGACGTCACACCGTTCCTCGTGCCTATCTTTGCCTATTGTAACTTTTTAAGGAAGTGGGGGATGCCATAGATATTTTCTGGAAGTGGGGTAACGGCGTCCCTCCGCATTTCCCCTCACTTTTCCCCCCTGTTTAAAGTACAAGTGATGGGTAAATTGAAGAATAAAGAACAAGCGGATGTTGGAACTGAAGCTATGATTTGTGTGGCCGCTGTATGTGAGACCATCGTGATAAAATGATGCTAAAAATATAATGATAAATACTTATCCTGCAGGTTTTGCCCAGTGGCGGATCTAGAGAGTAAAAACTGGGGAGGGAGCGCCAGAATCCAGACTATGATAGGTATATCATGAGTTTACTATAAACTTTCAAAAATATATAAATAATAGCTTAAATTATTTTCCTCACTCAAAAAACTGGGGGCCGAGACCACCCGGCCCTGGCCTAGATCCGCCACTGGTTTCGCCGTCATGTGCATTGCAGTCATGTATATCTCCGTCATAGGAAAACATCACTATGACACTTGTGACAAAAGTGAGAAGGTAACATTTTAATTTTATGATTAAGAAAAATTTACCAATTTTCCTCGGTTTATTTTGCTTGTATGAAGAGACCTACGTACGACGTTTGTACAATGAAAATTGACAACTGACGACATCATAACGGAATGCCATCAAGAAAGGTATTGAACGTAGACAAAACGTCGATGTTAAACACGTTAGCATCATCTCTTTTTGTTTAATTGCATTCTTTTCCCATTAGGAGACGCTTTATATTAATCTAGTATCTTTAGAGGCCAATCACATGTTCCATTGTTATTGCAACCAAACACATTATGTTTTACGTACTCAACTTACAGATGATCTTTTAATAAGGAAAGCTTCTCTGCAACTTACAGGCCAAAAAGTTGAATGATTTCTAAATTCTCGAGACAGTAGCATCATTTAAGGTTTGGCTAAGTACGAGGGTGGGGAAGTAAGATTGTTCATCTACATAAGAGTTTCACGTTTTTTTTTATTAGCATATTATGTTGAAAAGCATGTATTTAGGCAGTGACCATTGCTCCCCTGTCATATGTTTTAATCAATTGTAGATAATATACTAATAAAATAAGAGAAACTGTTAGGTCGATGTGCCCAAACAAATTCTAAAATTACGCTGTTGTTTCTAAAGCTTAGGGGAAAAATTGCCTTCCTGCCCTTCCAAAATGACGTCCCTGCCACGAGGTTTTATTATTATTATTATTATTATTATTATTATTATTATTATTATTATTATTATTATTATTATTATTATTATTAAGTATTCTGCCTTTTGGTTGGTCCTGGGACTAATTAGTTTTTCTTTTCTTTTCTTCTTTCTCTTAGTTCTCGGTTTGGGCCTGGAAATGTTCTTTCCATGTTTCTCGATTTTCAGCTTTCTATTTTCTTCTATTTTTCAAATTATCGATTACTTGTATTCTTCTTCTTCTTCCCATTCCTCGCATTCCTTCCATTTTTTCTTGTATGGCGGTATGAAGAAGACAATTTCTTCGCAAAATGTGTCTAATCGAGCTGGCATTTCTACGAAGGATGGTGGCTACAAGCGTCCTCTTCTCTCCTATCCGTTTTAAAATGTCTTTGTTTGTTACTCTTTGTGTCCATTTTATCTTCTGCATCTTCCTCCGACACCATATTTCGAAGTTCTGTAAATATTTCTTCTCTAACTACCGTAATGTGCAATGTCTCTGAACGATAAAGTGCAATGCTCCATATATAGCACTTGACCAATATCTTCCTTAATCAAATATTAAGGCTCGAGTTAAGAGTGATATTTTCTTGTTGAATACTTCTTTGGCTATAGCTACTCTCGACCTGATCTCTATGGTGGAGTGCGCGTCTTTCGTCAAAGTATATATGTTCATTCTAAATTACAATCAACCTTGTTTCATCTTATAGTGCGTATAAATTTGAATTCAAGAGAGACTCTGAAGTCTGTATGCTATAACACTGCCACACCCTTTCACACCCGTCTCGCTAAAGCTAATATTTTATCAAATTTCTTCTCATAACGCAAGATCTCACCTCACCATTCTTATAAAACCAATTTTCATAACTTTATGCAACATACATAATTTTGGACAGATATACCAGAGATGGGAATTGTACTACTTACGGTTATACAAATGTGCGTTCATACTGTAAGCAAAACTTAGTCATAAGATGTTATTTCATTAAATTATTTTTATGGGATATTTTGTGGTGTTCCCTGGTGAAAAATCTGGAGTTTTTATGTCTCCTTGTAATGGAAAGATGTCAGATAACACTTTGTTTTCTTTCCTTTTTTTTCCCCGCAGTGCATCCTTGTAGAAATCAAATTGCCACTTACCAAACTTTACTCTGTCATGGAACAAATTAATTTGTCTTAGGTTTAATCTGATATTTTTGGTATTACTCAAATTACCAACAAGAATAATTTAAAACTCAAATTAAAGTAGAAAACAGTCGGAATTATTCACCTTATGAAATACAGTGTGTCCGTAAAGTTGCACAACCCAAAGTTTGATTGCATATATATTTCTTTTGAACCAAGAACGATAAAGACATGAGACTTAAAGCAAATGTAAAGGTGTTTCATGTAGATATTTTTGAGATCATGACCAATGTTGGAATTTGTGACGTTTTTATGTAGTGACGAAATTAAGTACTGAAAGTATAAAATAAAAAATGTACCAAATGAAGAAAATCAACATTCAGTTGCAGAAAACTGATGTCCTGTGGGTGAATCCCGGTGTATATCTGCAGTATGCATCAACATTTATCCATTGGTGCGAAAATGTAACAAAGGTGATGCAGTGTTGCCATGCAGAAAGACAATTTAATGCAAAGTTGCAACACGTGATCAAGAGTTTCTTTTTTAAAGTTTTGCTTCTAAAGGGGGAAAGGCTATTTCTACATATTGTAAAATAACATCGACGTTGTCTGTCTCACTACCATATATAAAAACACGGCTCAACCGTTTGAAAAGAATTGTGAAACATTGAAAACGGTTGCTTCTAGGGTTTTCTTAATCATGTAGTTTTCATTAAAACACATCTCCTAAAGATGGGAGGGAATTGAAACTTTGTGTCCTAACTAGTGTAGGCTCACAAGCCCTATCTTTAAAATGTTTTGCATAAACGTATTCTTATGGTCAAATGCGAATATATATAAACAACGTAGCGTGCGTGCTGTTTGGGATCAGGGAACAGATCATGAATAGTAATACACCCTTCGACATTGTCAAACACATGATAATACAGTATTAGCATGCATTAGGAAACATTATGCTCAGGGGTTTTCTCGGAGTTCTCCTGTTTCCTCCCATATTCCCATTCCACAAAATTGGTCATAGTCATCCGTCTTCTTTAACCTAAAAACATAATCGTGCTATGTTAAAGACTTCATTTTATTTTTACATAATATGCTCGGCGAATACTACGGCTGATCAATTTGTAGTAACGTCTAAGAAACAAAGAAATAATTTTTCACCTAGAACAGTGTTTCAAGTTTGCTACTTTTCTTATTTTTTTAAAATAATATTGTGACAAAGGGAGGACAGAAAATCTCGTGCCTTATTTCGTTAAACATTTCCCCTACTACTTAGGTCATTTTGGATTCTATTGGAAGTTGTAGCAAACGTACTTGCTTTCAACGAATCATATCTTACAATCAAATTCAGCACTTCAATGTTCATCGACTTGCTACCCTCTATGTCTCCTGTAATTCAATCCCTGCTTTTACTTTTAAAAAAATCTTTAGCACTAATTAGACATTTTGTTCTTCTGTTAGCGTTTACATCTTTATTATTTATAAACATTTCACAGAGATGTTGATAATCTATTTGGTCGTTAAATCTTGTGTAATCAGATGTCTCTACGAAGTACATACTTGGATGGAGATGGTTTCGAGACTATTCATGACACCCATTATTTACATAATAAATTGATCATTGAATTTTGAGACATTCCAAACGTCTTTACAGCAACAGAATAAACATGACTAATGTGGCAATGTATCAATAAATAAACACTCATTTAACTGTTTCGTAGAATTATAGTGCCTACTTAGAAAATGCCTAGTGAAAGATTTTATTTTTGTTTTACATTCTGTAAGATAAGGGGTAGGCCTGCCATTTCAAATATCTACAGGGTGGCCCAAAAGTAGGTATACACCCTTGCATTGATCAAGCATAACATTCTAGTTTATGGGTTTATTTGCTTCGGCTTTTCCGAGCTTAAGATATAAATAAAAGCAGATTAAGAACAAATAATATAGAAACTAAATCTACCTGATGGATAACAATAGGAAATGGTATAAAGATACGTTACGGTACTGCATACTTACTTTTGGGCCACTCTGTATATATTATCATAGAGATAAGTGAACAAAAACTACACAATTTCACTTGATCTACCATACACTATTTGGTTCATTTCAGCACAAAACAAGATTTCTTAATTCGTAAACCTTGAACAGCTACCACTAACCTGTTTCATTAACGTCTTATTTGGACAAGTTTAACTAGGAGTATCGAAACCTAAACGTTTCAGTTTTTTTAAAAAAATAAAAAAAATTGATACAATATCATTACGCAAAAGGTTGAACAAATTCCTTTATTCCTTAGCAAATTAAATTACATAAACAAACTGAACTGTATGAAGCGCTGAATTCCACAATGCATAATACAGTGTGCCCCTCTCGAGAGAAAAGGGCGTATCTCATTTTCTTAACTTTTCTAGGAGACAAGTTGAAACCTTTTCCCATTTATTCTATCGTGTTCTTTTAAAATTTAGTTTGATATCCTTCGTGTTAAATATGTAACTTACGAGATCAAATTAAATTTTGACACAACACGATAACATAAACTTATGATAACATCTTTAAACTTGTCTCCTGAAAAAGTTGAAAAAAATAGATATGCCCCCTTCATTGCTGTCGCATGGGTTGTAAGCGCCCGGGGCGAGAATTCCCAGGTGACCCCCCAGTATGTTATGAAAAACAACCAGAGTTTATTCTGTACTCATAGATTTAAATATGGAATGTAAGAAATGAAATGAAATGAAATCTTTAAGTTTTACGTCCCACGGTTATGCCGGTTAGGCTAAAGGAGACGGTGATGAAGAGTAATGAATGAAATGGTGGATTGAAGAAAGTGGGAGGAAACGGGAGAACCCCTGAGGAGACCCACGCACACGGTGTTTGTCCACCACAAAGTTCACTTTGCGGGGGCTGCGATCGAACGCGGGAGCCCAAGCACCAGAGGTGAACGCTCTACCACTGAGCCACCGCGGCCCCCATGGAATGTAAGATCATAATGTAAGACAAACGAAGTTTGTATTATGTCAATGTTTTACAAGTGAATGGCTTTTGTAGTTACAACATAAAAGTTAATAAAAACGGGTTTTGAATTATTGAAATCGAGTGCTATTCTTGCTTATTTTGAACTTGATACACATCAACATATAATAGCATAGAATATACAAATAACGATACAAATATTAAATTTCAAGATAAGAAAAAAAAAAACTCTTTTCACAGAGGGCTGGAGAAAGTTTCAGTTGAATAATCCTAGACGTGTTATACTTCACTGGTAATTTTCAAGTTCAAAACTCTATCGGGAATCCCTCAAGGATCTAATCTATGTCCGCTGTTGTTTCTTCTTGTTATTGATGATATTCTTCTGAGTATTAAAACTTCTCAAGTTCTTTTTGTCGATAATCTCAAATTATACACCAAAGTACGTTCGATTGATGACTGTGTGAAACTTCAACAGGATCTACAGAGAGTTCAAAGAAAATCCAATTAACTTTACCTATACAATAAGTGGCACTTCCTTGTCTACCCCAAATACTATCAAAGATCTTGGAATTATATTTGATAGCAAATTAACCTATGCTCAACAAGTTAACACAATAACCAGTAGTGCATATAGAAACCTAGGTTTAATTTGTAGCATAAGACAGGATTTCTACAAAGAATCAACATCTATAAGGTTATATTTTTCATATAACGAAATTATTAGAGTTCATGTGGTAGATGTATTTAGTAATGTTCGAAAACAAGTTCAAAACAATTGTCAGGCAATAACTTCTGCATAATTAAGCAACGTATATTTGCGTATATATAATATTGTACGTTAGATGAGTATGTAAACGATACTATAACTGGACATTAAACATGTTGTGTTGTCCTTACGAAATAAATAAATAAATAAATTTTACTTAGCCGTGGCCTGATCATTATTAAAAATCTGAATTTACATTTTTTAAATAGTATACCAACATAATATGAATTTTTTAAAATTTTGTTGATTTGTCGTCCCGACGCCCCTACGCGACGGCCCTGCGCCCCTTTGTCTCGAAAGGGACGAGTGGATGGAACAGGTCAAACGCACTATTTTTATGTCTGCTCGGGTTTATTCGAAAGAAAACATTTCTCGTACCACCTGCAACAACTGAATGTTAAACGGCATTGCACCCTTCCAGAAGAGACGATATGGAGCTCGAATGCAGTAAGGCAGCGATGGGACTATTTTCCTTTTGAAAAATAATATTTAGCATAATGTAAATCTTATTTGGAGACACAAAAGGAAGGGAAGAAGGTGTTCCCTCTGTCCCATGCAGAAATCCCTACCAATATATAGAAAGAAAGGGAGGGAAAGAAAATATTTTTTGTTTAGAAATAGCCTTCAAGTATTGACCTAAAATTTATCTGCAATATTTCTATTGCCAATATAATTGATAACAACCATAACAATTTCCCTATGAAATAATGAACTTCGGACGCATGTCTCTCGATGCACGGTAAAAGTGTGAAAGTATAGATTCTTTTATAAGAATCCTTATTAATTTAATTTTAGTACATAAAGATGCTACAATCGCTCACAGAGCGAGGAACGGCTCTTATAATGTTATCCCTTACTTTTGTATCTCTTACTTAATATAGATATACGGAAAATAAAATACAATAATATTTTGTCCTGAAAACGAGAATTATAGTCAATGCAAGTTAGCTTTGTCTAGCTGAAAGGTAACTCTAAATTTGCTCTGATGCTGAAACCTGGAAGAGGTTTCGAAGCGTCTACAATAAGTATTTAAATAAAATACAAGTGCAAACTCAAGTAATATTATCATTTATGATGTGTGTTTGTTTTGTTGTTTTTCAGAAAGAAAGCACCCAGGAGGAAGCACCCGCGGAAGACAATGCTGCATCAAACACAACAAAATTCGGATGGATTCAGGGCGTCTTGGTTCGATGCCTCCTCAACATTTGGGGAGTCATCATGTTTCTTCGTCTCTCTTGGGTCATAGGACAAGCTGGAATTGGTAAGATATATTTTTATTTTTTAAATTAAGAGAGAAAGCAGAGACTTAGATCTGTTACAACAGTAAAGTTTGGCGTTCTTTTCACTGTTAGAAACCGTCTCTTGTAAATACACCGCGGCTACAGGAAGGCAGATCTAAGTGTTCTAGTATGTGCAACATATTCCGCAGCCAATCCACCGAAATCCGCCCAGAATTACTTCTTGACAACGACGACGACGACGAAGAAGAAGAAGAAGAAGAAGAAGAAAACATCGACCCACCCTCTGCTTTTCAAGAAGAATTGAACATTGAATCTATTTCTTCTACAGCTCAACCTCCTTTCCCCCTTCAAAACGTTGTAGAATGGAATGAATTGTAAATATTATACATCAGTAACTTTAAAATATTCTTTTATGTTCCCCCTCTTTGATATGCTCTACGATTATATACATACAGGGTGAACTTAAAGTCTGGCCCTGATTAAAAAAATTGATTGCAGAAGAACCGTTTGACATAATAATGTAAATACTGGCCAATTACATAGGTTAGTATTACAATTTTTTTAAAGACCACTTACGTTAGACCACTTTAACGTGTGCCCCGTTGGTAGCTCGGAAAATGTCTAAGTGATATTCCAGTTCCCGCCAGGTGTTTTGTAACATGTCTTGTGTCACAGTACCCACAACTCCTTGTATCCTAGCCTTCAGTTCCTCAACGTCAGCATAGTCTCTGTCCTTGATATAGCCCCATAAAAAGAAGTCCAGTGGAGTGGAGTAATGTCTGTGGCGGGGAGAGCGTGATACCACAGCACGCATTGCGCTTTCCCCTGCTTCGATGCCATTTCGCCAACTAACCCGCCGTACTGCGACACTCTTGGGTAACACTAGTGCCATCTATTGGTCTTAAAAAAACTTGTAATACTAACCTATGTAACGGATTAAAATTTACATTATTCTGTCCAACGGTTATTCCGTAATAAATTTTTATAATCAGGGCAGGACTTTATCTCACGGTGTATTATTACTTTTTAAGATATTGATGAAGCATTAAACTTAAAAACAATTTTTCGCTAAACTACTGACATATACAACATATCAAAAATGCAGAACTACTGGATGTTTTGTAGGGTAACCAGCTATTTTTGACTTCTATTTCGTGGAATAAGTATTGTAAAGTTCTGTTTGTGCAGGTGCAGGTAGAGCAAACCACATTCCACAATCGTTTTGTTCCACCACCAAATTTTATTACAAAATTCTACTATAATACAAAATAGAAATTTTCTGATGTTTGGGTTAAAGGAGATGTCCCTTCGTTCTGGTAGTCTCGGGAAGGAATCATCACAAAACAAGCCATGTTCGGAACGGTAGGACATCCAATGCTCCACTTCAAGCAGAGAGGGATTAGAGCCACGACGAAGCTCCACTGCAAGCTAGGCCGGTGTTGTGGTAAGAAATCTCCCTATACTCCACTACAAGCAGAGACGTAAAGGTTCCTTCCAGGCTCCACTGGAAGCCAGGAGGGAAAAGAAACCAAGAGCTCCACTGCAAGCTAGAGCTTTTGGGTTTAGGTGAGGTATTTCCAAGGCTCCACTGCAAACCAGTCAAAACTGATGGCTGTCGTTGAAATCCTCTCCGTTATATGGGTTCTCCAGATGAAGCGGTGGCGCTGTTGTTCCTTTTTCATCACATGACCATCTCCGTCGTCTCCTGTTATAGTAATCCATAGTAAGATTCACTGAGTTGATGTTTGTAAATAGAAGCACATGCCGGGTGTTTGTAAACACAATCATACGGGAAATTACAATATAAACTAGGTGAAATACCCGTTCTGAAAAATATTATGACACCCTTAACACCCTTTGCCCGCGCCCTTCAATTAAAATACGATAAAATCCCACCTTGAGGCAGGTACTAACTGTGTTCAAAATTATTTTCCAACTTTTTAGATGTTTTCCCGTGATAGATCACAAATAACAGACAACGCTGATTCCAATGTTGCGAAAGAAATATTGTAAGGATTTCCACTTTTCAGTGTGTATTATTCCTTAGTGCACATTTTACTACTGAAAAGCACTATTGTTTATAAAGAAAGCAGAAAATACTCTGAAGTAACAGGAAGACACGAAGCCGACACAGTGGAAACCGAAGATGGTCGACTCGCCCACAAGCCACCCATAAAAGGACACCAAAAGAACACCAAATTTTCAGTCCACAACTGATCAGTTAACCATCAACACCTGCTCCACAGTTCACACTGGCTAAAGGAGTTCTCACTTTACTTAATCCCGGAGGATGCCATGAGTAAAGGGAATTCCTTATTATAACTAAACCTCTGAAAGCTGCTAAGCACAAAGGAAGTTCCCCATATAACTGTATCCTGTAGTCGCTACAGACACTCTGGAGGCTGCTATGAACAAAGGGGTTCCCGTGCAAAGCTAATTCTAATCTTCATGACCCGAGGCCACTTTACTATGCTAAGAACAAACATTGAAAACGCTCATTTTGTATATTACAGAGAAACTTTCTAATTTATTCTAAGTATAAATAATTATTTTAAAATAAAACTGCTGAAGGACTAATCTCGGACTATTGTTGACTCTACCAAAAAGAAATTACAATATAGAAATTGAGCTAGGATACTTGATTCCTTATTTTCAATGAAAAGTATATATACCAAGTTTCATCATTCTAACTTGACGAGCTAGTGAGATACAATGTTTTCGGTATAAGTTTTGATCCCTCTTGTACCCCCTTAGAATACTCGCTTTAACTAAAATAACATAATAACTTAGCTCGAGGTAGGTATCTCCTATGTTCCGAAATTCATTTCAAACTGTTCAACAGTTTTCCTCTGATTAGATCACACATGACAGGCAAGATCGTTTTAAATGTGAAGATAGAAATCTCCCTCTTTTACAATGAAAATTTTGAACATGAGTCCTTTTATTTTTAATAAGGAATTCATATATGGTGTGTAATGTAACTTTCAACACATCGGTGTATATTAAAAACTTCGGAAATTAAAAATAAAAAGAAACAGGCTGAGGTTCCATAAACAAAGTGAAATCTAAAGATGAAAGTGAAAATGACAAAATACAAAAACAAAATAAAGAACTTATACCTATGAAGAGCCAAAACCAGGGGTATTTAAACTAAACAAATAGTAAACAAAGAGTCAGTCATTTGAGCAGTTAGTTGGTCAGTCAGAACGGGCATAGTTAGTCGACCATTTGGAACCTTTTCAATATAGACCTCATCTCATGCAATCAAATTATCCTGTAAGTACTATAATTAATTATGCTAAAGAAGCGACACATAAGAAGTTCCGTGCATGGAGGTCTTTCTCCATGACAGGCTTAATTTGTTATCCATTATAATTTCTGCATTTATTATTTTGTGACCTTATAATAAGATGCATCTGAATTAGTATTTGTTTATTTTTACCGAGGACACTAGAACCATTCAATTGTTCAGTTATTCTCATGAACTATTCTCATCTGAATATAACAATAATAAGCAACATCCTATAATCATTTATTCAAATTGGTAAACAAATCTCTCTATTTTAAAGTTACGAAACATGTGATTTATCTAGGCAGCATGACGGGCTCGTGGTACACAGTATTTTTTACATAAATTTTGAGCCTACTCTACCCCCTTTAGAATAGACTCTACGCATTTTAATTAAAGTGACATGGTAAAAGACCAGTTAAAGGTAGGCGATAGCCAGCCGCAGGTTTTGTTTCCAAGGAGAAAGGAGTCCGCTACATAGCTGAAGTCGCGAATATACACACCTTGGTGCACGTAATACTGCCTGTAAAAAACGTAATTACCAAACATTAAATAACATTACTAACTACAGTAAACATATTAAATTCTATAGTGGATGAGAAAATATATGATTTGACATGTGTTTCGAAGAAGCGAACAATTTTTTAAAAGATGGAGGATGATTGCTCCCTCTTGGCCCGCGCTGCAATCGACCATGGTGATATGGTAACTATAGTCCAAACTTCATTTCAAACGGTTGGGCCGTTTTCCCGTGATGTGATTCCACACATGACTTTCATTTACAAGGATAAGTCACATGTCTTGCAGTGTTCCGGTACGTACACAGTATACCTGTATTTATTACAGTACTATGAAAACAGGTTAAGATTCAAAATATAGAGCCTCGCGTTGGATTGTTTTCATAGTCACCTTCCTTCCAGTTCCTGGGTTCCACGTAGATACCTCGTCTTGTTCTTAGAGGAAGAAAAAGTCAGTCACTGCTATTTGCACCTTCTGCTAGTTGGTAAAGCATTGTGATTTCAGGAAGTGCGCCACAGACCGAAAGAAGTAGTAATCCGAAGGAGCAAGGTCAGGAATATATTCCGAATGTAACACCAAGTCGATATCACCAAGTTCCTACATATTTTTTGCGTCTCTCGAGCCGAGCGATTTTACGTTCTCCTGTTGCAGGATGCGCTTTGGCTTCTGGATATTTCTGCATAGTGCAACAGTCATGCATTACAACTGTTGGGATTAAAGGTCGCCATTGATGGTACGACCGTCAGTTCGAAGTGAATTACCTTCTTGTAGTTCTATTACATACAGAGCATGATTTTATCCTCGAAACGGCTTGTTTGGAGACTGATTCTGGAAGCTGGTTCTTGCTCAACCATTGTCTTTACACTTTCTGAGTCCGAAAAAAAAAAAAAAAACAATTTTTTGTAGCATGTGACGCGTAATTTGCAACTATTGTCGGCACACATAAACTCTCCTCTGGGCCTGAGCTGGGGTCAATTGCATCCGGCAGCTTTTGATGCTTTTTCCCTAGTTCGTGAAGGTGACACACTACAGTGGACTGGAGCACACCGAGTTGAATTGATGGATTTTCCTCAGTGGTTTGTCGTATGACGTCAGAATCTGTTACCCTGGGCTGCTGGACCTTAGTTGATCTTCGAAATTTTTACAACTTGCATGAAATTTCAGAAACTAAGTTGCTATGCTGTGATCCACTGCACCTTCCCCTTTCGCATGACAAATGATTTGGGTTGCTGCTACAGTGTTATGCCCTGCTACTACAGTGTTATGCCCGAGTTTGAAGTCATACAGTTATAGTTCATGGGTCATATAAATAAAAACGAGCACTTGCTTCTGAGCAAGCTGAGTATCGAGCAACTGCTCTTTGTTTTGGTATAAATAAAACTTTCCCCTACTCGTAAAGCAAATGCTGCGAAACTAGTAGCAAGTGCTCAATGAACATATTGTATTGTCTGCTTTCTACAATAGAGGGAAGAAGAACTTTTAATTTCAAACATTCAAAAATATTTACAAATAAAACCGTTTTTGAAATACAAATTCCAAAATATTTAGCAACACATACAAGACAAAAACGCATAGAACTATTTTTAAAGACATTTAACCACTTGAAAGAGAGACAGATGCTACATTACTAATTCTCATGAATAGTTTGAAACATTTGTAGCTTGCACAACTTGCTTGTTTACATGATAAGCTGCTATTGCAGAAAGTGGTAGTTTTGTTTTCTTTCTATGAATATTATTTTTTCAGAAAAAAAAATATTGACACATAAGCATTTAAACTACGCTCATTGTTAACTAACGTATCACTAATAATTAACTAACTATTGTTCAACCATTGTCTTTACACTTTCGGAGTTCCGAAAAAAAAAAAAAAAAAAACACAGACACTTTTTGCCGCATGGACGCATATTTTGCAACAGTTGTATGCAACAGTATGTCTTAATTAGTTTTTACTTCCATTTATCATATTTGCATTAGCGTAAATAATATAACATGGCCTGTCTTTTCAATGTATCTTATCTTGAAGTGTTGCTAATGATCCCAATGAACGCATGTTGCACATATGTCAAAGTTTATTCAATAATGAAATGAAATGAAATCTTTGAGCTTTATGTCCCACGGTTATGCCGGTTAGGGTAAAGGAGACGGTGGTTATGAGAAGTGAATGAAATGGTGGAACGAATAAAGTGGGAGGAAACGGGAGAACCCTGAGAAAACTCACGCACACGGTATTTGTCCACCACAAAGTTCACTTGGCGGAAGCAGGGTTTGAACCCGGGACCCCATGCACCTAAAGTTATGATGATGATAACAAGGAGAGAGTCCAAAAAGGCAAGGTGTCTTCACAGGAAATTGTTGTTATGTTAGAGTGTTCTAATTTCGTTACCGTAAAAAGTGATAATCCACAACTTTATGTTATAGTTGTTTATTATTATTTACAAAACGTGCATTTATTTCCACTAAAAAACTTCGTCTATTTTACAGAAAGCCAGTCAAAACACGATAGCTTATGAGCGTTAATATATGTTTCCTTACAGGTTTCTCAATAGTGTCACTACGAACCCAAACATTCAAACCTTTGTATCTCAAAATCATGCCAGTGTGGGATATCATTATTTTCTCCCGAGATCTTCAATTTTCCTTTCTGCTTAATTGCCTGTGCAACTTCCCAGAAGACATTTTTCACGGTAGGCTGAGTAACGCTAGTATCTTCTGCAACACCTACCTGAAAGCCAAGATTTCCTACGTACCTTAAAGAAAATTTCATCTTTTCATAATTCGTCAGAGCACCACCTCGTCTTTTAGTTGATTCTGGAGGGAAGTGTGGTACAAGCCATTTAACATTTTCCTTCTGAAATCTGTAAAATTCTTTATAGTTCAGAACATCAGAGTTCTTTCGCAATTTATACTCTTTACGTCTTCTTTCGGGGATCATAAACTCAGCTACTTCGCTTTCAACAACTTTTGTTGAGTAAGCTGGGCAGTGCCGTGCCCTGGGAAATCAGCGCCCAGGGCGAGAGTACACGACGGTGTCCTGGCCGCAAAGCGCCACCATGGTTGGCGCGAACCGTAAGAAATTTTTTAAAAAATAAACCCTGCTTTTCCTTGATTTTGAGCACTTTTTATTACTTTTTCATTCCATTCCCCATCAGGAAGTCGTGGTCGGAAAGAGGGATTGCCTCCGCCGACGGCAGCCGGCATCCATCCGCGGCGGCACGACGATCTACTTGTTCAAAGTTGTTGACCTTTTGCCGAGGAGGCAAGCGGTTGAAACTCGTAAAATAAAATGAACTTTGCCGACTGTTGCCTACCGTAAGAGTATGCAAAACAGTCGGAAAGGTCTCTTTCCGACCCTCTGCCAACTCCCTTATGCCGGCCTCTTTTCGACGGCGGCGCCGGCACATTCAATGCTCATTTTCGGTTGGAAAATCGCGCGGAAAGACGCCGGTGTCCGGCGCCGGCAATCCGACCGCGGCATCTGGGGCATGGACAAATTGTCCGACTGTAGGCGGCAGGATCCAGATGGGGTTATATATATATATATATATATATATATATATATATATATATATATACTTCTTTCTCCCGAATTTTGCGCCCCATTATTTCAGCGCCCGGGGCCGTAGTCACGTTTGTACCCCCACTGAAGTGGAGCAAGATACTGAGGAACTCCAAAAAATCTTAAGCACTTGCTCGGTTTTATTTATACCAAATTTAGAACAGTTGCTAACCAGCCAAGGACAATAAGCATTTGCTCACGATTAGCTTGAGTAGAATTATTTTTATTTATACGGAACTGACCATTTGTTCCGAATTTGTGAGTTTGCTCCCATGCATCAGACGTTGGGTCGTATAATTAAAAACAAGCACTTGCTTCTGAGTGTCGAGCAACTGCTCTTTGTTTTGGTATAAATAAAACTTTCCCCTACTCGTAAAGCAAATGCTCCGAGACAAGTAGCAAGTGCTCAATAAACTTGTATTGTCTGCTTTCTACAATAGAGGGAAGAAGAGCTTTTAATTTCAAACATTCAAAAATATTTAAAAATAAAGGCGTTTCTGAGACACAAATTCCAAAATATTTAGTAATGTATACAAGACATTTACACATAAAGCAAATTTTTAAGGCATTTTAACAACTTGAATGAGAAACGGAGACTACATTACTAATTCTTAGGAATACTTTGAAATATTTATAACTTATATAAGATCGAAAACAAAGTGCATCACATTTGTCCTGTCTAATTGAACCGCATTCATCTCATTATTCCGTGGATGACCTAGTTTCAAACTTCTCGCAGGTTATGGATACCTAAAAAATGCGCTTCCTATTTGCATAGTACGAAAATATGAAATGGATGTCCTGAATACAGAATATGGAAACCCAACTATATGAATTCATGCGAAACCCAAAGGAATGAAATAAAAATAGAAATAAAAATAAAATTTAAATCACTTAGCCCTCAACTTTTTATCACCTATCCCATTGTTTTCCCTTCATGCCCTTCCCGAAGAAAGGGTGTACCCCTTGAACGGTCTAACCTTGTAAAAAAAAAAGTTCGTGTTTGATTAAACATTTTTTCAATTTATATATTCATCCCCACGGACTTGCGGCTTCTTTGTTACTACATGTGTGCAATCCAATGCATCAATAGCATCCGGGAATGTGTACCGTTGGGATCATTCATTCTTAGTTTCCTGAAATGCAGTAGTTGTTGTAGGAAAGTGTATCCATAATCTTGCCTCCTGTTAAATTGCCTGTGCAACGGCCCAGTGCGTTTGCACACGGCAACGATAATATCGGTGGAACCACCGATAATGTCGGCGATGAAATCGACTTCAATGTATTCAAATCGTAGCTTGCACACGCCACCGATATTATCGGCCGATCCTCCGACACGCAGATGCTGTCGGCCAAGCCCCCGATACTGTCGGCGGTATCGCCGACACCGATTTTGTCGGGGGCAATGTTTTCTTATGATTGGATGCACACGCCACCGATAATGTCGGCCGGCCAGCGGGTTAGATGAAGAGAGTGAGTGACAAGGCGCTGTGTATTCTTGTTTCGTTTCTTGTATTTGGAATTTTGTTGTTTCCATTTTTTCTATTACAATTGTATAATATTATTATTATTATCTTGTCCTATAAACAACTTCGGAACAGCTTATTATTATTATTATTATTATTATTATTTACATTCTCTGTTTTGAAGTAGCTAATTCCCTTTATTAAATAAATATAAAATGTGGGAAGTCTGAAGAGTACTGATTTCCCTCTAAATAGATATTACCAAATAGAATATAGGAAATTTAGATAACCAATTTCTTGATTATTTTCCGCTCCTTTTTTTATTTTTGTTCTTTCTCTCTCTCTCTCACACACACACACTCTTTGATGGTATATTTTTTAATCTATTAATGCTTTTAAATTTTAATACATTCTGGAAATTAATTTAAGCGTAATTTTCAAAGTTTGATACACTTTGAACATTTGCATATGGAAAAAATCCTAATTATTATTAGTTTCTTTTATTTTCATCAGAATTGTGTGCAGATCACTTTTCCCGGTTCCACTCAATAAGCAATGATTGAATAGAATATTTGTTGACAAGTCAAAGTAGAATTATTATTATTTTGAAACGAAACCAGCACAATCAAACACTCTTTACAAGGCTCCAAAGACAAGTTACTCATTTGGCATTTTCTTGATTGTGATCTCAACAATAGGGATGTGACTTCATGCTTCACTTGTTGCAGATTTTTTTTTCTCATTTCCAAAACTATCCCAAATCCCCCCTTTTTAAAAATAATTTGTAGAATGGCAATTGAAAACAAAGACCAAAGCTATGTATCCAAGTTTTCCCTCTCCCCTTTGTACCGGGATCGACCCCTTGATAGAGTTCTGCAGTTTAGCTACAGTGACTGAATGAAAAGGTTGTGTATTATTGCATTCGTATCTTTCTAGTTTTGCTTAGATTTTTAGAGATGGCAGGAATTTTTCCATTCGATATTTTAACCCTTATTGAACTTGTGGAATGTAGACCTTGCATATGGGATAAGATAACAGACTCTTTCAAGGACAGAATTGAAAAGCAAAAAGCATGGCGAAAAGTTTGTGCAAGCCTTGCCCAGGATTTTGAGTTCGTGGACAAAAAGAAACGAGAAACGACAGGTATGTATGCAACAGCGCAAATCTGTCTTCAACATTAAGAGGGGGTGGGGATGGATCGTTTCCATATTATATATATAGCGATGTTCAAAATATTTCTGTAGTCGAGAAACAATGCTGTGGAGGATCAGGGGAGCAGAGTTGTCTTCAACATTGAGAGGCGGGCAGATTTGAGGCTTATTCTGAGTGGACATTAATTTCATCTCACTTTCCTTTCTGGCGATCGGACACAATCAAATTTCTCTCCCAAAAAACACATTTCAAATCGGATTATTGGGGAGACAATCTCCCCAGTTCCAAGATTGGAGGGGACATGTCCCCTTCATCGCCTCGGGATTTGCGCCAGTGTATGTATGGAGCAATGTAAAACAGATTTACTAATTCGAATCTTATCATTTAATCTACTATGACATTAATGTTAATTTCATGGAAAACAAAATAATATAGCCTACATACAATATGTAACAGTGTTCCAACAAAAATTAAAACTAATATAGTTTGCAATGTACAGCAGCATCAATTCTCATCGAAACGAAAATAATATGTTTACAGCATCTATTTAAAACGGCACTGTTAAATCTAAACATGTTTAGGCATAGGACTATTTTTTCTAAGTTTTGTACCGTTCTCCACACCTCTTCAGAACAGTTTTTGTAGTCCTTGTTTAAAAAAAATAATTTTCCCAATTATTATTTTTTTTATTTGTTTTCATATATGGAGAAGATTTTTTGTGTGTCTCTTACTTCACTCATCACCGGCAACGATATTGTCGGGGCTCCCACCGATATTGTCGGCGACGTGTGCAAAGTACGCCGACACCGACACCGATATTATCGGGGCTTCCTCCGATTTTATCGGTGTCGTGTGCAAACACGCTAAGGTGAATAACGCCAATATCTTTTGCAAAGCCCGAAACTAGCCACAAAGGTTTGGGGAGGCCACGAATATGTAAGGGGGAGGGGCAAGTTATTAGAATTCTCTTACAAATATTTAAATTAAGATTTTTGCAATAATAATAGCATTTTGTATTATTCCGTGGTCTGAAGAGGTCACGGAAAGTTTATAGGAACCAGGCCCCCTAGCTCCCCCTGAAAACCAGGATCTCCTACGTACCTTAAAAAAATATCTTTTCATAATTTGTCAGAGCACCACTTCGTCTTTCAGTTGATTCGAGAAGAAAGTGTTGTGCAAGATATTGAACATTTTCCTTCTTAAAGCCGTGTCTAACATTTTCAGCTGCAATCATCAATCCTATTATAATAACATGGTGACCTTCTTTCCAAAGTATTATGAACACTATTTGTCTTATGCAGTTGAAAATTTCTCCAGACGTTAAGCTACTCCTTAAACTACATGTTAACTTTTTTATTTTTAAATTAGCTCTTATAGGTCATTAATATTACTTTTTACAAAGAAATGTGACAGCACTGTAAATATATACACAAATTCAGGTATAGAGTTCCCTCGTGGCTAAGCGGTTAGCGTACGCGACTTTGGCGTGGGAGACCCGGATTCGATTCCCGGCGGGAGCTCATGTGGTTCGGATTCCACGTTAATCAGTAGGTCCACGTCTCATATAGCCTCGTTGCTGAAAGGGACGTTAAACTAAAATTAACTCAAATCAACTCAACAAATTCAGGTATTGGAGAATCTGCCGGGTTTCTTTTCCTGCTCGTGGAGGTGCAGATACAATCTTCCCTGATTCACTCACACCATTGCTCCTCACTGATCTTCAAAAACTTAGTAGGGGAGGAAAACAAGTTACGAAATGAGAAAAGATCGTTCATCTAATAATGTGGAGAATGCATATCTTCGAAGTTATGTTAGTTGACGATCTGATCATAGGGTTCGGAAGAGCAAAGGGTTGCGGAAAGCAAGACTGACTGCTGTCAGAAATGAGACAACCGTATCTGCCTACACATCTTTTTACTTGTATTTTATAACAACCCTTGTCAACAGGGTGCACTTTCCCTATTTTTATTTTTCAACTTATATTTGATCCTGTCTTGGTTCTTGCGCGGTGTAGAAAGGAGACACGACAGACAGAAAGCAGAACTGAAAGCATTATCATCAATATGTTGCTTTCCAAAATAAGGAATATAGTCTACCTATAACTTTAAAAAATAAAACTTATAATCTTAAAAGAAATATTTGGGAAGATGAAAGAATAAATCATGGAATTTCAGGCGTGTGCGTAACATTAATATGCAAAATAAATAAATAAATATTACAATATTTTTGAGGGTCTAGATAATTTGAACCTGATATTGGTATCCCAAGGGTAAGCAAGTGAAATATTTTTTCACTTGTTTTTCACTGAAACCTGATTTACAGAATATATATATATATATATATATATATATATATATATATATATATATATATATATATATATATATATATATATATATATATATATATATATAAAATGCATGATGTGTGTGTGTGTGTGTGAGAGAGAGTATTTTGACTTAGTTCGCTGACCAACGTCAGGTTACATCTTAGGAATCTACAATTACATCACTTTTGAACAAAGAGACGATTTTCCTTGTTTCCCATACGTAGTTCATAATACCAACTCCTTTGATTCATTTAAAGAACCAATTACCGGCTGGTCGCAAATTACCGGAATTATTATTTTCGTCTGAGGAATCTTATCAATCTCTCAATCAACTTTGGCGATAAACAGTAATGATCTTGTCGTAAATTAAAATGATCACAAATCGCACGGAATCAATAAAAATATATTCATAGAAAGATCTACACCTGTATACAGGGTGGGCCATTTTAATTAATCCACGGAAATATCTGAAAAATGATAAAACATAGAAGAAATGTTTCAAGTACACGTTATATATTGCTAAGGGGGAAAACCAATTCCGCCAAAAGTACCCCTCCCCGCTCCCCCTAAATTGGGGTGACGGGGGGTAACTTTGAAATGTCAAATGGGAACATGGGTCGAGTAATACCTCGTTCGAAAGGTCTTGGAAAACTAAGTAACGCTGTACCAAAAGATGTTCTATATTGTGCACCGGTTTCAAAATGGCCGCCATAATATGGTTCGGAAACTCCAGTACCCGTAGTGTGAAAACCATGGAAGGTAAGTGAATGGAACAAAATGAAATACGTAAATATCATAGGGCATATCGAACGGTGTGGTCCCTGTGATCCCAGTGGCCTCCCTAAAGGGGTCTTGGGGGCTAACTTCAAAATTTCAAATAGTAACATGAGTCGAGTGGTACCTCGTTCGATAAATCTTGCAAAATCTAACATATTGCAGGAGAAAACGATTGATGTGAAACGGCAGTGTTCTCAAAAGGCCGCCGAAACATAGTATCCGTGTCAAAGAAAAGGTTTAGTACCCGTAGTATGAAAGCGATTGGAGATAAATCAACAAAAGAAAAACTGGAGTAGCTAACTGACGTAACGCACATCGAGAAGTGTTGTCGGGGTGACTCCAAGGGCCAACTGAAAGGTATCCGGGGCCAACTTGAAAATTTCATATAGCAGCTTGAAGCGAGTAACATCACGTTACATAGACAAATCAATATCAAACAGCTTCTGTAAGAAAATTTTCGACATGAGACACCGTTTTCAAAATGATCGCAAAGACATGGTGACTGTGTCTAAGAAAACGTCTAGTGCTCATAGTATGAATACGGTTAGACATAAATGAAAATAACGAAAATTAAATAGGAAAACCACGGAGGTGTTCCAAGGCTCGAGAATAATACAACAGAGATAAAAATATTAGAGTAAAATTGCCATAATGTATAGAGAGAAATCCAAGTCCTGCAAAATAATCTCTCCCTGCGCTCTGTATGTGAGTGGGGTGGAAAGTAAAGTGAAAGTTCAAACGAGAACTCTACTTTAATTCGTAAATTAAGGCTAACCTTACAAATAGGTATGGTGTGGTTGAAACATTTGTTTGTAAGGATGACGCTGTAGTAACTAAAAAAAGAGAAACTTTTATGCAATGCGTGCTGGTTATTCAGAAAGCATTTTGGGGATATACGTACACACCGTTTCGTCCCTCAAGCTCACAATATGACATGAATACTAATATTTAATCAAAATGTAACTGTGGCCATCCGCGTTAACTTAGTGCACCAATTCTCTATGCATGAAGTCTGCCTTCCAAACAGCATTGGGTAGGTCAAGCGTACACCCGAACCGTTGTCCGGTCGGACATTGAAATTTTGAAGTTAGCCCACAAGACCCCTTCAGGGAGGCCACTGGGATCACAGGGATTACATCATTCGATATGCCTTATGATATTTACGTATTTCAATTTTGTTCCATTCATTTACCTTCCATGGTTTTCATACTACGGGTACTGGAGTTTCCGAACCATATCATGGCGGCCATTTTGAAACTGGTGCACAATATGAAACATCTTTTGGTACAGCGTTACTTAGTTTTCCAAGACCTTTCGAACGAGGTATTACTCGACCCATGTTCCCATTTGACATTTCAAAGTTACCCCCCGTTACCCCCATTTAGGGGGGGGCGGAGAGGGGTACTTTTGGCGGAATTGGTTTTCCCCCTTAGCAATATATAACGTGTACTTCAAAAATTTCTTCTATGTTTTATCATTTTTCAGATATTTCCGTGGATTAATTAAAATGGCCCACCCTGTATATCCACATTCGTGCATACTTCTATTTTGTAGTTGACCATTCATCACAACATAATTAATACTTGATCTGTTGATAATTTACGAGTGAAACATCTCAACCAAAATCTCGCGGCCTACAATCTCGCCTGGCGAAAACCTCGCGGACCAAAATCTCGCATAATCAAAATTTTGCCGGACGAAATCTATCCTGGCCAGAGTCTTGCGAGATAAAACTTAGTCATCTAATATCTCGCGGGACCAAACCTTGCAGTAGCGGTTCTTCTGTATAGAATGTTTAAAATATATATTTAAAATATTCAGTGTACACTTGGAAAATAATAATTATTATTATAAATGAACAAGACAGAACATAATAAGTGATTTTATTAATTTTTAAAAGAGGAAAAGAAAGGTTAACAATTAGTTCCTGACTCATTAATATAACACTTGTATCGAATACAGTTAAGGTTAACAATATAATTTAATTAAGTAGAGGTGCAGAACAAAGAATAGGGTGCCACTTTTTCTTTCTTTCTTTTTTTTCTTTTTCTTTTTCTTTTTTTTGTGGAAAATTTACCAGAAACTAAGAACTTATTTATGTACGCGGATAACCTGTAACTCAACAGCACTGAAAAGTTTGCTCCATCATCATGATATTGCTCTGTGTGAATAACGCAATAATCATACGTGTCTGGTAAAATTTTAAAAGGTAATTTACATTTTTGCTCTAATAATTATAACAATAATGTTTTGATCAGTGGCATATTTAGGAGACTATCGAGCTCAAGGCCCTCAAAATAATTTTATTATTATGTTTTCGGATTATACATACAACACAAATGCTTGTTACTGATTCTCAAGTCCCCACCCCGAAACAAGATCCTAAATACGCCACTGGTTTTAATAATATTTGAATCGATATTATTAGTAGAAATACTTTATAGAAAGTTCAAACCTGAATTATCACAGAAATAAGAACACATAAGACTTTAGTAATTGTAGTCGTATTGTCGAACGAACTCCCAAAGGGTTGACCTCTTGAATGAAAGTGTCAGAGATACTTGTTAATTTGCATTTGAAGCTAACATCTTAGAAATGCCTTGACAGTTTATACTAGAAAATATTTCACTGTGGCATAAGAAAAACAAAAACTAGATGTTGTACCTTTTTGCCATTTTAAATTCGAAACGGGACAAGAAACGCAACAATTATCGTCTCATTTTCGAGACGAGAAATTTCTCGAGTCCCGTGGGCAAAGATAATTCATTGGGATGCGCACGAGACGAGTCGAGACAGGATTTTCCCGACAAGATTCGAGTCGAGACACTGCTCTTCCAATAGAAAAATATGCATTTTTCGAGTCGAGACATCACTTTTACAGCACATTTTCGAGACGAAATAGTCACAAATTTTGTCTCTTGTGCATCCCTACTAATTCACCCAAGTCTTGGATCTCAAACATTGTTTTAGTGTTCGTATACATGATATGCAAAAAACTTCAAATTGAGAAAATGATGGTACAAAAGCAATGAAGATCAAGTATCTACGTTTAAAATATGCAAGTCATTACACAATTTACTCTAATAATAAGTATGCTTTAAATGCTGTTATATCACACTATCTATTTGTGGACCAATCGTGATGCGGAACGGTTGTGATAACTTCCAGATGAAATCAAGAAAAAAATAGGGCACATTTTTAAAACATAAATTAACAAAACACAACAGTAAAATTTCGAGACAAGAGCGAAAGAAGCCCTCTAGGATAGAGACTAGACGATACCTATTACATTTAGGAGACGAGACGATAAACTTTACTTCTCGTCTCACGGAGAACACTGAACGAAATAGACATGTAGTGACTACCTGGCACATGTTGGTGCATTCTTTTTTTTTGCATGAATAATCGATTTTATTTCATATCAATCTGCAGGCATATCATCAATCTGTACGCTATTATTGGGGTATTAACCAAAAATAGAACACTGTAGAAAGCATTAAGTCATTATTTAGAAATGAAATAAAATCTTTGATTTTTACGTCCCACAGTAATGCTGGCTAGGCTAAAGGAGACGGTGATGATGAGAATGAATGAAATGGTGGAATGAAGGCAGTGAAGGAAATCTCTCCAATATATCTAAAGAAAAAATCCTTGGCGAGATTTTTTTCTTTGGCAGTTTTGAATAATGAATTCTCGGTCGTTTTCTTCTTACACATATATTAATATTTTGCAGTTCGCTATCCATCATAACAGGGTAAATCGTCTTTAATCCTATGCAAACTTTTGTCAGTTGATGCGACAAATAAACGAGTTTACTCTACACTATACAGTTAGAAGCTATTTTTATAAGATGAACACTTCCTTCACTTGAAATCAACATAGACAGATTTTCTGAAACTTTCGTACGTTGTTAGCTCCAATATGCCACTACAGGAAATTATTCGCGGAAATGTGTACGCAGAATCAATGCATTCTTTATGATCTATGAAGAGAGAGAATGCAGATTCGTCTTTTATGTGCTGTCAATTTGCATACCATCGGTTTGTTTGTCTTTGGGGTCAACACGAAGTTCACGCACGTGACCAAGCGGGGGTCAAAGAATGAAAGAAACTTACCTGGTTAGCCTCCCTTGCAACATGAAGACCATAAATTAAACAGCGTTTAAATGAAAGAAAATTAATTTTTAATTAGCGTGCTCTAATATTATTCTAGCAAGAAAAAGTAAAATTGAACATGTAATATTAATACTAACAAGCATTTGGATGAAGTTCGAAATATATAAAATAAATAGTTTTCATAATATTTTGGAAAGAAATATGCCATGTTATTACATAGGGAAATTCCAACGCATTCCGAGTGTTTTGGACACAGCTTTAAATATGTACAATTCTTTATAGTTAAGAATGTCAGAATCCCTTCGCAATTTATACTCTTTACGTCTTCTTTCGGGAATCACCATTTCGGTTTTAAGAACTTTTATTGAGTAATCTGAGCAAAATATTGAGGGGACCTCAAAAAAATCTTAAGCACTTGCTCCAAAAAGTGACCATTTGCTCAGCTTTATGTATATCAAATCTAGAGCAGTTGCTAATCAGCCAAGGACAATGAGCAATTGCTCACCAGTAGCTTGAATAGAATTATTTTTATTTACACGAAACTGAGCATTTGCTCCTAATTTGAGACTTTAGCACTTGCTCATTTTTATTTATACGGCCCGTTGTCGAGCATTCTTAATCACTTCCACTAAAAACGGGATGATAATAGTGACGGAATGCCACCTTCGTGTTAAATAGGTCCACTTTCCACACTACCTCTTGCGTAAGTTTTTCCAAGGTATTGCTAGGCTTATGGCTCAGTCTTTTATATATCCTAGATGACAACTTTTGATCTATTTGTGCAAAAACACAAAATACTAACACAATATACATTGAGGGCATAACAACGTTAGATACACAAATACAAAGTAATTTGTAAAGGTAATAATAGATATCGCAATTAACCAATCCAAATAGTTGTAGTGGAAAGAAGGACAGACATACATATATTACGAATTTAAAATCTATGAATTTTGATAATTAATGTTTAATGTAAGCATTCAAAACCAGTTTAATTTTTTCTGCTATTCATCATAGTTGGATAGAACTTTAAGAAAATTCGTATTTTCAGATGGGCTTGTACTTCGGACCATTCAATGAGCATGGGGTTGGCAATTCTCTTTCCTCTTTACCATTGACTAAAGAGAATTCTTCACCTTCTTGAGGATAACTATTTGGGGAGAGTGCGGAATGAAATTCTATTTTAAAAACTAGAACATTTTACACTACATGAAATCCTCCAGAAATTTTTAAAAAAATCTCGAACACTCTACATTATATGAAATCTATATTACAAAGTCCCACATAGTGACTCTTTATAAATCTCTTCAATATTTTTTTATATTCTGAAGCTTACTAAGATATATTTTTAAAGGATAACGACTCCTTCCTGTGGCTGACCGTCATCGTAGGGGAAGGGATGAAGCTAAGAAGCTTTATTTCTCATCCATGTATCATCTCTCATCCTCATGTTCTTGTATGCCCTCTCCGTGCGAATACCGCTACTGGACTCGCGGGTGGTTGGTGGGAATGTTGGAAAGTGGATGATCCATGGACGTCTTTCTTCATCTAGGGTGGACGTGCACCCATCCCAGTCTCTGTGTGTTCATTCTGTGTTCGTGTTGTCCGGAATCCTAGTCTTTGAAAATACAAAAAAAGCCTATTAAATAAAACATAAAAAAGTTAAAAATAAAATAAAATAAAATAAAAGTATAAAAAGGATGTAAAAATCCGCACCTTTTCTTCTTTTGAATTAGTGAGGGTCTATTCTTTTGGTTCCTTTTAGTATATTTTAGTTCCTATCCTTTTAGTTCCAATGCTTCCTTTCCCAGGGAATGCATTTCTGTCGACGGGAATATTTTCTTGTATACCCATTTTCCCTTGACTGCGTCGTCCTCACGCTGATCCTAGGTCAGGATAGCCAGGGGAGTAGCGTAAGTTCTCACAAGCATCCCGGTGTGAAGGTATGGCGTTCACACACATGTTCTCTTTATAAATGTATATTTAATGTTAGCATCTCATGGGTACTAAAACTATACAATCGTTTTATAGTCTACCCTCTCATAAGAAGTCCAAACCAAACGAAAGCGAGACAAAATTTCAACTTTTCGACAGTATTGGGAAACCTGTAATCAGATGTCTTCAACTTAAAGCCAAAGATGCTGATAGTGCCAAAGCCCAAGCTAACCGTCCGAGTGGTATTAAGGGCTTGTCCCGGCCCCTTTCCTTATTAAAGAAGTAATTACTTAGAACGCCGAACAAGTTAAAGATGTCAAGAAATTATGGAATGATATTTCATTAGTGGAAACGGTCGATAAGAAGCAGACAGTGAAGTTATAAAATTGACTCCCATTGGACCAGTGAACGTGTAGGTAGAACCGCATCGTTTACTGAACGTCTCTCGCGGTGTCGTATCATATTGGAACCTCCTAAATGCCACCGAGGAGAAGATTAAGCTCGAACTGGCTGACCAACATGTTGTAGAGGTACTTCCATCAAAAGTAAGAAGCCAGGTGAACTCATTGCTACTCAGCCACTGGTTCTTACTTTCAGTTTGCCTGCGCTTCCGGACTACGTGAAGGTTAGTTATCATGCGTCCCTATAGTCCCAGTCCCAGTTGTTTAAAATGTCAACACTTCGGGCAAATCAGTACATCGTGTAATGGGAGTGCTGCTCTTTGTACGAATTGTTACTAGAGTAGTCATGGTGCGGAACAATGTACAGCCGCCAAGTCCTTTTGTGTCAATTGCAAGGGCGAGCATTCTCCTTGGTCTCAGGACTGCCAAGCCTTTCAACTTAAAAAACGGGTTCACTCGAGCAGAGGGTTCTATGAAATAGAAAATTTATGGATAAAATACAATGTGATACATTTTTAGTGAAGGAATGTGAGTGTGAATATTAAATTACTGACAGTGCACAACATATTGATATGAATTCTGACTGATAGTGAAAGTACTGTATATGTAAGTATGCTCTTCCATTATGCTCATTTATGCGTATTCACCCCGTCGCTGACACGTTTGCTCTCTACGGCTGCACACCCCCGCTGCAGCTCGGGAACCCCTGCTGCGCTATCCTCTGACTCGGTTAGATAGCATTCTTGCTTTTAGTGGCCACCTAGCACAAGTTGATTCGTGTTTTATGCACTGTAGTTTTCATGCCATACATTCACACTCTATTTATACTGAGTCCTCATGAAATCAATCTGCAAGTAGTTATGGTGTTTCTCGTTTAACGCATTCTCTGCTAAAACAAATAGAAAGATCTAACCTACCCTGAAATTGTAAGAAATGTGTTACAATTTCATAGAACCGTCTTATCGAGTAATACCTAAGAAACATATCCAAGAGCCTATGCTTAGATTCGTTTAAAAGAAACCGTCCTTTCCTCGCTTTCTGTGTCCTTTGCTACTGTTGCAGCTACTTGTAAATCTGTGGTAACTCATACGCCCGACGTTTCCATCCCAACTGATTTTGTTTCTGACAAAAATCAAGAAATTCAGACTCCAGTCGCATCTACTAGCGAACCCCCAAACCCCACGTATTTCTGTTCGTGTGTCGGTTTTCGGCGAGCTCCAGCTTTTGTCGCTGGCCTGAAACTTTGGAGTCAGCATATACAGAAAGACATTGATACGGTCCGTTTCCCGAAATTAACAAAATCTCTACCTATTCGTAAGCCACCTTCAATTTCCTTGAAATCTGATATGGTTTAAGACGACCTGATGGATACTGAGTGGACGGTTCTTGGTCCACGTGAAAAGGTTCGTCTCAAACGTTGATTTCTGATTTATTGTTTTTTTAGTGTTCTTATATGTTTTATTTATTATTAATATTATTAGTATTTGTTGTTATTATTATATACTTATTCTTATTGTTATGTATTTGTTGTTTTGATGTATTTTATCCCTTCGTTTAGATTTTTACTTTTCTGTTGCAGCAGTATTTTTGATATATTTTAATATGTTGGTTTTTAAATGTTATTTAAGGCAGTTGATCGTGACGCGGACAAATAATAGCCTAGATGCTGATGCCAGCATTAAACCTTAATCAAAATCATGTTGATCGTGACGGGGACAAATATCCTCGATACTGATGTCCTCATTAAATCTCAATGAAAGTCATGTGGATCTTGACGGGAACAAATAGCCTCGATACTGAAGTCCCTATTAAACCTCAATAAAAGTCGTGTTGATCGTGATGGGAACAAATAATCTCGATACTGAAGTCCCCATTAAACCTCAATGAAAGTAGTGTGGATCATAACGGGGACAAATAGCCTCGATACTGAACTCCCCATTAAACCTCAATGAAAGTCGTGTGGATCATGACGGGAACAAATAGCCTCGATACTGAAGTCCCTATTAAACCTCAATAAAAGTCGTGTTGATCGTGATGGGAACAAATAATCTCGATACTGAACTCCCCATTAAACCTCAATGAAAGTCGTGTGGATCATGACGGGAACAAATAGCCTCGATAATGAAGTCTCCATTAAACCTCAATGAAAGTCGTCTGGATCATAACGGGGACAAATAGCCACGATACTGAACTCCCCATTAAACCTCAATGAAAGTCGTGTGGATCATGACGGGAACAAATAGCCTCGATAATGAAGTCCCCATTAAACCTCAATGAAAGTCGTGTGGATCATGACGGGAACAAATAGCCTCGATAATGAAGTCCCCATTAAACCTCAATGAAAGTCGTGTGGATCATGACGGGAACAAATAGCCTCGATACTGAAGTCCCCATTAAACCTCAATAAAAGTAGTGTTGATCGTGACGGGGACAAATAACCTACCTAACCTAACCTAACTTCATCTATAGTTCCTTTTAAAAAATTATAATTTAAAAAATATAATCGGGACATTCACGTTGGAGTGAGGCTATTTTTTCTGTTGTAATGTTTATGATTTTTTTGTAATACCTGAAAGGTGTGGGCTTTCATTAGGCGGTGTTCGTGAGTGGGGAATAACCTACTTAAGGTGTCACTTATGGTATTTTCAGAGCCTGGTATGAATTGTATTTTATAATTTAGCTTTTGTAGTTTAACGGCCCACCTGAGTAACCTATTGTTCCAGGACTTAACCCGATTTTAGTAAGATAGAGCGTGATGATCAGTGACAATGATCACGTGATTACCTAACAAGATTGATTTTCACTTTTTGATTGTGATCAGAATCGTAACCTTCGCTAGTGTCATTTTGCTAACTTTTTGCTTGAAAGTACCTAAATCTTGGTTAATCCTTTGATCACGCATGTGACTAATATTACTTTGTAGGTTAATTACTTCTTGTTCTAACTTAAAAACACCCTACTTCTAACTTCTTGCTCCACCTCTGACTTAACAGCTGATTGTAATGGAATGTTTCGTACTTGCCGTATGTTTTGAACAGACTGTGCCGTGTGTTTCTTTAACCTATCAACTTTTGTAGTTAATTGTGTAATATTGGCGGTGTTTTGCAAAGCTACATTTTTAATTTCGGCAACTTCGTTCTGAATATCATTTACTTTTTGACACTGTTCATGTAAACTTGACGTAGTTTCCCGTATGTGCGTATTTTTACGCTTATTGTTGCTTCAAAATCCAAAATATGGTTTTCAACTTGTGTTTGGTGTTTATTAACACTAAATTCCAATACGGCTTGCCTATCTTTTAATTCATTAAACCTCTCTTGATTTTCTTTGCGATAGGTTGTAATTTCGGCCTTGCAATCCTCAATCTCTGCCTTTGAGAACTCTAAATTTCTTTTACATTCTTGTATATACTCCTCTATTTTCTCTTCCATGGTCTGTATGTCGTGACAGAATTATTAGTTTGCACAATATTTTTGTTAACTTGTTCTAATTTATTATTTACATCTTTTCTTAGTTCAGTAATGTTTTTTTGCAATACTTTCTTTAAATTGTGCTGACTGGTCCTCAAGCAATGCAGTAAGCATTTGCTTTAACTCTGCAG
Organism: Thermobia domestica; assembly: GCF_964235325.1. Taxonomy (NCBI): domain Eukaryota; kingdom Metazoa; phylum Arthropoda; class Insecta; order Zygentoma; family Lepismatidae; genus Thermobia; species Thermobia domestica. The sequence continues at coordinate 10,234,159 of NC_137465.1, forward strand.
AGTCTGATATTTTGTCTACTTATTTTTATTGACTGGCACTAAAATAAGCTAATAGTATCTTTAAAAATTATCTACAGTTTCTCTAAATTGCAACTAATATCTTTAACACACATATACAAACACAATAATTAACATACACTTTTACACTTGTAATGCACAAATCATAATACGCATTGACCTATATTCTTTTTTTTTCAGTGCCAGTATTTAAAAGGGACTAATTTTCGCGTTTACACGAATGGAAGGAAGTCTATAAAAAATAAGCAATTATACTATTCCAGAGCTATTTAAATATTAACTAGTTACTATAAACTCCTGGGTAAAATGACTAATTTCTGCCTTTAATTTTTATTTCTTGGGTTTTACGGCACCAATTGTTTATTGCTGGTGTTGGTGAGTTTATTGCAACCAATTGCTGGTGTTGGAGGTTACATTTTTTTTTTAATTTTTGTACTTACAATGGAGACGTATTTAAAAAAGTAAAGTTTTCAATTATTTTTTTTTACCAGGACATATATTATGCTTTGCCAGCTATCATTTAAACTTGGGAAGATTTAAATGAAAGTTGGTATGCAACGTAGTTGGTTATTAAAGTATTACAATTAGTTTTATTATTATTATTATTATTATTATTATTATTATTATTATTATTATTATTATTATTATTATTATTATTATTATTATTATTATTATTATTATTTGTACATGCTTACTGCGAGGAATAGCTTACTATTTTGATTTTGGATGTGACGTATATCCTGTAATTTATAACCTTGCGTTATGAAGGATTACAATTTACAACGCAAATGATTACTTAAATAGCAACTATGTTTCATTATTTATATTTTTTGCTTTATGATTGTTTTACATTTAGCATTACGTTTTGGTTGCTATAACTTAATAATACTAAATATATGTAAGAACACTACAAAAGATAATAACAATATTTACAACACTTAATTAATATACGGCCGTTGAAATATGAATATTAGATATTAATTTTGATAATTTTAACTAACTAACTATTTTTTTTTTACATTAGTGATATATTGTATAAATGAATTTGAATGTAAGTGGCTTTTATATATATAGTTATTCATTTATTTAAATGACACTTTATTAGCTGGCGTGCTATGCGAATACGTTATATTTTTTATTACGATTTTTAAAAGAATATTTTTTGGCGATTTTAGAGCTGATTTTTTTTCGTATTAGGAATATAATTTTTGAAGCTATTAACCCTCCAGAGGGCGCATGTCGGTTGAAAAGACCAAATTGCGCCATTTTGGTCATTGCTAGTAGGAGAAAGTATTTGGAGATTCCCCCTCTCAGATGCTCCTCAGGGAGGGGGAGAGCCAAGGAATGCAGGTGGTGGAAAGGAGTTAGTTCCAAAGTGCCGTCACAGTGATAACAAAAACCCAAGGTCGGTCATTTCCACCGAAGCGCCCAATAGGTCAAAAAGACCGATGCTCCCATTCGTGCCCGTATGACCGATGCGCCCTCTCGAGGGTTAAAAAAAATACTTACAATTTTTTGGGTTACAACCTGTGGCATGGCTTATTTTTTTATTGTTTTGCTAATGAGTTTTTGGGGCAATTTTGCAAACTTTGGGTAAAACAGCTGTGCACTGAGTTTAGCTAATTAGTAATTGTAATTTTTTTTTTTTTTTTTTTTTTTTTTAGAGAATTGGATAATTAAAAACTGTGCTTGGATACTGGACGTGATTAACTATACGATTTACGAGCAAAAATATATGAAATGGTTTTTAACTTTATTATTACATATTAGGCTTAATGGCGGATGCCTTTTTTTGACTTTCTGTGCTGGAGGTCTTGGCACTTGCTTTTTGACTAATTTGCGTTGTTTTGGTCACCGTGGGTTACATGATTAGTAACTACCCACTTAATGTAACATTGTTTACCATTGGTTGATGACTAAAAATTGTTTAATTGGGAATTAGTTTAAATGTTTTTTGGACACCTGGGGGTAACTTGTGACTTTTTACCCTTGTGAGAATCAACACAGAAAAAAAAGTTTTTTTTAGCAAATTTTTGAACGAACCCACATAGCACACTACGTCCCTGGGATGTCCCATTTTGATCCCAATCATCCCATTCGGTTCCCGGGATTATCGGGACAATGAGAAGACATCCCATGGACTTTATGCATGGGAAGTCCTGAAAGATTCCCATGTAGGATGTCCACGGAACGTCCCAGATCGGACAGGAGGTCCGAGGGAAAACCAATAGACATCCCTTCGTGGTCCCGTTGAATATCCCGTATCCCGGGATATTAGCGGACATCTGGATCTCCCTCGGAAATCCTGTGGATGTCCCGGGAGCACATTCGGATATCCCGGGATGTCCGGTCGTCTGTTGCGGGCTCAGTCTCGGACATCCCATGAACGTACTTGTGCTATGTGGGAAGTATTATTGTTTTGGGCATATACACATATAAAGATAAAATTAATTTGTTCGTTTTTGAGATGAAAATGACGATAAGACTGATTTTATTGCTAACTTACGTCCTTTTTTCTTTCTTTCTTTCTTTCTTTTTTTTTAAACCAAAATTGGGTGGGAAAACTAATAAACTGAACATTTTAATTTTTATGCTTTGACGAGCGTCTTGCTGTTAATAGCATATTTTTATACATATATAATTCATAACCTAATAAATAAATTCTTTTAGCAAAGTAAAAAATGTACCTCTCGATCAATAATCGACACAATTAGTAGGGCCACACAAGCAAGTATTTTTCATTCTATTTTCTCAAAGACTATATGCGGAAGTTTAATGTCAAGTGTGCTATTTTCTTTAGCTTTAATACCCTACGCGCGATATTCGTTTATTTTTAAAAAGTAAATATTCTAATTAACTAAAGGGAAATTAACGTTTAAGTGGTAATGAAATTCTAGGTTAAAGCTCATTGATCACACTGTGCTTCGTACTGACATCTTATAGTGTAATAATGAATAATGCGCGTAATGAGTTACCGAGCGTATACTTCAATATCATTTTCACCTCATGTTTCATGTTCAGCGTCAAGTTTAGATTTGCCAATTGATTTTTTTGTGGTCTACCTTTTCGAAAACAACGTACGAACGTTCACAATTACACATAATTTTTCCACTTCAGCATGATCTATCGTATGGGCGTAATCTCACCCCATAACTAATATGTTTGTTTTCGATGACCGTTGCAATGATGCCATCTGGCGAGCGAACAGTGAAAGAGACAGCACGTACCAGAGCTGTCATGTAAGGCATTTCATTGTGCGGCAATATGTAGAACAGTCTACTTCACACTTTGGGATTATGACTTCTGTTTGATTATGGCAGTGTTGGAGGACCACATATGACATGTCCTATTGTCTAAATTTCATCAAGAACATTCAGTCAGCACAGCGTCACGAAACATAATTGCTGGTCACGGTGCTGTGAATGTCGGAAGTGCCAGAGGTTTTGGTCTGGGGTCATCAGTCTTACCGGCAAGTCACGAGAAGGGAGACCTGTTCAACTTGACAATGATGCCCTGCGAGCGGTGGTCCAGGCAAATCTAAATTAAAATGTTGAAGAACTGGCCAGCGAACTCCAAGTCACTCATTCGACCCTTCATCATCCTCTGCAGGACCTTGGGCACAGGGGCGGATCTAGGACGGACTTCTGGGGGGGGGGCTTGTAATACTGCTACTTGGAGCTACTTTTAAGAGTGTCAAGAAATAAACTATATATTTTATTTATATATAAAATAAAAAAGTTTCATCTTCTGGAAGGGCGATCGCCCCCCCCTGGATCCGCCCCTGCTTGGGCATGTGTCGAAACTCGATAAATGCGTTAACGCCTCAACAAAAGCAGCGGCGAGGACAGATGTGAGCCATTTCTGAACAGAATGGTAACAGGGCGTGGAAGGTGGGCTCTCTAACATAATATTCGTCAATGCGTCTCTAAATGGGGCTGCAGGTCCTTTGCCAAAATAGGACCTTCACCCTTGCGAAGTGATGTTGAATGTTTGGGGGATATTCGTGGGATAATTCATTTTGATGTTTTGCCAAGTAACCAGAGACTTCATCTAGATGTTTACTGTCGGCACCTTGAACGCCTATGAACTGTATTGTTGGAATAAGGAATTTTCTTGCTTTATCGCAAGAGTCCTCATCCACGGTAATAGCAGTGTTTTTCGCAGCCTGCAAAACCACCTTTCCGGGAAAAGACTACAAGAGAAAAATGATGTGCGACCAAGGGCACCCATCAGGGGGGGGGGGGCAAGTGGGGCACTCGCCCCTATAGGAAATTGTACTTGGGAATATCGAAAACCCAATAGAATTTTTACATTAGTTACGGCAAAATTTGAAACTATATTTGAAATATCGCTTATACTTGCCCCCATTGGAAACCACAACATGGGCGCCCTTGCGTGCGACGAACAATGATCCAGTTGTTTGCCTCCAAAATCGGTGACTTCTTTCAATGAGGGATTCAACTGGTTGGCAGGTGGCAGTATTGGAAGTCCGATGGAGATTATTTTCCTGAATAATGGTAGGTTATCGTTCTTTTTGTCACCAGAGCAAAAATACGACATTAGTTATATGATGACCAGATACATGTCTCATCTTTGGAGATTTTTCCTATTAAACGCTAACAATGCTGTGCAGAGAACTATTATAATAATGGTATTGTAACTTCTTTGGTATTTCACATTATTGTAATGCCATATAGAAAGAGAACTGTAAACTACTAAATGTTTTCAATATTATAATTGCATTGACTCAAGGTTAAGGACTTCGAAGAAATCTTCTTTACATACCTGCTTAGGTATCATTAAGAAATCATTTACTATAGCTATTTTCTCCATTTTCCGTGTAGGGCTGGCGTGTTTAGTGGTGATCCTGTCCTCTTGCGTCACAACGCTCACCGCGCTTTCCATGTCTGCCATCAGCACGAATGGGTTGGTCAAAGGAGGTAAAGTACTCATTACGCTTTCTCTTCTTTCTTTCTTTTTTAACTAAGTGATTATTGAATTACAATTACCAATTATAGAGGTTATATATATGAACATCCGTGATAACTTGTGTATGAGCTTAGAAAAGAATATTACGTTTTGTTTGTAATTTAAATGGATTGGCAGTCTTTGGATGAACTAAACAACAACTGCGTAAAAATAAATTATTTATTTATTAACATTGTGTAAGTTAAGTACACCTGAACTCGTGTAGGAAATGAAATGAAATGAAATCTTTAAGTTTTACGTCCCACAATTATGCCGGTTAGGCTAAAGGAGACGGTGATGATGAGTAATGAATGAAATGGTGGAATGAAGAAAGTGGGAGGAAACGGGAGAGCCCCGAGAAAACCCACGCACAAGGTGTTTGTCCACCACAAAGTTCACTTGGCGGGGGCTGGGATCGAACCCAGGACCCCAAGCACCAGAGGTGAACGCTCTACCACTGAGCCACCGCTACGAAGTTGTGGAGTAGTGGTTTGGATTCGATGGAGCCCCTCCGTGTGTGAATTCCAGTCCTCACAAATTACGGGGAAAATGAAGTAGACAATTAGAACTGCAATTTGTGATCTGCTTATATCTGTTGATGTTTCCGGGTAGTAAGGATCATACCAAGGGTTTGACTATAAGATAATCTTATTTAAATTGCATTTTGAGCTTAAAGTATATATATATATATATATATATATATATATATATATATATATATATATATATATATATATATATATATATATATATTATTTTAACGTCCATTGTCGGCAGTGGAGCCTACATAGAAGAGACATAGTTTGAAGTGAAATCAGAAACGATGTAATGCCTTCGATTCTCTTCTACCGAGAATTGAACCTGGAACCTTATGAGCCAAAGAGAATGCGTTCTGGGCGTTAGACCTGCGAGAAAGGCTAAAAACAATCAAAATATTAAAAGCAAAACAGAACTGATAAAAAATAGATGAGTTATTGTGTGTAATATTAGTGTATTAGTGTAATATTAATGTGTAATCGTAGTGCAGGAGCGCCACTAAATATTAAGTTTAGTGCATATTTACTTTATATCGTGGTTACCACCGAAATTTATTGCAAATACGCTTTAAGCCTAAAGTGAAATTCAAATATTTTGTAAACTGTTCTTGACATGGTGTCTTGACATGAAAACTAAGAAACAGCATCTTGGATTTTTATCGGTTCTTCTCCATAGATTGTGCACTAACTTGTTGACAAGTACACCCGCTGGGAATCGAGCTCGGGACTACGCTCACAGACAGCACAAATGTTGCCCACTCAGCCACAAATGGGAATGACTGTTGACTACTTCTGATTCCACATAATTCCATTCTGGTTGAATTCTGATAAAGAAAACTGTAGGCTCCTTTGATAACAGAAGATCTATCTGTAGGGAAATTCCACAATTATAATCCATTTTATTTTTATTGTGTAGTGTTCTCATGTTATAATTTCTTTTTTCTGTTCATAAACTTCACAGTTCTCAGTATTCGTATCAAAAGTTCCTCAGTGAAATCAGTGGTTGTGATGGACACTGTTAATTAATGGCAAGATGAACGAAAAGTGTTGTATCAATACGTAACATCCAATTATATGATTAATATTTACTTATAAATTGTTGGGAGAGAATGGAAGATGGCGTGAATGTGGACGTCAGGGTCGGACCAAGGGCCGGGCAATCCGGGAACTGCCCGGGGCACCACAATCAGGAAGCGCCAAAACAAGCCTAAAGAAGTAAACTAAAGTTCATTCAACGAACCTTCTGATCCTGATGTAAACATTACAGAATGGTATTACTCCGCCAGTCATCGGATGATTGGCTATCGGTCAGCGCTTCTTTCGAGAAGCACGTGGTTGTACCCTGTCGGCGTTTTACATATTCCTCGCACGCAGCCATACTGTAAACCGTGATTCGCGCGTAAGGTGGGTCAAAGCCACTTTCTGCGCATGCGCATTCTCTTTTATTGCATTAATTTAATTTAGTTCTTAGACACCGTGTTGTTTCTGTTATATAACTGTAAGGAAATTGCATTTCTGGTAATGAGCCTTACAAGCAACAAAAACATTGAAAAACAGCTTATTTGACAATGGACTATTTTCTTCTGCCGCGTGGATGTTCCAAGGCTCTTGAACCAATAAAGTGAAGCAATTACCACGTGCATCTGTTTACGTGAGGTACTGAACGTTCCTTGAATAAACGTGTTTTCTACTGACTTTTATGGTTTATATTCTTGTAAAGTGGTTTCAATTACATCATCTTTCTCCATTCTACCATCGAAGAAGAGAGTTTTATAGTACTAGGGGAACTGTATCGACAAATGGAGACATAGCATGTAGAAGAAAGAGTGGAAGAGGAGTTGGTATTGTTTACAGCGGACCATGTTCTTTGCTAAATTTTCCCAGGCAATGAATGCTATTGGATTTTATATATGTTACTATTTTAAAGTGGTAATGGAGGTGGAACAGTATATACAGCACTTCCTTTTGATTTCTTAAAAACGACATCGCCGCGCCAAACTGTCGGCCTTTGTTGAAAGTAGTATCTAGGAGATGTTATTGTTTCGGTATATACAGTTCTTGCCAAATCATTCATTTCGACAGTGTCGACAGTACATAAATAATGATAATAATATAATTCACAATGTAATTGATACCATATTTATATTTTTAAGTACTAAATATACCTATACAGGCACGTAGTCAGGATTTCACGATAGGGGGGGGGTCCGTGAAAAAAATACTGTAGTTATCACACCAAGGGTTCGATCATTCTAAACTATTTTGCTGGCAACATATATGCATTCGTTTGGCCAGAATTTCGTAATGGGCGGAGGGGGGGGTGACATGAAATACTGTGATTACACACCATGAGATCGATCAATCGAAACTATTTTACTGGCAAAATAGCCATATTGCTTTGTTAGGACAATAAAATGAGGATATGTTAGTAAGTATTTTAATTTAAAAAGCTATGAAAAATATTGAGTAAAAGAATATTAAAAATTATTGAAAAAGATAGTGTCTTTAGTGATGGGCAGTGGGAATATTCCCGGTGGGAAGGAATCTAAAAATGGGAATATTCCCGGGTTTTTTCCCTGGCCTATAAATTCCCGGGAAGGAATTTATTTTCATTTCTTTATTTTATCCTCCAAATTATAAGATCCATATGACTAATTACTTTATTTTAATATATTATGATTTACTTCTAGGTTTTAAAGAATTTTGAGGTTAAAAAAATTAAAATTATTTGACTGTACTTTATATAACTAATAATATGATATTTTAAGTTCCATTTCCATTTGCACTAAAAATTAGGGTAATTGTTTAATATTGGAGGCCAAAACTAGCAAATAGTAGGATGATTTGCGGAAGAAATGAGTTGATAGTGATGTTCAAGTAGTCAAGAAAGTATCGAACGTATTTTTTTTAAGGCAATAGGGGATTTATACAAAACGGAAAGGTAAGTGGAAGTGATTTATGTGAGAAAAGAAAGTCAATTGTTGGTAACGAAGATAGAAAACAACGCGCCATGCGGGTCTCTAACCCGTCTTCATTCGCTGACGCTCGCTCCGCAATGCTGTCTGAATTTAATGCTGGTAACGTAATTTAACGTATGAAACCATAAAACAACCGCATCGGAATAGAATATCGCAAAAAAGTAGGTGCAAAAGCTGGCCCCCAATGCTAAAGAACAGCCAAAATTAGCAAAGTACTAATTTACAAATGATGAAAAGGAACCATTTTGTAAAGTAATTTACAATTATGTACAAATAGAGATGAAGTACTATTAATAAACCCTGAACCACCATTAGTAATAGACGTCGGGCTGTCTCCTCTCTCTCACTCGAATTTCTGAAGAGGCACTCGGACTTATTTTACATGTGAATTAACGTATGGAATTTCAAGAAATAGGTAGAATGAAAGGTCGTATATGGCAATGTTACGTGCTAAAATATAAAGATAAGTAAGTATCTTGCAAATTTTGTGAACATAAATATGTATGCGCAAATGTTGATAAATTGGTGAGACATGTATCTTTTAGCATTTATCCAATCTAATTGGCTTATAACATTTATAAATTTAATGTGTTTATAATATCTGTAATACACTTAAGAGTCAAATTGAGCAAATACACTTACATAGCTATAAATATAAACTGTTACTACATAATTTTTTCGTACATATTTAATTGATAGAACATATTGTAAATAAATATACATTTATGCGTACTCTCCACTGGCGGATCCACGGGGATTGCGGAGGGGGCGGTCGCCCCCTCCAAAGGGTTTTTTGAACTTTCAGCATTTATCGTAGGGAAATACTAACATGGTCTTTTTCCCGACCGATCCAATATGTGTGACAAGCGTAGCAGAGTCTAATCAAAATGTGTGGTACTTAATAGTACTTAATACAGACATATTTGAATTGTGAATACGTTTCTCCCTAGTTCCTTGAGGCGGTCAGGTCACCATAAGCCCCAAAGGAGCGAGAATATGATTTATTCGTTGGACGAACAGCTGTAAGAAGGAGAGTAAGGCGACTCACTCTTTGAACTAAAAACGTATATTTTAAAATTGTGTCCTAGAAAAAGGATATGGGAATGGAATTCGGGTCCTAAAACTTCAAGTACCTTTACCTTGAATAAAGAGAAATATAGAATCTTCAGCGCTCCTTACCGGAAAGCTCTCTGAAACTGAGACTTTTCAGTTGGTTGATTGATTAATATGTATTTACGTCGTTTGCCAAAAGTGATGCTTTACAGAACGAGGACTAGAGTTTAAAGTTGGAAGTGTAGTGCGTTCGATGCTCACTCACCGGGAATCAAACCACAGAACCCCTTGCATCAAAGATCAAAGGTACGTTCGCTAGCTACTAGATCAACAAAGAGAGCCGTGACTTTTGGGATTCAACACGGAAACATTAAGAAGGGACGAAGGATTTATTATGACTTCAAATGGCATTTCATATTTTCTTGAGAAACAACACAAGTTTGTTATTGTATTCATACATAAAAACGAAATCCTGAGTGAGTAACTTCGTACAGGCCAAACCACTTAAACTAGAAACTTGAAATTAGGACAGTATATAAGTTTTGTTACGTAGGGTATTACTAAGGAAGGATTTTTTTTTTTTTAAATTCTAAGAAACGAAGGAAGAATGGGGTGGAAATTACTTTAATAAGATGGCCATCTCTTCGAATCCGTTACGACTAGAGACTTCAAGTTTGGCATTTGGATTTCTCATTTAAAATAATTTGACACGCGTTTCAACTTTTTTTTTGATATGATAGTAAAACGGAGAAAAAGAGATGGAAAAAGTGGCGGCGATTGCAAATATTATAATAAGATATCAATATCTAAGAATCTTTGAAGGTTACAAACATGAAATTTCGTATATGGACTTTCCACTTAAAATAATTCAATACGTATAGCAGCATTTTTTATATTTTACCTAGAAGGGAAGAAAAGGGGTGGGATTATTATTATTAATTTTATTATTATTATTATTATTATTATTATTATTATTATTATTATTATTATTATTATTATTATTATTATTATTATTATTATTATTATAAGATGCCGTATCACGGGATCCCTTGCGGTTAGAAACATGAAAGTTGGTAGTTTGATTTTTCATTTAAAATAATTCAACATTTATTTGAACGTTTTTTTTTTTTCACTTAACGTAGAAGAGAAGGAAAAAAGGTGAGGCTGGTTCATTAAAATGCCTTACGAGGTGTTTGAATTTCGTGACACAGTCTTAGCTCAATCCAATTCTATATGAAACTCAGAAGGAAGAACGCGAAATATTGTGCCACAGTACCACGTAGGAACATCTGCTACGGCCGTATGTCGACCAGATTGGGGATCTGGGGCGAGCCCCACCTAGACGAAGGCTAGTATAATATACCTAGGTAATTTTATTGCTGTTGTAAGCATAACTATAATTATACTATGTTTCGTGGACCCCACACAATTATAGAGATAGATTAATTTTGTATTAATTTATCTAACTGCTGTCCCGCAAGTTACTTAAAATATAAATGAGTAGAGCAAATTGTACACTCTTTCGTTAAAATGAATGATATCGTCAATACAGTATTTTCTTTTGTGCAAGTACTGTGTCAGACAGTGCATCTCATATGTTGCGGTGACTGTGTGTGAAGTGAATCATGAACCGTCACGTCTCCGAAACGGAAGTACGTATTTAATTTAAATCTACAGAAAAATACTCCCATTACAAAAAAAAAAAAAAAAAAAAAAAAAAAAAAAAAAAAAAAAAAAAATCGGGTCCCAAAGTGGAATCTGGGAATCTTTTTTCCCCAATCCCTTCCAGTCCCGGATTCATATGAGTCCCATTCTTGCAAATTAAATACTGGTTACCTTGAAGCTACGCTCATCTTCGACAAAGCGAACCGCCCCTCCCAAACGATCCTTCTGGATCCGGTAGTGGTACTCTCTAAATATAATAAAGTGTTAATAAAGTAATATAGTACTGTTCAGAATATACATTTTAAAGAATCCTCTGTGGACAACAGTAATAATATGCTGTGATATAAAAATTAATTCAACTTTGAAATCATAATATAGTAATAGAATGCAATTTTCTTTCTGATTTTACATAAATTCCCGGATAAATTCCCATTTTGGGAATCTTCCCGGGAATATTCCCAGGGAATATTCCCGAAAAATATCTTCCCGGGAATTTACCCATCACTAAGTGTCTTCCGAGGTCATTCGAACTCGGTTCTTCTTGTCTTCTTTCTTCTTTTTCTTATCTTCGTTTAATACCGTCAAGGATAGCAATGAGATCTCTTTCGGTAGTAATGACATCCTATAAAATGGATTAGTGTTGCTGTGAAATTCATAATGGTTCATATTATTGGTGATATTGGGCATTACTTAAGTACTACCTGAGAATCTATCTGATCGAACATGTTTATCGATTGTCATTTGTAGTCCATAGGATTAGCATGGAGATAGATGGAATTTGGAATGCTTCGTTACAATAATATCCATTTTCAACTTGACTTCGCTCCCTGCACACAAAAGAAAGAGCAGGGGGCTAACCAAACGCTTGCTGTAGCTTTATATTTTTGACACTGATTTATCTTTTTCTCGCTTCTTTTTGTTCCATCCTTCCTTAATATTTTTCATTTCTTGACTCGAACGGGGGGGGGGGTTCGGACCCCCCGGACCCACCCCTTGGCTACGTGCCTGACCTATATCGTGTATTTGAGTATTAATTTTTCTTTTTGAAAAATAGGCTTAAAATATTAAAATCACTGTAATAAAATGTAAAATATAGGTTAGGACTGGGTACAACGATATAACACAACTGGTTCTTTATATAATTAAAATTGAGCCATCAATAATAGCACACACTTCCTTTCTATTTGATTCCATTTATTTCTTTTAAATATGTATTGTTTATCTGGTTGCCTGCCAACTAGATATTGTCAATTTCATTATTTTTTAACATATGAATATCTGAATATCTTTCTCTTCTTCAGATAGTAAACATCAGCCAGCCTAGTACAAATTTGAAATATCTTATGGCCCAAAACCATAAACAAATGCATATTTACAATACTAATATACAACGTACCGTTGTATGGGGGGTGGGCAAAAGTCACTTTGCCCGGGTGAATATTTTCCCCGGGCAAAGTGAAGCAGAAAGTTACACACACACACACACACACACACACATATATATATATATATATATATATATATATATATATATATATATATATATATATATATATATATATATATATATATATATATATATATATATATATATATGTAGGGACGGATTTATGGGGGTGGAAAGGAGCACGTGCATCCCCCTCCCCTTCGTTGTAAATATACACTACCAAAACTGAGAAGCCAGCATTGACTTTTGCAAAATCAATAGTTTCAGACAAGTTTCTGGAGATTGAAGCAAAAGGATTCATCGAGAGGAGGCACTTAGCATTTCCAGGGCAATTCTTTAATCATACCACAGATGCTTAAAGGCATTTAAAAATGTCAAATTTAATTCAAATATACTAGCAGTACATTTCTATACAGCAGTACTAGCAGCATTATACAGCAGTACTAGCAGCCTCAATATCCACATACTTTGAATCAAAACAACAAAAGTGAAGAAAAGATTGAAAATATTTTGGCTTTTATTAATGATATTGAAGTCTGAAAAGGAATCAAGTAGGCCAAAACTGGAGTTTTGCGACGTACTTAAATGTGAATTTGGTAAGAGGGATGATAAACGACAATGTGGATAATATGGAGAAGGATTTAAAAACATAAAAGAGAAGATGACGAAAATGCAATAAAGAATAATTCAAAGACTATATAGTTAGAAGAGAAGATAAACAAACTAATTGATGACTATCCTCGAAGGAGTGCGGATAAGATAGTACTATTGGAAGAGAGGATAACCGAACTAAAATATTTTTTATTGTGGGTGGACTTAGCAATTTTCTTAAAATCTTAAATTTCCTTTTTCTAATACTTTCTATTCGCACCTACAGATGGTAAATTTTGATGCATATGTAGGGATGCACGCGAGACGAGACGAGACGAGAAATAGAAAAGTCTCGTCTCGTCTCGCAGCCTCAAATGTTGGTCTCGTCTCGTCTCGTCTCGCAAATGTGAAGTCTCGTCTCGCGTCTCGCATAAAACTTTGAGTCTCGTCTCGCGTCTCGCGCGAGACTTTCTCGCATGGTCTCGCAGTCTCGCATATATTCTGGTCAAAATTTTGCAATGTGTTATTCTATGGCTGTTAATGAATGATGATGTGATATTCTGTCCGAAGGCAGGTATTTGACCTAAAAGTCCTTTGGCAGCTGAATCCTTGGTGGTTTGCCATTGCTTTCCATGGGATGAATGTTCATAACATCCTAAGGAGACGGAACCTAAAGTTCAACATGGTATCCGAACTTGTGTCCCCTCTGCTCCAAATTAAAAGAAAAGTTGTGCTGGAATTTGATTCCTGGACCATTAATTTTCGTCAAATTAACCCTTTCGGGTACCCGGATTTTTGTGCTATTTTTTAGACTTTCAGTCAAGCAGCTACTGCATCGTCACTATTTATCCTACGATCATGGTTCATACCTCATTCTCTTCAGAATAAAGCTGGCTTTCAAATGGTACCACATGGCTTGCTTCCAAATGGCTTGCATGCTCATATCATATACCAGGATCGGGAAAAATGATGTCAAAAGGAAAATTACGGAGGGAATTTTTTCTCGCACTTTGGGCCCCTCTGGAGCGACCCTGTGTGAACGTACCCATCTAAAAAATCTGATAAATAGTACTTGGTATACTAAATGTGTGTGCCAAATTTCAAGTTTCTATCTTGAATAGCAAGGGCGGAAGAAATTTTATCAGGAATTCCCACCATGCCCCAAAATAACGTCAAACACCATGATCTCAGGTAAAAAAAAATCCTGAGATATCCCTAATTACTCTAGGGTCATGTTTTGCCCATCATTCTCTTCAGCTTAGAACTGCCTTTCAGGCGGTATGACTCACATGTCTCCATCATGTATCTAAGGTGGGAAAATCCCGAAAAAAGGAATTTTTGGGTCTAAATATCCTTTTTTTCAACTTTTAGCCCCTCTGGACCCCCCTGTTTTAACGCAGAGATCTGAAAAAATCTGATAAATACTACCAGGTGGGCTGAATTTATGCAAAATTCCAATTTTCCAGGTGCAAAGGTAAGCCCACTAAAAAAATATATATACCGAGAATGTTCCATATTCCCGTATACAGAGGGAAATTTTTAAACATTCCCTGAGACATCCCTAATTACCCTAGGGTCATGTTTCGCCCATCATTCTCTTCAGCTTAGAACTGCCTTTCAGGCGGTATGACTCACTTGTCTCCATCATGTATTTAAGGCGAGAAAATCCCGTGAAAGTGATTTTTGGTAAAAATTTCCCTTTTTCAACGTTTAACCCCTTTGTACCCCTATGTTTTAACACAGAAGTACGAAAAAAATCTCGCAAATACTCCTCGGTGGACTGAATGTTTGTGCACAATTTCATTCTTCTAGGTGCAAAAATAAGCCCGCAAAAAAATAATGAACATAGACCGGCCCCGCAATATTAAAAGAAAATATATATTTTAGAATTATGACGTCATCACCTCCTATGTCTCGACGCAGGAAGGTGTGAAGCCATACATAAGGTCTTCTACAATGCCTCTGGACTTGAAAAACAACAACGAAAAAACAACAACAACAAAAACGGACGAAAAAGCTCAAATAGGAGAGTTATAACGCAATGTACCATGAAACACCCCGTATGGTACAGATTGTATCGTGGGATCCCCAAAGGGTTAATAGCATAATTTACAGCAAAACCAGCATAAATTGTTGCTGGATCCAACATTGTTTTCCAGCTTAGAGGTCTCCAGCAATATTTGGCTCTTCTAAAATATCGTCGCCACTATCAACATTTACAATTTTTGGCCGTTTCCTTGAAGGGTGATTTTCCATTATAAAGATGTTTTTATACCACCAAAAGCGCTTGTAGACAACAAAAGAACTCCTCACAACACAATACGACCCAATTCTTTTGGTTCGTTCGCGCTTGTAGAAATGTTGCATTATCGCATTTTATCAACTTTCGCTTTCAACTTATATAGTGTTGCCAGATCTAGAAAATAAAATTACTGACAGATATAGGGCCATTCCTACCATCTCGCATCAAACCTATAGGGCCATCCTACCAAACCAGTGTTTGAATTAAACTTACGAACTAGAGGGGGATGTTTTTCATAAATATATAGAAAGAAAATACTTATTCCATGTAAAAATATCATGTTATTTCTGCGAGAAGGACCCGGGATAAACTTTGACGAGATGGGATTTTCCCGCCATTCCCCAACATAAATCGCTAGTAGTAATGTGAAAAAGACAGAAACAACAGAAATATCACATTTTGCAGCAATAGGGAGTCTTATTCGCTTTTCAGACCAAAAAACAGAAGTTCATGTATTCGTGCGCGCCCGCGTGTATGTGCTTGTTTCGCAAAATAAAGTCCTAAATCAATATTGTATTAAATTTCCAATGTACAAAGCTTTTCTTTTTTAATGATGTTTAGAAACTAAAGAAGGCTTTAATTCTGAAAATCAACCTTGAATAATAATAAATCTCATAAAATGTCTATTGCCCCAATCACTTTTTTGTTCCTGGAGGCATTAACGCTCAATTCAATAAATGTAAAATCACTAAATATATAATTACATGTAATTCATAAATGTTGCGAGACTGCGAGAAGTCTCGCGAGACTTCTCGTGCGAGACTTAACTGAGTCTCGTCTCGCGTCTCGTCTCGCATGGTTTAGTCTCGTCTCGCGTCTCGCATAAAATTCTCAGTCTCGTCTCGTGTCTCGTCTCGCAAATGCGAGACGAGACGCGAGACGAGACGAGACTTCTCGCGTCTCGCGTGCATCCCTATGCATATGCTAGGCAAAAAAGAGCCCCAAAAAGATAATTACAGCATGTAATTAATTTATTGGAATCTTGTATAGGGTTAAGATTAGGGCGTCCATAAAATTTTCTGTTCAAAACGGGACAGGTTTCGGTTTTTTAAAAATCGTGAGAAATGAGAAGCAGATCAGTGCGTAAATTAGTTTTTGTTTACCTTAGCAATACGTAATGCATTTATATTCTAATATATAGCATAATACAGGGTGTCCCTAATGGGACTGACATTTTTTAAAAGTGTATACAGTACAACCCCTCAAATCCGAACTAATTGGGGCTGAAGCCTGTTCGGATTTCGGGGGGTTCGGATTACCCGGGAAATAATATTACGTACTTATTTCGTCACTGAATTCGCGGTAAAACAACGACTGAGGTTAGACAGGGTGGCCCAGTGGTCGAAAGGGCAGTGACCTTGACTGGTGGGTGTACACTCATGTCCAAAATTATTGTCGCATATCTATAACTGTCTTCTTGTAAGAATATAATTAGATAATGATTTAGAATAAGCATTAAGTCTAAAAATGTTAAAACCTTAAAAAAAAAACTAAATTTGTGTGATTAAATCTATTTTTTTTTATTTTCCAGCTGTAGTTTTTTTCTCCTGAGAACGTGTTCGGATTTGCCGGGTTTTCGGATTTCCGGGGTTCGGATTTGAGGGGTTGTACTGTAGTTTTAATATGGTCAGAGATACAGAAGGAAAAAAACATGCATTTTAAAGGAGAACTGAAAAAGTTTATTTGATCTTACTTACAAGTCACTCTAACTCAGTGTAACTTCACGTGAGTTCCATTTGTAACTTTTAGAAGATCTAGCCTGAACCCAATCTCTCTCCACGTATTCTGTAACATCTGAGGTGTTACTGAAGCAATCGCATTCCTAATACGGTTCTTCAGTTTATCAAGGTTACGCACCTTTTAACAAGATCTTTCACATACCCCCACAGGAAGAAGTCCAGGGGATAACATCAGGAGAGCAAAGAGGTCACCTAATTGGCCCATCATGGCCTATCCAATGGCCAGGAAATTCAGTATCAAGGTACTCCCTCACTTGTAGGCTCCAATGTGGCGGGGGCTCCATCCAATTGGAATATCAGTTGAGGTTGCAAATGTTCTAACTGGGGAACAGCAGTGTTGAAGCATGTCTAAGAACATATTTCCTGTTATGATTTGCTCTATGGAAAAGAAGGCGCCTATAACTACATTATGTGTTAAAGCACACCAAACATTCAATTTGGGACAGTCTCTAGAATGTTCTATGTACGTATGCGCATTTTTCAGATCCCCATATCCTAACATTGTGTCTGTTAACACAGCCAAACAAGTGAAAAGTTGCCTCATCAGAGAAAACAACGTTCAATAGGAAATTATGGTCATAATCAACCCTGTCCAGAATTTCAGTAACAAATGATGCTCTCTGTGACTTATCGTTGTGCTTAATTTCTTGCAACAATCGCACCTTATACGCGCTCAAACGTAATCGATTGTGTACTGTTGACTTTGGAATTGCCAATTGCATGCTCGCTACGCGAATTGACTTCCACGGGCTACGTCAGAAACACACTCTTATTGCTTCCAAATTTTCTTCTGACACACGCAATTTACCACCGCTGTCTTGTTTCACTACACTCCCCGTTGATAAAACTTAATCCTTCCACGCCTGGATACTGTTGCGTGATGGAAGATCCTTGTGGTAAACACGTCGAAAGTTTCGTTGGACTTGAACAACATTTTTCATCTCTGCAAACCAGCGCACGCATTGCGCCTTTTCCACTGCCAACGCCATTTCTGTTTATCGGCGATACTAGCAACGTCACCGATAGTTGTTCAAGTATGAAAATTTGCTGAGCACAACTTTTTGAGTTTTCCTTCAATATGAATAATTTTTTCTTCTGTATCTCTATTAAAACTATACACTTTTAAAAACCGTCAGTCCCATTCCAGACACCCTGTATATAATAGCTATAAAATATAAACAGCATTTAACCTACAATATAGTAGGACATGATACTGCATTTGCTCCTTTGCCCTAGCTCGAAACCTTGATATTACATTGGGTGAGAAGTTGACTCTTGAACTGAAGAATGCCAGAAATATCTCTCACCAGAAGAATTTATCTTCTTGAGAATAGCGTTATTCTTCACTAGTCTTTCTTAAAATTCAGTGCAGTTCTTTTTGGAGTTTACCCGTACCAATAACATAGATTTTATTGTTGCAACATGAAGGAAGATTTTTCACTTCTCCATATGTTTATATTTGTACCGTGTTATGCAAAAATGAACTAAGCGCCAAACTTTGAAAATCCACGTAAATGCGACGATTGGTTCCTGATACGCATTAGAACGTTTTGCACAATCGAAAAGAGAGGAAAACCAACACCTTTCTTAAAAAAGCATCATAATTTCACTTTTGATTACTTCTACATTTACGTTGGACATCAACCTTTATACGTAATTTTCTTAAAAGTATGAAAGTGGCGCTTAGTTCGTTTTCGCATGACACGGTACATTTATGGTTGAAAAAACTCGCTCGACAGAAGTGGTTGTAGCAGGCAGACACATCATCATTCCTGCTACTTTCAATAGAATATCAAACTTATGTTTCGAGCAGTACTGCGAATTATAGATCACGTCTAATGTTAGGAATTTCAATTCAATTCTTGCTGCTTTGTTATTATTAATACCTTTACAAGGAGTAAAAGTACTGGGTTTCTTATTTACTTCATTCACTTGTATAAAACGGGACAAATACTACCTTTTTCCATCTACTGACGGGACGGCTGGGACACGCCCCTGAAACGGGACAGTCGCAATCAAAACGGGACGTATGGTCGCCCTAGTTAAAGGAGCAGTTCGAGTTAAAATCAAGTTTGGTGCAATAGAAAGAGAAACAAAAAAATAAGAGACCCGTATTTTTTATATCTTGATAGGCCGTCTCGTTCAGCTTCTACAGGCATTTGTTTTTGATGAATCGTAAATGGTGACGTCATGGGTGGGATACGCGAGAAACTGAATGTGAGTCAGCAACCACTCCCTTGTACGCAGCTGATAAACCTTTAATAGTGCATTGGATTTAATAGATTGCGTTTTGGATTTGTTAGCAATCTTGCTCTGTGTTGAATTCTTGAGGGAAGTTTTTGTTAGTTGTTTTTCCTATAGCATTAGTATAAAAAAGAGTAGAGAGAGAGCAGTAATTACGTTTGTTGTGCGAAACAGTGTTTCTTCCAGACATGTTTTTAGGGAGGCACTGTATCCCGGAGCTCTGAGAGATTCCCCCGGAGGAGACCAAAATAATACGTCTATAATGTAATAACTATAATAGTACTGTGTAAAAATAATGTGCCTCTCCGAATACTAAGTGTCCCTTCTCCCCCCTCCGGATTTTTTTCTGAAAGAAGCACTAGTGTGAAGTAGAAAACACGTGTTAGTACAGCGCGTGTTGTGTCTGTGAAGTGAAGTAGAAATGCCTAATACCTGCTGTGTTTTCCGTTGTAATTTTTGTGCAACTGAAGCTGAGAACCCAAAATATCTTTTCTTACATTTCTAACTCGTGAGAAATCACCAGATCGATATAAATTATGGCCCAAGAAAATCAATGGGAAAAAATGTACCAAATAAAATCACTCGTGTTCCAAACATTTTGAAGAGCCTGCCTTCGAGAAGTCAAGTTTACTGAAAGAAAAGTTAATACCAGTGGCGGATCTAGGCTGGGGCCGGGGGCCTAGGCCCCCCAGTTTTTGAGTGACAAAATTGATTTAAGCTATTATTTAGATATTTTTGAAAGTTTTTAGTAAACATGATATACATATCATAGTCTGGATTCTGACTCCCCCCCCCCCGAGTTTTTACCGTCTAGATCCATCTCTGGCCAGGAGAATTATTTACACGCAAACTGAGAAAGAATGCTGTTCCAAGTATATTATTGAAAGGTTTAAAATCCGAGCCATTGAACGAGCACCGATCTATGTCCATTTACCAACGTACAAATATCGTACAAGACGCAATTGACGGTTGTAGTCAAGACGAGGCATTAGAGGGTAATAGAGACGATGTCACTCATGATTCTGAAGATACTGCTTTAGAAATAAGCTATACAATGTGAATTAGGGAGTGAAATATACCGGCTTGTAGAAGGAATCAGTGACGATGACTGTTCCTCAAGACATTGATCCATCGTTTAATTTCTCTGTATCGTGTGACAATGATGATGAAACGGATGATGAGAGATGTTCCGCGGACAGCTATGAGAATAAAAGAAATTTAACCGGTGAAGTGTTTTTCGTATTCTAGCAAACTTTACAGATATTATTTCATTTTTGCCTCATATGTTGCGCTCCTGTACATACCTTGAAGCACAAAATTATAGGGTCAGCGTTAAAAATTGCAACAAAACGTGAAAATGAACATACTTATGTTTGGGAATCGGAAGAATGATTAAAGAAAAGGTACTTAGGTGTTGCAGCAATCTCGTCAGCCATCTATTTACATATTGGTTTTGATTTTTTTTTTGAAACGCTGAACTCATGCTTTATAGGATACGTTTTATAATATTATAAAAACGTTTGTACAGCCCACCATCAGATATCATTTTCTACATACAGATGATATTTGTAAGTCTTTGCAATCAGTTCTGGAAAAGGAAACAGCACTTAGAACATGCCACCGCACCTCTCACAAACGAAATGCTTGGTACTGTGTAGTATGTAAGCCTGATCTCGTTCTTTGCCCACCTATGACGTCATCAAAAAATCTTTCTTCCTCTGTTACTCGCTAACGACTGAACGTATCGCGATCAAACAAACACCATTCCTTTTAGAATTTTCAACTCTACAAATGGAAATAAATTGTAAAAAATGCATTTCTAAGTCGAAATGCTCCTTTAAGATGGAACTTCCGGAAAGAAAGTGTTTGTAATCACTAACAATACTTGATATTTTATGATTAATTATTACATTGATTTTTTTAATTCACAAATTATGTTTTTTCAAGTTTGAAATCAATGAATGGACGTACATATTTGACAGAGTTTCAATAAGGATCCTTATAAAAGTAAAAACTTTTTTTAAAAAATTAAATTTCGCTACTTTGTTATTAAGAAACATAGACAGACAGAGAAGGTAAAAAAGATAAAATATATGCTGGTTACGAAAGAAAGAAACAAAAATGATATGAAAAACAGCAGTTGACCCTGCACAGTTATAAACAAAAACCTCTTCTAATAATTTGTCCGGAGGTAATGCATCTAAAATGGAAGCAAAATTGCCTCGCTGAGCTGCTATGCTGATGCGTTGTATAAGAAAAACATCTTACAGATACGGTATACAAACCGTCAGAACACTGGGGATCAAAAATGAAACATACTGCATGTAAGTGGAGTTCGTTTTCAATATCACTGTACCATATCGGAAGGAAAGAGTATTGAATCGAGTCAGCTCCCTGCCTACGTCAGTATCAACAAATACAGTCAGTGTAAATCTTATTTTTATAATTAAAACATTTCCTTTTTAATTTTAGGTGGCATTTACTTCATGATCTCCCGATCCCTTGGACCTGAGTTTGGTGCATCTGTGGGATTAATCTTCTCCCTGGCAAACGCTGTAGGAGTGGCCATGCACACTGTAGGCTTCGCAGAGTCCATGAACGACCTCCTGCGCTCATTGGAGGTGAAGATAGTGGACAATGCAGAGAACGATATCCGAGTTGTCGGCACGCTCGCTCTGCTGCTTATGATGGCCATCTGCGTCATTGGAATGGAGTGGGAATCCAAGGTTAACGTCCTATTGTCTTCTTTATGTTAATTGTTAACAGCTAGACAAGTAGAGAACACAGACGTCAATAACTGTTGATTAAGAATAACTGTAGAGTAATAATTTCCTTTATAAATAAGAATAGAGCATACTTATTTCAGTATTCGTCACAAATTTTTGCTATAGTTAAATCACACCTCCAGAATAATAGTATCATAGCTCCAAATTGTCAATTTTGCAGGAAAGAAATCTGTATCTAAACAAACTTCAATACATTTTCTGTTTTATTTTAACATATACTATAGCGCACATTCTATAGCAAAACCTTGCTTAAAAACACATATTATAATTAATTACATATTTATTAAGATACGACAGTTTTATTTTAACGAAAAACTATTTTAACGAAAGTATGTGAAACAAGTCCAAAGGTATCCTCTCATGTAAATTACAATTCTGGTTTGATCACTTGATTCCAACCCCTTACAAGACTGAATAACGAATTGAAGGGATGACTTCCATAACCACACAACTCCAGCTCAAGAGATATTAAGAAAATCAATAAAAACTGAATAATTGTTGGAAATGTGAACTTGGAAATCAGACTTTTTCATACGAAAAATGTCTGATTTCCAAGTTCACATTTCCAACAATTTTATTTTCTCAATATCTCTTTAGCTGGAGTTGTGTGATTATGGAAGTTGTCGCTTCAATTGTTTCTGCATAAGCTGACGACTCTTGTTTCTAGCTTTGTAGAATAACCAATCTTCTTCCTCGTAAGCAAGTTATAATTAAAGTTGGCGAGATACAACATAAGCATTACGCCGAATTCGAATAACTTTGAATTTATGATTATCACATTTAGTTTTGTACATTGTACACAATTTCTTGCTGTTTTTTTCTAGTGTAAGGATTCTGATCGCCATTGCATTTTTTATCACCATCTTCATTCAACATAAACTCATTTCAGAAGAAAAGTAATTCATATCATGTAAGGTTTCCACATTCGTTTCCTTCGCTATGAACGTTGCTCCAGTTTTCTTAACTTAATAAACAGACACCTACTGCCTAGGTACATCAAATCGGTCCATTTCTAAGAGCTTTCTTATTCTACCTTCCTATACAAGGATGAACATTGTCTCCTTGATTTCTCACATTTAGAATTCTATTCCTTAGCCTATCTTGCAAATAATATAAAAAAGTTTGCATACAAAGATTTAAAGTAAAAGCCAAGATGGCTCATTTGGATTTTCTAGGGGACACGGTGACTTAGTGGTAACGAATTTACCTCTTGTGTGGGGGGTCTCTGGTTTGATCCCCGACCAAGGAGGTTTGGGGTGGACAATATCGTGTTTGTGAGTTTTCTTGGGGTACTCCCGCTTCCTAGCACATTCCCATTCCACCAATTCTTCGATCATTATTCACTTGCCTTAATCGTCATTTCTCTTAGCCTGAAGGGAATAAATGTAGTACGTTACACTGAAAGATTTCATTTCATTTTCATTTGGATTTTCAAAATTGTTGCTAGTTTATAAATAGTGTCTATTTGTGACAAGTTGTTTTTTTTTAATGTTTTCTTTGCACATAGTCCATACTTCAAACTAGTACATGTTAGTGACGTTATTAAACTTCGGAAACAATGGTTTTAATCCTGGTGTAAGTAGTACATTTATCTCTATTATCCCCATTTCTTTAATTTTAATGTATATGACTCTCTGCACGTGACCCTACGTTTGATAAGCCTACTTGGAGGCAGTGATGATTTCAGAGGGTGACACATAAGAGGGGGGATTTTCTCACGGAGCCAGGAAATTCTCTCCCGAAACCATATATCCTATTGTGTTCAATATACGTAGTACCCCTGGAGAAAATCTTCTAAAATCATCATTGCTTGGAGGCACAAAACACTTAGGATTCTTTTTTCTATGAAATTCCCCCCCAAAAAAAATCAGTAAGTGCAAAACCGTTTTCCGTCTCCGCCTTCTACTGGGGGTACATCATGTATCTCCCTTCATGTGATTGAGCATCATAAGAGACCTATATTTACGTCAAAACCTCTAAATTCGATTTTTTTTTTTTTTGAGTTACGACAGTATTATTATGGGGATGCGAAATATTTCCACGTTCACTTATGCACATAAATTTCTAAAAGAAAGGAATAGCTTTCATATTTTTTTTATGTAATTGATTTTAAATCACAAGTTATATTAATTGTACAGTAGGAAGAAAGTGAGTCAAAGGTTATAGTTACAAATTAGTCTGATGGAGACTAGGAGAAACCTCCTATATGAGAATATTTGGCAATGGGATTCGGTTGTTTGTTTTTCGTTAAAGTTTAGCGTTTCTTTTCTTTCTTTAGCACCAAGGCTATATGAGACGTGGGCCTACAGTTTAAATTGGAATTCGAATCAGTATAATGCGTTCAAATTTCAATACTCTTGCAATGGAAATCGAACGACATACACCAAGGGCACGCGCGCTAACTACTAGTCGAGCAAGAAAGGCTGCAGTGGGTTCAGAATTCGGAACTTTCTGATATAAGCAAATATCCTAATAATTCTCATCACCAGAGCTTGATCAGTCCAAACTCTTAGCATATTTGGCAGAGAATTTAGAAAGAAATGAGCTTTTATTCAAAATTTTCCTTACATATATGGAAAGTTAGGGGGCAGCGTGGGTCGCTTCAAGGTAACCAAGAAAATTTTGTCGTTTTTTCACCCACCACCTTCGAAAATCGATATGTCACCTAAGACGTACCTGGAATATCCAAAATAGACCCCTTCAACATCGACGATCTTCTGCCAATGTTCTAAAAGGCCATAGATTCAATCGCGGTACAACCTGGTAGGCCGTGAAACGAAGAAGGTATCAAGTGCACTTTGCACCTCTACTAGGAATTTGGATTGGCATCCTGCAAGGTGAGTGTCCAAGGATGTAACAAGATGATAATCGGACTGTGCACTATCCGGGGATTATGGCTGATGCAATAGTGTTTCCCATCCAAGGCGTAAAATGATGTTTCGGGTCATCCTAGCCACATTGAGCTTAGCATTGTCGTGTAACAGAAGGACTCCTTTGCGATTCATAAGTGCTGGTTCCAGATATTTGACTTTTTCTTGAACACGGTTCAACTGCTGACAGTACACAGTTACATTGATGCTCTGACCAGCTGGTAGCAGTTCCCGATGAACGATGCCGTGAGCAGTTCACCAAAAACACAGGAGAACTTTCTTCTGGTGCAGTGCTGGTTTCGGCTGTTTTGGAACCGGTTCATGGAATGCTAACTAATGATGACGGCGCCATGGAGCTTCGTACAGGACCCATTTCTCATCACATGTCCACACCCTGTCCAGACATGACTCCTTTCTCACACGAGACAGCAAAGAAACACAGGTGCCTGCTCGCGTTGCCTTCCGAGTCAAATCATGTGGGAAACATCGACCCAACTTGTAGTTTCCTAAATTGATGGAGGTGCTTCTCGACACTCTCACCAAAGGCTTGGCATATCTTTTGCTCCGTTGCAGCGACGTTTGACCCCCGTTTGAACTTCTACAGCATACTTGCCTTTATAATGCTCTATTTAGGTCCATGTTCACTCTGTCCTTACGCAAGTTCCCGGTGTAACTGAACTGCTACAACCAATTAGTGTATTGGATATACCCACACCAACAACTGACCTTCGCCTTATCTCCATTCCTTCAACTCACGGTGTGAGGGCCAATTGAAGACAGACTTCCACAAAAAGCGACAGAACTTTCTCGGTTACCTTCATATATTGAAAGTTATGAGGCAGAGTGGGTCGCCTCAGCTACTGTGGAAAATATGAAATCAAAGACTGAAGTTTAAATTCACACTGAAAGTGTATGTCCATTTCTTGATATATCAATGGGATTTTTTTTTTTAATACGACTGATAGCCATATGAGAAATGTTGGGAATTAAAATAAAAGCACATTCATATTAAGTAAGTGGAAATTATTCCTGTTATACAGATGAAACCTGTATGTGAAATTTATATATATATATATATATATATATATATATATATATATATATATATATATATATATATATATATATATATATATTTTTTTTTTTTTAATATTTGAGTGTTTGGTAAATAAACGTTGCTTGATATTTGAAAGTAACCCAAAGTAGTGTGATATTAGATTTAACGCTTTCTATAATCTTTTGTGGTGAACAATATAATTAGTTATTATAAGGTCTTATATGGTCTTTAATGTACCTGTCGTTTAATAGAGTGATTGCTATTTGAAGAAATGTAACAAAGATTTTATGTTAAACTTGATTGAAGAAGCATGACTTTGACATAAAGGCATTACACGATTATGAAGTCAAATTATTCTTCAAGAATAGTAACATGATAATAATGTCTTAACTACGAAGAGGTGGACATGACTCACTGACTCACATGACTCACTGGCATATTTACTTAAATATATTATAAAAATCGACGCTAATATCCGTCATTTCCCATCATTTTTAAATATCTCCCTCTTCCTTTCCTAAGTTGCACCGTCAAGGTAAAATGATAGAAACCATCCTAGGCGCGAATCTCATCTAGATGGTAAATTTGATGGATATCGGTAGTAAGGTTCAAGAGTTTTTAAATTATATATATATCGTCTATACAGTTATGGAGGATATATTAAGTTATATATATCCTTCTCCCTCCCTTACATTGGACCGTCAAAGTGAAATGACGAAAACCATCCCAGGCCCGAACCCCATCTATGTTGAAAATTTGATCGATATCGGTCAGGTGGTTCGAGTTATGAAGTCAAAATCGTAGTCATTTTCATTTTTATATGTATAGATATAATAATGGAGTTTTGTTTCATTATTTATTTCTAGATTTATTTCCTTATACAGTATAATGGAGTTTTATTATATTATTTATTTCTAGATTTATTTCTTTATACACTATAATGGAATTTTATTATCTTATTCATTTCTAGATTTATCTCCTTATACAGTATAATGGAGTTTTATTATATTATTTATTTCTAGATTTATTTCCTTATACACTATAATGGAATGTTATTATCTTATTTATTTCTAGATTTATTTCCCTATACAGTATAATGGAATATTATTATATTATTTATTTCTAGATTTATTTCCCTATACAGTATAATGTAGTTTTATTATATGATTTATTTCTAGATTTATTTCCTTATACAGTATAATGGAGTTTTATTATATTATTTATTTCTAGATTTATTTCCTTATACACTATAATGGAATTTTATTATCTTATTTATTTCTAGATTTATTTCCCTATACAGTATAATGGAATATTATTATATTATTTATTTCTAGATTTATTTCCCTATACAGTATAATGTAGTTTTATTATATGATTTATTTCTAGATTTATTTCCTTATACAGTATAATGGAGTTTTATTATATTATTTATTTCTAGATTTATTTCCTTATACACTATAATGGAATTTTATTATCTTATTTATTTCTAGATTTATTTCCTTATACAGTATAATGGAGTTTTATTATATTATTTATTTCTAGATTTATCTCCTTGTACAGTATAATGGAGTTTTATTGTATTATTTAATTCTAAATTTATCTTCTTACACAGTATAATGGAGTTTTATTACATTATTTATTTCTAGATTTATCTCCTTATACAGTATAATGGAGTTTTATTATCTTATTTATTTCTAGATTTATCTTTTTATACAGTATTATGACATTGTTTGCTTATTTACTCCTGCATTTGTCTCATTGTATAGTCGAGTTTAATTGAATTATTTATGTATTTGTTTATTTGTCTGAGTGTATAGTAAAGTTTTATTACATTATTCATTAATTTATTTCTATATTTTCTCATTGCGTAATAGTTTTATTTCATTATTTAGTTAGTTAGTTATTTACATATATGGGCCCTTTAGACACCAAGAATTCCGAATTGAAATTTTTCAGGAGTGAACTTGGAAGTTCAGTACGTCATGACCAATTCATATTCTGGTTATTTTGGCAACCAAAAGTATAATTACCTAGGTTATGATTTTATAATTTACTGATCTTTGTAAATCTTTTCAAAAAAGAATTCCATCTATTGAAATGAATGAAAGCTTTAGTTCTCTCTCTCTCTCTCTTTTTTTTTTAAATGTTAAGTTAGGTGATTTGACATCCGAGCGATCCATTTGTCTCATTATATAGTGGAGTTTTATAACATTGTTATTTCATTTATTTTTTATATTTGTCTTATTATATGGTTGAATCTATAGTTTTCTGGGTCGTTGAGATGAACAGTGACAGTTCTGGTGCCGTTTAAATCCATATTCAGTCCCGTAACTTGAGCAGAGGAAGGAAGATATATATAAAATTATCGAAAATGACCGATATTAATGCCGAATCCATAGTTCTCGAGGTCAGTGAGATGAACAGTGACACTTCCGATGCCATTTAAATCTAAATTTAGCCATTTATGTCCAAAATGAACGTATTCTCCCCGTGCGAAGAACAGGTATTCTGCTAGTACTGTATAAGGAGATAAATCTAGAATTATAATGTAATAAAACTCCATTATACTGTATAAGGAAATGAATCTAGAAATAAATAATAAAACTGCATAATACTGTATAAGGAGATAAATCTAGAAATAAATAATGTAATAAAACTTCAATATATAATGAGACAAATGTAAAAATAAGTACATAAATATCTTGAGACAATTCTCTACTTAGGCCTACATCTACAGTATTAATTTTCCTGAATTTAAAAAGGTAACAAAGAAAGTTCTGTCGTTTTTTGTGGAGGTGTGTGTTCCATTGGCCCTCACGCCGTGAGTTGAATGCGAATAGAGATAAGGCGACGGTCAGTTATTGGTGTGGGTATATCCAACATACTATTTGGTTGTGGCAGTTCAGTTACTCCGTTAACTTGTGCAAGGACAGACGGAAGATGGGACCTCCACAAAACGTCATAATGACATGTATGCTGCACCAATTCAAACTGGGGTCAAACGCTGCTGGAAGGGAGCGGAAGATATGCCAGGCCTTTGGTGGGGATATTGTGACTATGCGGACAGTGCGGCGGTGGTTTATCAAGTTTAAGAACGGTGACAAAACACTCGAATGACGTACCACGTGCCGGAAGACCAACACATGTACAAAATGAAGATCTGTATGCAGCAATTGAGGCGAACAGTGGCCAGGCATGTAAGGAACTGGGATTATAATTCAGTGTGAATGAAGAAACAGTTCGCCAGCACGTCCATCAACTTGGGAAGCACTACAAGTTTGATTGAAGGGTTCTACATGATTTGACTCCGGACCAGAAGACAATGCTACCAGACACCTGAGTTTCTTTGCTGTCTCGTCTGAGGGAGGAGACATTTCTGGATAAAGTGTTGACTTGTGATGACAATTGGGTCCTGTACGAAGTTCCATGGCGCCTTCATCATTGGTTAGCATTCCATGAACCGGTTCCAAAACAGCCGAAACCAGCACTGCACCAGAAGAAAGTTCTCCTGTGTGTTTGGTGGACTGCTCGCGGCATCGTTCATCGGGAACTGCTACCAGCTGGTCAGAGCATCAATGCAACTATGTATTGTCAGCAGTTGAACCGTGTTCAAAACTAAAAATTCTCTAACCAGCACTTATGAATCGCAAAGGAGGAATCCTGTTAGAGGACAACGCTAAACCACACGTGGATAGGATGACCGGGACACCATTTTATGCCTTGGATGGGAAACACTATTACATCTGGCAAACTCCTCGGACATTGCACCTTCAGATTATCACCTGTTCCATTCCTTGGACTATCACCTTAGAGGACTCGAGTTCAAATCTCTAGTAGAGGTGCCAAATGCACTTGAAATCCTTGGCTCTCAAAACGTTGGCAGAAGGTCGTCGCTGTTGATGGGGACTAGTTTTGATCTTCCGGGTATGTGTTAAGTGACATATCAATGTTTAAATGTAGTGGGTGAAAAAGCGACAGAACTTTCTTGGTTACCTTTATAGATAAGAAATTTCATGCTTGTTGGTGTAGAAAATAATTGTTACTTTTGCTTGCTTCCAGGCGCAAGTAGTATTACTTGTGATTCTTATCATCGCCATATTGGATTTTCTGATTGGTGGCTTTGTTGGTCCTCTCAACGACGATGAAATATCACGAGGGTTTATAGGATTCAATAGTAAGTAATACATTATCATTATTCTTCTACATTTCACTCAATAAAATACATTTTCTTTTCCGCGCTAACTAATATGTAGAGCAACCCATATTATGCTTTATTTTTTTGTTTAATTATGCTTTATTGTGTTCCAAATTATGCTTTATTATGCTTTATTGTTAATTTCAATCATTGTTTTACATTAATCGTGTATAATGTATAATATTTACTATATATTAAATTTTCTAAATATCTTGATCTACCGGTATTTATTAATATTTTATGGAACCAATTTCTTTCATATTTAATGAACTTTCTACTTAATGCACTGTAAAGTGATATATTTTACTCGAGTCAGTTTCTTTTATCACTTAGAGGTGCATATATACAGAAAGGGAAAGTAAAAGATGCCACCTAAAAGTACAGAAAGTGCCGAAGTTCAAGAGGTACACATAACAATATAGTGTGGAATTCTTGTGTACTATTCACTGTTGGTGGGATGTTTTCTTGTTCTTTTCCTTTTTTCTTTTCTCCACATCAAAGAATTACACCGAAATAAAAATAAGATTTTCATTGTTTCATTGTTACGTTCTCAATGATTTTGCATTGTAAATATTGGTTTTAAAAAATATTAACACAGTATGTTAAACTTGCAGTTAAACAGAATTTTTCCAGAATTGTTCTAATAGAATTTTCTAAGAATTGGGTTATATATTTTAAATTATGCTTTATTTTCTAAAATTATGCTTTTAAAATTAGTTTCTTCTGGATCCTTAGACAACCACAACCATGTTCAAGGTACCAACCATATGCGTAAATTGCTGTTATGCTTTTTATGCTTTTGGGTTGCCCTACTAATATGGTTAAAGGAAATCAAAGTTCATCAATATGGAAACGAAAGTGCCAATCCAATTCATGCTGACTTTGGATCGATATCTGTTGAGGTAACAAAAGATTGTGTAGTAAACTAAAAGTATTGTTTGGCACAATTTGACTGTGGTCGGATACATCGCACTAATGTTCACTGCTTTGAGGCAGATATTACAACATATCCGCAAACGAAGGTTCAACGATTGTTCATTTATCAGAGTGTCATGCGAGAACCAGTGGGTTAAAGGAAAGATCGGAAGAGGAAGAATATTCTATAGCAGGAATGAATGCATATGCAAAGCTTTTCATCATCTTTTTTTCCAAGTTCATTGCTAGTTGGACTACTGCATGTTGAGAAAGTAGCACAAATGAAAATGAATTTTAAAAATCTACAAGCAGTAGCAATAAACATAAAATTAGAGTTCGGAAGTTGGCTTTTGTTCCTAAGAATATTCTACGAGAAGCCAAACATAGGAAAAATGAAATCTTTCAAGTTAATGTCCCAAGAATTATGTCCTTTAGCCTGAGGGAGACGGACGATTAAGACAATTGAATGATAATGGAAGAATTAGTGGAATGATAATCTGAGAGGTAATGGGAATATCCCGAAAAAACGGGAATATCCCGGATACGATGTTATCCATCACAAACTTACTTGAGCGGGAATTAAACCCGGAACCCCACACACCATAGGTAAGCACTCTAGCACTGAGGCACCATGTCTCCCCTCAAGCATAGGACTTAATAGGGAAGATCTGGGCAGTTCTCAACTTGTTAAAATCTCATAAACAAGTTAGTTTACTTGTGATTGTGGTTTCGCAAATAAAGATGATTCCTGGTGGATTCCAGTTGGGAGAGAGAAATTCCAGGAAGAAAAACTTAACGTCAAGAAACCGTCTACGACTGGAGATGACGCTGTGCACAGAGCTGTTCACATATGAATGAAATGTTCTTTGGAAAAGGAAGAACGCTGAGATTTAATAAGTTGCTCACTAAGTGTCACAACGTCACGGCTTACGATTTTTTTAAAGAAAGAGAAGTTTCAATGTATGATTCTGAAGTTATCACGAATACTTACTAATTAATGAATATTATAGCTGAATAATTCTACATCAGCCTGATGCTCCATCAAATTAAATTAAATCTTTGAGTTTAACGTCCCACAATTATGGCCGTTAGATTAAGGAACACGATGGTTAAAGCAAATGAATGATGAGAGAAGAATGGGTGGAATGAGAAAGTGGGAGGAAACGGGAGTAATCCTAGAAGCCCATGTATATGATGTTGTCCACCATAAACTTACTTATTCGGGGATCGAACCAGGGACCCCACACAACAGAGGTGAGCGCTCTACCACTGAGCCGCAGTGCCCCTTGATAACTTTTAATTTCTCTGATGCTCTATAAATAAATCCTGGGAAAACTTGTATTTTTACTTTTTTTCGTTCTTTTTTTCGTGTTATGTTTAATATTGTATTCTTTTGACAAGGGTTTGGTGGTAGAGCAGCCATGGCTGAACCTCGCCCACTTCAATAAAGACATTTTCATTTCATTTCATTTCATTACATTACATTCATTTCATTTCATTTTATAGTCCACCAAGCAGTGATGATTTCAGGGAGTGGCCCGGAGGGACAGGAATTCCCCCTGGAGCTAGCAAATTCTCCGTCGGGTCAACTCTCCGATCTTTCTCAATAAAGGTTACCAGTATACTGACAATACTACTTTAAACCCTTGTGTATTGAAATTTACTCCGGGACAAATCGTCTGAAGTCATCATTGCTACCAAGAAAACATGTGTGTTTCAGTCAAGAAAAGTTGATTACTGACAATCTTTCATGTTAGTTGGGCTTAGGTTATCATAAGTAACTTAACTTTCCGTATTTATATTTCAGGTTCTTTGATAGCTGAGAACTTTTTCCCAGTTTTCCGCCCGGTTGAAAACACTACCACAAGTTTCTTCTCGGTATTCTCCATATTTTTCCCGTCAGCCACAGGAATTCTGGCAGGAGCCAACATCTCCGGGGATCTCAAAGTGAGTACTCATATTTTCAATAAATACATGTACAGTGGGACGCCGATAACTTGAAGCTCAAGTGAATAGACAAAAATTCGAGTTATCGACTTTATCAAGTAATCAGTGTTCGTATTATCAAGTTGGCCACAACCACAACAAAAATTTGAGATACCGAGATTCAGCGTTCCTCATGAAAAGTGATTATATAAGCTCTATAACTCGAAATTTTATTCATTCAACCTCTAAAACTCGAAGTTGTGAAATTTCCTTAACTTAAATAAGATGGCTATTAAAAATGAAATACTAGACATGAATAAAACACAATTACAGTACACATTGGCAACAATGACAATTACGTAAAAGCATAGAGTTATAGCTTCGAGTTGTCGAGGTCACATCAAGAGAAATTCGACTTATACAGAGGTAAACTTCGACTTATAGAGTTTCGTAGATACGAAAGTTCGAGATACTGAGGTTTTAAATGATTATGGAACCTTTGAAATTCGACTTATCGAAGTCGTGACTTTTAAACATTCGACTTTGTGGAGAGTTAAAGAGAAAATGAAAAATTACGAGTTATCAAGGAGTTCCAGTTATTGAGATTCAACTATATTTTTAGAAGTTAACTTCTGTTTTGAGCACGGAGACTGTATGTGACGTTTTCCCATACTCTAACCTAGAATCCACTTCACAGGAACTACTACTGAGAATCTAGCCGTAATCTCTCACGTCAAGACAGGGGCGGATCCAGGACGGATTTCTGAGGGGAGGGGGTCTTGGGTTGTAATACTGCTACTTATAGCTACTTTAAAGAGCTCCAAACTCTGGGATGGGTTTTTATTTATACGTATCTAAAATAAGAAAGTTTCGTCAAGATCGCCCCCTGGATCCGTCCCTGCGTCAAGGGCGGTTGTCTAAGGCATATCTCTTAAATGACGTATGTTTTATTGCTTGTACTACATGCTTAAACCCTTTGTGGTCCTTTGTTTACATTCTCCAGTAGTCCTACAAAATAACTGAAAAGAATTGTCCAAAAGCGAGACAAAATATACCAATCCATAGTTCTTATTGAGCTGAACGAAATGAAGTGGACAAGTGTAAATACAAACGGGTAGTTTTCGAGAAAATAGAGAAAAGAGGAATTAATTTGTAAAATTAATGACTTACGAGGTATTCGCTCCAGTCGAGCCCTGATGCCATTAGCAACTGACGGAGCTGAAGATGGACAAACGACAATGCTTCCGGTTTCACTGTTTGTTTTATTCTTTAATGCTCTTTATTCGCAAATTATTATTTGTATGAATGTTTAAAAAAAAAGTAACCAAAATATTTATTCTTTAAAATTTGTTCCAGGATCCTTCTTCTGACATTCCCAAAGGCACGTTGTTAGCTATTTTCATAACAACTGTTTCCTACTTGGTTTTCATTGTGCTCGCTGGCGCCACTGTAGTAAGGGATGCTTCAGGAAACGTATCGGAAGTGCAAGGATGGACGTTTCTCGATTGTTCCAACAGAACCTGTTCATGGGGTCTCCTCAACAGCTTTCAGGTAGGTGCTTCAATTTAATTTGATAACCTGTATGTGGGGGTCTTATTGCCCGAGATTACAAAATAACTTCGCTTCCATATTAGCTATTTCACAGTTTTTTCACTGTTCTGGATCTCAATATACTTAACATAGTTTCATAAGCTTTAAAGATCCGTTAGGATGTTAGGTTCAGTGTTTCACAAATGCATTTGACACCGTAGTGTGGCGGCTCTTGAGCGAAATTGCAAAGGAAAAAATGAAATGTTATCACTGTAGTCAAAGGGAAGAACACTTACGGAACATAATACGTAAGTTAGTGGTGGATCTACAAGATACAAACTGGGGAGAGCCAGAACCCATACTATGATACGTATATCATGAGTTTACTATAATCTTTCAAAAATATATAAATAACAGAGCCTAGTTTTAATTCCCAAGTAACATTTTCGTTGTCAAACGGTGTGCCAACCGTTGTCTATTTGTAGGCATCGTTGGCAAAGCCACTATCAAAATGCCAACGGCAAATTCGACAAACCATCAACCATCGATGCCAATAAGCGAAAACAAAACAGTGGTTCAACGTAGGTGCATCGTTCTTTTGGCAACGCATCGAAAGACGATGTTGTATTTTGTTGTCACAATGTTGGCGTTCCGTAGGATAACGATCGTTGGCCAACTGTGATTTTCTCGTTGGTATTTTGTTGAAATTTCGTTGGCCCAACTCCTCCATGGTTGGCACACTGTCGTCCATTGGTTGGTTGGCCAACTGTACTTAATCTTCTGTTGGCCCAACGTTGCAAATAATTATTGGCATAACGATTTGCAGTACTGTCAAAATCACCGTTGGTCAACCAACTATGGTCGGATGGCCCAATCATTTGTCAACCCAAAATGCTACTTGGGTTATTTTTGCCACTCAGAAAACTTGGTAGACTAAGCCGCCCGGCCTCGGGCTAGATCCGCCACTGAGGTAAGTTCTTTTTTGTTAGCAAGTAGTGACAAAATTTTAAATTTGTATGGACTAATGCTCTGCTAATGGACTGCAATGACTTGAAGTCAATTCTTTGATAAAATAAATAACGATAATTGCTTTCCTCAGAAAGGTCCATGCAAATGAAAAATATAAGCCTGAATAATGCAATAATGCAGTAGTACTTCCTTTCCTCCTCGTTTTGCGGATGTTCAACTATAAAGTAACCAAGAAAGTTCTGTCGTTTTTGTGGAGGTCTGTGTTCAATTGGTCCTCACACCGTGAGTTGAATGGGAATGGAGATAAGGCGAAGGTCAGTTGTTGGTGTAGACATATACAACATACTACCTGGTTGTGGCAGTTCAGTTACACCGTGAACTTGCGTAAGGACAGACTGAAGATTCATAATGGCCCAGATTCATTCTGGGACCTCCACAGAGACTCATAATGGCATGTATGCTATACGAGTTCAAACCGGGATCAAACGCCGGTGCAGTGGAGCGGTAGATATGCTAGGGCTGTGGTAAGGGTGTTGTGACTGCGCGGACGGTGCAGCGGTGGTTTATCAAGTTTAAGGACGGTGACAAAACACTCGAGGACGTACCATGTACTGGAAGACCAACATGTGTGCGAAATGAAAATCTTCAGGCAGCAATTGAGACGAACAGTGGCCAGATATATGAGGAACTGTGACTACAATTCAGTGTGAGTGACAAAACTATTCGGCAACACCTCCATCAACTTGGAAAGCACTACAAGTTGGTTGATGGATACCACATGATTTGACTCCGGGCCAGAAAGCAACGTGAGCAGACACCTGTGTTTCTTTGTCGTCTCGTCTGAGGAAGGAGCCATTTATGGACAGGGTATTGACATGTTATGAAAATTGAGTCCTGTACGAAGTTCCACGGCGCTTTCATCGTTGGTTACTATCCTTTGAACCGGTTCCAAAACAGCCGAAACTAGCACTGCACCAGAAGAAGTTCCTCCTGTGTATTTGGTTGACTGCTCGTGGCATCATGCACCGGGAAGTGCTACTAGCTGGTCAGAGCATCAATGCAACTGTGCACTATCAGCAGTTAAGCCGTGTTCAAGAAAAAGTCAAAACTCTAGAGCCATCACTTCTGAATCGCAAAGAGGCCCTCCTGTTATGGGACAACGCTAAGCCAAAGGTGGCTAAGATGACCCGGGATATCATTCTACGACTTGGATGGGAAATACTGTTACATCCACCATACTTCCCGGACAATGCACTGTCGGATTATCACCTTTTCCATTCCTTGGACAATCACCTTAGAGGACACTAGTTCAAATCCATAGTAGAGGTGCAAAATGCACTTGATATCTTCTTTTTTTCACGGCCCACCTAGTTTTACGGCGATTGAATCCATGGCCTTCCGGAACGTTGGCAAAAGGTCGTGGATGCTGATGGGAAGTATTTTTGATCTTTCAGGTACGTCTTAGGTGACATATCGATGTTCGAAGGTAGTGGGTGAAAAAGCGACAGAATTTTCTTCGTTATTTTTATAGTTAGTTGTTAAATTTTGCCTTGCTGAAATTTGTTATATATATTTATATATTTCAGCAGAAACAAATTTTGAGAAAAATTGAACTGCTTGAGAGATTAAACACCAAATTTCACTAGTGAACAGCAAATTTTGAGACTAAAATCCCTCAGTCTGATTTCTACATTATTATTATTATTATTATTATTATTATTATTATTATTATTATTATTATTATTATTATTATTATTATTTGGTACTACAAATCAAAATACTGCTAACGCTCTCGCCTTCGATGCAAGCGGTAACGGGGTGATTCCCGGTGGGGGCAGTCGGTCTAAAATGTGTAAAACGTTTTTTCAAGCCAACCACCCTGAATGAGGTTTTCCTGGGTTTCCTTCATTCACACCAGACAAATGCCGGGGTGATACCTAACTTGTAGGTCCCAGGCCGCTTCCTTCCTTTCCCAATCCTTTCTTCTTTTCCTTTCCCCGGATTGTGTGCTCGCCGAGGGACGTCATCCCTCAAAAGTGAAGGGCTAAATGGCCTTAGATGCCGAAAGCCCAGAAATCTAAATCCTAAATCCTAAATCAAAACACTGTCTTTTCGCATACAAATATTTATGTAGTGTAAATTTTGTTTGAATTCTGAGTGGTGTGTAAAAATAAATCTTAGGTTAGAATGTTCAAAAACATCCACAATGAATTATCATTGTACAATGTCTTGTTAAGTTGTGAATTTATGACGAGAATTCTTGATCAAATATTGGCATTAACGATGCCACGGTTTGGAGCATCAGAAATCTGACAAGTCTAGGGGAAGAAGAGCCTGTCCCCGGACGTAGGGATTCTACGGTTTTTTTTTTTTTTTTTTTTTTTTTTTTACGAGTATACAATTTAATAAAGAGTTTATGTTTCTGAAACTCACCTCCCCAAATGACATTACTGATTGTTTGCTGCGCAAAACTCTTTAGGTTTGTACGTAAACCGCTAAAGCGTCATTTAGAAATCATCCAGAAAGTCGCCAGTTTTTTTTTTTTTTTTTTTTTTTTTATAGCTATTCTGAAAGTTGAGTTTTACCAGATTTAGTGCCTTTTCACTCGAATGAAGAACACTTGTATGATGGTTCTTTCTCCCTGTGACTACGTATGCAATCCTATGTTATTATCTGTTGGCGAATTACAGTAGTGGTGATGAAACATTTTGATATCAGCTCGAATGTTGAATTTAACTATTGTTGGGTGGGGAAAATCAGTTCTAGTGGGCAGTATTCGTGCGTTATACTTGGGACAATCAAAAAGTTCCTGGAATTTTGTTGTAACAATTTATTAGCATAATATTGGTAGATATTCACTTAATCGACTTCAAAATAGACTCCCTGAGAATACACACACTTCTTGCACCGTTTCTTCCATTGCTGGAAACCACACAGAAAGCCCTCTTTTCGTATGTACCTTTGAGGCCCTTTTTGATCTTAATAAGAGTTAGAAATCCGCTGGTGCTAACTCCGGTGAGTAGGGAGGCTGGTATACAACGAGCATCACCTTAGTTTGGATTTGACTTGACGTGCTTTCTTTGGTCGATGTTGTGTGCCATTCTGATGACTGCATTTTTTGTTCCGGGATGCGTTTTTCGACAACGAAGGTGTGGTGCACCATGAATTAGTGTCGCCGCTGTCCAGAAAAATGTATAAAACACGATGTAAGACTTTCATTGGCATCAGGTAGGCATCGTCATCTGGACAGAGAAGATTTCAGCGGTAGAGAAGATATGAAGACACATGACACACTAGTAAACCTTTGTGGAATTCAGGACGGACTTCCGGGGGGGGGCGGTGGGTTGTAATACTCCTACTTAGAGCTACTTTTAAGAGCTCCAAACTCTGGGATGGGTTTTATTTATATATAAAATAAAAAAGTTTGCTCTTCTGGGGGAGCGATCGCCCTCCCTGGATCCGCCCCTGGTAGTGTTAACTGAAGTATTTGCACCAACAACGGAGTGTCTGCTCAGTATTGACATACAATCTTTACTCTGAAAAGTGCATTTTCCAAAATCAGATTTTGTGCTGTAATAAAGACTACAGTACTGTATTTACGTGCTAGGTCTCAACCTACTCTGCGGGACCTCAACCTCTCTTTGCTTGTCTCGAGCACTGAGAAATCCTTAACCGTTACCACTTAGCTTGACTGGAGTTCTGTGGTATAATTCCTTAGCTGCCTAGGCCTTGGTACACCTATTTACCCAGACAAACTACATAGAGAACTTACAAATATAACTAATGGCTTCGTGTGTTATATTTGTATATAACAAGAATTTTATGATAAAAGGTTGTTTGAGAAAACTGAATCCCCTGTGCGAAATTCCTCAAACAACTACCTTATTGAGAGGCCTATTCACTGCCAAATTAAAATACCACTAACTTTACAGTAATTATATGATATATTCAAATAGATAAAAGCTAATCGAAATGTGGAACAAGAGCGCGCTACACAATATTATTTTCAATCAGGTACCATTATCACGAGTCACCTAGTAGCTTCGCGTTCGGTATCTTGTGTAAAATAATGTCTAGCGAGCTCTTGTTCCACTTTTCGATTATCTTTTATCTAGTACGCGCCTTTGGCACAGGAGACCCGGGTTCGATTCCCGACGGGAGCTCATGTGGTTCGGATTCCACGTTAATCAGTAGGTTCACGTCTCATATAGCCTCGCTGCTGAAAAGGGACGTTAAAATCAACTCCACACTATCTTTTATCTATTTGAAGATATCATATAGTTACTGTAAAATTAGCGGTATTTTAATTTCGCCGTGATGGGGCCTTTTAAAGAAATTTTACAATATATGCCAATTAAACATCTAGTTTAACTTTATAGTCAAATAGTTTCCTTTTATTTTTCATTGCAAGGACGAGTCTTTGCCCAGACTGATTTTTAAAATATATAATTGGTGGTCTGTCAACGCGTGTCATTATAGGTATTTATATTTATTTATTTGTTTGTATATTTATTGACATATTTTAATGTATTTATATAGTTTAGAATCAAGTATTTTAAGTTAATTGAAATATCAGTAAGTGTTAGAATAGGGAAGGAAATGGCAGAGGGGTGTGGAATTGGAAAGCGAGTTTGAGAGGAATGCTATCTCTCGCCTCCATTATTTAATACCTATTTAGAAAAGAAAGAAAAAAAAATGAAGAAGGCATTTCAGTAGGAGGTAGAATGATTAGATGTATACAGTTTGCAGATGATATGGCGCTTGTTGCAAAATATGAAGAAAAAATCAATAACAGGTAAGGGCCGTGAAGAAAACTTGAGGAAGGGCCGTGAAGAATATGGGATGGAAATAAATGTTAGAAAGACAAAAGCCATGGTGATTAGAACGAAGGGGTCGGCATCAAATATAGAAGTAGGAGGGGGAGAAAACAGAACAGATAAATAGTTTTCGATACCCGGGTTGTATTGTTAGTAATGATATAAAATGTGAACGTGAAATAAAAGCACGGATAGGAATGACGAAAGAAGCCTTCACAAGGAAGAAAATTCTATTTTGTGGGAACTTGAATAATAAATTGAGAAAAAAGACTCATAAAATGCTTCGTTTGGAGTATTGTACTGTATGGGTCAGAAACATGGACATTACCCCAAAATGATGAAAAACGACTGGAAGGTTTCGAAATGTGGGTGTTGAGAAGAATGGAAAAAATTAGCTAGGTCGAGCGGAAAATGAATGAGAGGTGTTAGAAATGGTGGGTGAAAAAAGAACTCTTTTACTAGAGGGAGACAAACTGGTTAGGATATTGGCTATGAAGGAACTCTATCATGAGAGATGTGCTAGAAGGTATGGTGGCAAGAAAGAGAGGGACAGGGCGAAGGAGACTACAATAAATGGACGATATCAAAATAGAAAAATCGTACGTGAAGACGAAGAGGTTAACTGAAGACCGTGGAGCATGGAAGCTCTCAGTTGCAGTAAGTGACCTGCCAATAATGGCAGAATACCAATGATGATGATGATGATGAGACAAATCATTTAATTTCTACGTCTGTATCTGCATACGCTCAACTGTACATTTCTTTTACCTTTTTTGTTTGTTTGTTAACGTATCTATCATTTCAAAATCTTTCTATTGATTTTCATTTAGCGACTCTATTAAATATTCCAGAAGTTCAAGAGGCCTTTGTACTTCCATCAACACTTTTGTGGATTTTTAAAGCGAAATTAAAATCGGCAAACAAAATCTGACAATATAAAAGACAGCCTCAGCACCTGTTTTTTAGATGCGTGGTAGGACTCTTAATAGCCTCTTTGACAGTTTGTTAAAGGTCCACCTGAAGTTTGACTTAAAAAAAAGAAGTTCTTTCTTGTATAGGGATTAGTCAGAGTGGTCACCGAAGAGAGAGCATAAATGGTTTCTCTGATTCCTGAGTACTGGCAATATTTTTTTATTTTTTTTATTACATTAAGTAATATCAGGTACTCAGTGACTGCTACAAGCAAGGAATAAGTGAATTTCTTCTCGTCAAAGTGGTGGCCAAGATAGTGTTTGAAGAATTTGTTTTTAGCAGTTTAGACAGAGATTAGTCTGAGTGCTGAGTCATTCCTGATTCAGATAAGTGATTCTCATTTCTTCTGAGTAAGACAGGAATAAGCTTTGATTGATAAGTTTAATACCTGAGACAGTCTAATTTTTAAGTGATCTGATCGGGTTATATATTTTTTATTTTAGTCTTTCTTTTCAAGTGGGAGTAGAAACGAAATAACGGAGAATCCAGAGTGAAAGTATTTTCTTTAGAGAAAGAACACCCGTCTTTGGATAAAGTGCTGTCCTTCAATTAGACATTCTTTATTTTTTGACGGAAAGTTGCAGTTGGGCTTTCCTGATAGAAGAAAGCTTTGGGCAAAACTAAAACAAAGTGACGAATCAGTGAGGTTTCGACCTCAGGAGTTTAATAGGGGTCTTGAACTAAACGATGACTGACAAACGTAAGGAATAGATCTCCAAAGTGAAAGAGCTCGTGATTCTTTCCTTTAACGGAAAGTAATCGAATCATTTTTTAAAAGAACTTTTGGGATAACGATTATTATTAACCCTAATCCGATGTTAAAGCTTTTTTTTATCATTGAGAAAGAAATTTAATATTTTATCCCACAATAGATGTTTGTTTCTTTTGCACATGACTGTACCAAGGACATGAAATACCGGTGACAACCTACAATATGAATAAAGTTACGGATTTTATGCTCTTTGTGGTTCGTTTAACAAGGCTTGC
The DNA here is from genome assembly GCF_964235325.1 of Thermobia domestica. Classification (NCBI taxonomy): domain Eukaryota; kingdom Metazoa; phylum Arthropoda; class Insecta; order Zygentoma; family Lepismatidae; genus Thermobia; species Thermobia domestica. Next base: position 10,276,724 of record NC_137465.1, read on the forward strand.
CGTAGACGAGTCAAATTCAGTAGATGGAGGAGAGGCAGCTTCTTCATACCACCATAAAGGGAAAGATGGAAGGAAAGAGAGAAGTAGGAACGAGATAAACACAATAGATAGGTGATTTAAAGAATACAGGAAAATATTGGGGTCAAAAGAGGAAGCTGAAAATCGAGAAATGTGGAGAAACATTTCTAGACATGAACCTGAAAATAAATAAATAAATAAATAAATACAATCTAAGGCCCCAGGACCTGACAACAGGCAGAATACTTAATAATAATAATAATAATAATAATAATAATAATAATAATAATAATAATAATAATAATAATAATAATAATAATAGAGAAGACAAGCACATAATATAGAGAAAGAGGAATAGATGGCCCATATTTTCTTAGCAATGAATAAAATCTGTTTATATATATAACTTTATTACTTTCCAATGCATTGCTTGTAATTTCAATCTCTGTAGAACAAAGAAGACATAAAATTGTTAATCTCTTAATCCTGATGACTCAATAATATTGTTCTAACAAGAATTTTAGGAATGATCCAAAAAATGCATCAAAAGATTGCGATCTTGACCAAGAAGTTTAGGAATGACCAAAAAAAAAGAAAAAAGAAAAAAAGAAAAGAAAAAAACAAAAAGATTGTGATTTTGGTCAAGAATTTTAGGAATGTTCCAAAGAAAAGCATCAAAAGATTGCAATTTGGCCAAGAATTTTGGGCATAATCCAAGAAAAAAATATCAAAAGATTGCGATCTTGGCCAATAACTAGTTTTTGGATCAAGGACCATAAAATTTTTGAACGGCCCCTAAATCAAGTTTTCGTATTTTTTTACGGAATAAGCACATCATACTGAGTTAAGTGATAGTTTGAATTTGGCTACACTATATATAGTTCTCCAGATATACTGTAAGGCCTATAAGAAAATTTTTGATTGAAACATATTAAACCTTTTGAGCCACAAAGATACTCCTTTATCTATTTTCTCCGACAGAGTAGGACAGATTTCGCTATTAACAAATGATTTTAAAACAGCAATATATTACACTATAACTTTTTCTTAGCGGCATGGAGTCTTATCTTTTCCACTCTTCTACATCCTGAGAAGTCGGGATAAAGTGAGCAGTTTTCGTGGAACCGTTTGATAATTTTACTCAGTCTGCGAAAAGTCAGTAATGGAATCGTTGCTATTAGACAACAAAAGTGCAGATGCAGTTGATGAGTAGTATGAAAAGATGATACAAAGTAGGCCACCCTTCGATTTTAACCTTACATTTTCTTTCTCAGAGCCTTGATAACGTCAGTTATTAGTTTCTTTTTCGGTGTTTATGGTTTTGGTACAGTCCGCAGCAAAAAAAAAAAAAAAAAGCACAACATGAGCGTGTAAGTTTATCGTGAAACTACACTTAACAGCGCAGGTATCAACATAATGTCTAAGTGGCACCAATCACGCCAGGAGAAACCTCGGCGTCTACCCCTGCAAACTTCTTTTGGAGCAAAAGACTTCGTCATTTCACAATAAACTTACATGCTCATGCTGCAGGCTTTTTGCTGCGGACTGTACAATAAACACTGCAGGAATAAATCCTTGGGAGTCATTGACCTCCGATTCTTTTTGCCTATAGTATAACAAGATGTATGTGGTTGCTATGTTCTACAATTGGTTGGAGGTCCTGCAGTATCTCTGGATGTACAGTACTGGGTTGTGGTGTTGGAGTGTCGTTACATTTGATTTAGGGAATTATTATCTGCGGAAAGGTTAAACCCTTGCTCCCTTCAGGATATGCACTTCAATCAAAATGAAATAATCTACAGTCAGGTCAATCCAAAGGTTAAATGTGTTTAAAAACTTATTTTAGAAAGTTCAAACTAGTACTGTTCAAATTGAAATTTGGAAAACCGGAAATTGAATTTTGAAAACATGGAAATTTTAAAATATCGGTTTCAAAATTGATTTTCAGTTTTGGTTTTCAAAACTGATTTTCGGTTTTCACTTTCCAAAACAGACTTCCGGTTTCGATTTTCAAAATCGATTTACGGCTTCGATTATCAAAACGAAAAATTCCAATTTTGGTTTCCTTTCTTTATTGTGGAAACGTTATTTAAGACGAATGTGAACGGAAACAATAAAACTAGTATACTTGCATGTTTGAACTTGTTTAATTTGTGCTACAAAATGAGTATACAATAATAACGTTCTATAACTCACAAGCAAGTTAGATATACAGGGTGTTTCAAAACAACACCGACAACATTTGGGAGGTGATTCCTGACACCAAGATAAGACAAGAAGTATAGATCAACCTGGGTGCACAAATGCTTCCTTTCGGAATTATAAGCTGCCAAAAACATGAAAAAATAAAGTTTAGAGGTCCATAACTCCAATACTGTGGGACCTACCATTGTCGGGTCAAGATTTCACTTAGGAACTAATAGGCCTATGTGCCTTACCCAAAGATCCATGTTTCAGAATCCTAACGTACTCACACAACAATTTTTAAAGCGGGAGTTTGACTACGGGCATATAATCTGAACTATTAACCAACTCCCTCTATAAAAATTGTTGCGTGAGTGCCTTAAGATTCTGAAACATGGATTTTTGGATAGGGCACAGCACATACTAGTTCTTAAGTGAAGTCGACCCGACTATCCGGCCCCCCTAAACACCCCCTCTGGATACGGACCTGCCTTGACCTACAATCATCTCGATCTCTTACAAGACTTGTATTAGCAACAGATTCTAATTTTTATATTGTTATAATGTTCACAAGACTCTTTCTTTATTTAAAAAAAAATGATGTACAGGTTTGTGGCACCTCTTTCGTCATGTTCTATACACGGTTGAAATTAATTTGTATCGAATTGTATTCTACCTAACGTGATTATTCATAAATACCAATAGCATTCTGGTTATGCTTGGCTTGATTTACATTGTATAAAGTGTCCAAGTTGAAAATATGAATTGATGGTGAGTTGTACAAATTCTTGCACTTAACCGGTTGCCATTTTCTTTCTCAAGTTCTCAAATTCATCAAATCCTTTAACTGATTAAATATTAGATAATGATAAAATATTTAATAGAAGTTGTTTAATGTGTACATTGCAAGAGCTTGCAGCCGATATTCGTACCAGGAATCAATATTTAACTTAAACTGAATAATATAATGTATGTAAAAAAAATAATAGTTAAAGAGTTCGCAGATTGTCATTTTTTTTGGTTACTATTAATGTTTTTGAGTTTTATTAAAATGGGTCATTAAAAGTTGTATAATTGTTTCTTCCGTAAGAATTGGTGATCACTTATCATTAAATAAAATGAAATTTGGAAAGAAATATAAAAGTCATGTTCGCAAATTGATTAAAAAAAAAAAAAAAAAAAAAAAAAAAAAAAAAAACATGCACTCTGCACTAGCACTCCCGAACACTTTCATTCCATCTTACTCCCTCCTTCGCCTACTTTTACAAAACTCTGTTAGTTATATCTAATGTTTTACAGTTATTTTATATGTTATGTATTCCTTGTTGAGCATTTTTCACACTCACTGTCAGTATCCATCCATCAATATAGACACATATAGCTCTCCGTTCTTCCGCATTACGTCAAAAGAAAGCTGCTCGCCAAACGGATATCGAACCAGGAAGGCACAGAGATGTCTCAAACTCAGAACGCTGGATAATGATTTATGCGAGGTCGGTTGGTGAGATAGGAATGGGGAACTAGGTTAAATATGTATCGAAGGCAAGTCAAGGTTTAGAACAGAAATATAATGACATCATCTCGGAAGTTTTGTTTCAGAAACACAATTGTTAGACTTGTTACGGAAAAAATAAATAAAAACAAAAGTTCAGTTTGAAATTGAAAAACCAAAAATGAGACCATACTTCCAAGATAGAAGGTCTTCCTGGGACTCAAACCCAGTTGCCAGATATTCCAATGCTAAGTCAGGGGGTGGTTCTATGGTGCTCAGGCATATTACAAGAATATTTTAAAGAAAGTAACTTGACAAAAGCCTGGTCTGAGCCAAGTGCAAACTAAATGTTAAATTTTATTTCAAATGATTTCCCATTTTCCCCATAATTTGACAGATAACCTCCAGTCGTTTTTACATATTGAAAAAAAAAAAAAAAAAATACAACCTGCCTCCTCCTAAAATATGAATTTCTTGAATCGCAGCAGCAGGTATCCATTTGTGTTCTACAAGATTTTGTACGAACTTTGGTCTCCCTAACACAAGGAGAAGAAGTTGGTCAAGCGCTATGTATGGAGTACTGGAGTGTATACCGGTAGTTCATAGATTTGCACATTCAGGAAGTAAGAGAAGAAATATTTAGAGAGCTTCAAAATGTGTGGTGTTGGAGGAAGATGGAGAAGATGAAATGGAGAGAGAGAGCAACAAATGATGATGTTTTAAAACGGATAGGAAAGAAGAGGACTCTTTTACCCAGCGTCCTTCGTAGGACGGCCAACTGGATTGGATACATCTTCCAAAGAAATTGACATCCTCATACCGCTGTAAAAGGACAAATGGAAAGAGAGTGAGGAATAGGAAGAAGAAGAACACAGTTGATCGATGAATTGAAAAACAGAAGAAAATATTGGGAGTTAAAACAGGAAACTGAAGATTCAAGAACGTGGAAGAAACATTTCCAGGCTTAAATCTAAAATTAAAAACAAATAAATAAATAAAAAATAAAAATCTAATTAGTTCCAATACTTGCCAAAAGGCAGAATCATCATCATCATCATCATCAATAATAATAATAATAATAATAATAATAATAATAATAATAATAATAATAATAATAATAATAATAATAATAATAATAATAATTAATAATAACTATACATGGAAAATATACACAATTAACTAGCACACTGCATCTTAACAATGACACCCATACTACTTCTAAGCAAATCTGCGAAACAAATGCAGTATATATCAGATACGCATATAGTACCTTCATTATTAAAACTGAGTGTCTAGCCGCGCCAGAAGAATGCCAGCAGACACGCTAAGAAGATAAAATGTCGTAATAGTTTTCGACAAATGGAGCGATTAGTTACCTTAGAGTATATTGTAATATCCCTTCGTAGTATCAAACAACACCACGCGCTGCAGCATAAGGATGACTAAACAGCCGATGGAAGCCATCTCCGAAGAAATACGAAAAGGACACGAGTAGTTACGAACAGGACCTCTAAAACCCCTCCACAGACTCTGTCTGTAAAACTGGCTATAAAAGAGAACGTACAGAGGGAGAAGACATCAGTTTCTAACTGAGCTGATCATATCCTACCTATCTCTCCAAGCTACTCTGGGCGGAAGAGATTCCCTAACTTACCTCTGCGCTGCTTCTGCAAAGAAGTTGCTTCCAATCTCAGTGCTACACTGGCCAGGAGATACTATCCACCTCTGCGCTGTTTCAGGCAGAGATTCCTACCCAACAACCACGAAACCTCCGCGCTGCTCTGGGCAGAAGGCAGGGGTGTAGTCACGGGGGTCCCATCGGGGTTAGGCCCCCCAAATGATTTCCTGGCCCTCCAAATGAAGAGCTTTAAAGTTAATATATAATTAATAATTTACGGTAAAATAGCACGAAAAAATGCTATTTTACCATACCGATCGAAAAATAGTATCGTATCTCTTATACCGATTGGAAAATAATATGGTATACTTTTTTTGTGACAGCAGATTAAAAAAAATACTGCGATTTATATTTGACAATTTGAAGACAAATGTTTTAACAAGGTACTAAAATACTACCATTAAACAATGGTACTAAACTAATTGGTAAGTACATTATATGTTTTATATGTTGTAAGTAGTGCTTTAAAACATTTTTATCAGATGGAAAATTTTTTGAAAAATAACGTTTTTATTCAGTTTTTCAGTTTGGATTTAATTTGCTCTTTTTAATGCTACTTGGTGTAAAACAGGAAGTGACATATAGCTGTTAATAAAATAATTATGTGTTTTAGTCTCGAATAATATATAAATCTTTCTGTCAGGAAATCTTAAAGAAATTAAGTGCAATTTCAAAGAAAATTAGTCTTACTGTAAAGGTAACCAAGAATGTTCTGTTGCTTTTTGTGAAAATCTGTGTTCCATTGCCCCTCACACCGCGAGTTGAATGCGAATTTAGATAAGGCGAAGGTCAGTTGTTGGTGTATGTATATCCAACATTCTACCTAGTTGTAGCAGTTCAGTTACACAGTGAACTTGCGTAAGGAAGAGTGAACATGGGACCTCCACAGAGCGTCATAAGGGCATGTATGCTGTACGAATTCAAACTGGGGTCAAACTTCTCTGAAGCTGGGCGGAAGATATACCAGGCCTTTGGTAAGGGTGTCGTTACTACGCGGACAGTGCAGCGGTGGTATAACAGCTTTAAAGATGGTGACGAAACACTTGAAGACGCACCAAGTGCCGGAAGACCAACACATGTACAAAATGAAGATCTTCAGGCAACAATTGAGGCGAAAAGTGGTCAGACATGTGAGGAACTGGGACTACAATTCAGTGTGAGTGCAGAAACCATTCGGCAGCACCTACATCAACTAGGGAAACACTAAAAGTTGGGTAGATGAGCCCCATTTGAATTGACTCAGGGCCAGAAGGCAACGCAAGCAGACACCTGTGTTTCTTTGCTGTCTCGTGTGAGGAAGGAGCCATTTCTGGACAGGGTATTGACATGTGATGAGAACTGGGTAATTTACGAAGCTTCAAGGCCAGAGTTGGCGTGGGTCAATGAAAACTTGACCCACGACCCACTGACCCACCACCCACCGTGACCCACGACCCACTGACCCACCACCCACCATGACCCACTCTGACCTACGACCCACCGTGACCCACTCTGACCCACCACCCACCATGACCCACTGTGACCCACCATGACCCACCACCCACGGTGACCCACTCTGACCCACCACCCACCATGAACCACTATCGTCCACTGTGACCTACTCTGACTCACCAAAATCCATCTTCATCAACTCTGAACACGATCCACGGCCTCTTCTTTACTGACCAAAGAGTTTACACTAGTAATAAAACAAGACTGTGAAATTGTCACTAATCGAAGTTTGAATTTCTAGTCAATCGCTCAAGCACCACTCTGCTACAATAACGGTGGATCTGACCTTTACGATATAAAATGGTAAAGAGTTTGTCAGTGAGGAAATTGAAACAGTTCGAGGTGGGGGGAAATTAGTGTGTGCCTAAAATATACTTGTACTAAGAGAATATTCTTGCAAGTGTTACTTTCTGAACGCATTCCACAAGAAACTTCTATTCGCAGGAAAATACCCCTGTACAATATGGAAAAGGTTGTGGTTTCTCAGTTCACAGTATTTTTCTCACAAAAGACTTGAAAAATCAGTTGTTCATAGGGTATAAAGGTGCTCGGGTACCCTATGTGAGAGCATCTCCATAAAGTATGCTCATAATTGTAATTTGTGTAATCACTAAAACACGCGTTAAATTTAAGTTACAAATATGCATGATTGCAATTATTATGAATATTTATTCAAAGTAGTTTACCTAAAGCAAAGAAGAGACTTACTAAAAAGTAGATACAAAGTTGAATAACACAAATAAGCCATTACTAATACAAGTATACATTTTCCGTAACTCGTAATTTTCCACCTTAAAACAAATCTGAAATCGGATTTATTTCCTGTTGGTAACATTTTGGCGGTAAATCATCCGCAGTGGAATGATGTCCATCCTTCAGCCAAGAAATAACTAGCTCGTCTATTTTGAGCTTGTCTAGCGGTGGGCCATTAACATTGATGAGCAACAAGTTAGACAATGTTTGAGCACAATCTATTTCTAATATCAGTCATCTGTAAATTCATAAGGGGAAATTCCCGTTCGCACTCTGTCGTTCAAATTGATAATATATCTACCCGATTTCTGCAACTTCTCATCGACAATCTACTTGTTAGACTTAAGTCTGATAACGATTTTTCTCGGTCAGTTTTGAAATACTCAGCAAGAAGTATCATCTCTCTATCACCATACATCTTTTCCATATCGACCATGTCAGTTGGCAATGTCGACCCATGTAGAACAGAAACTTCATCTACCACGCCTTTGATAGGGAATCTTGTGAATACATTATCAATTAAAACCTGATAAACTGATTATTTCTAATTTGTTATAAATTTAATTTTTGTAATTACACATGAAGGTTTGATACCATTACCAAGTTCCCTCCCCCGTCTAGAAAGCGAAAGGGAACGAGGTTTCTGGAAAGTATTCAGAGGTGAATGGGAATTTCCCTCCTTCTTCAACTTCAATTGCCACACTGCTGTTTGCCATGTGCCAAATTACGATGAATTTCAATTAAATTATCATAGTATAATTATTTCCTTGTTGAATTATCGATACTTTTCAGTGGAAAAAAGGATGAAATTTCAAAGTTCCAAATCAAAGTAAGTAGATCAACGTAAAGGGGAAAAAAAAGGGTAAAATTTTCCATACAATTATGCGTACAATCCAAACTTCAAATTTCCGTGCAATTAAGCTCACAGTACAAATTTTATGCCTATTTTTCTCACAACTTTATGGGTTGATTCCCCGTGCTGTGAGCGCTCCATATAATAAACATAAGCTTCAGCAATTATTATAGCAGAAAGCAATGGATATATGAAGCCAAGCACTGTATTTTTTTGTTTCTGAAATAACATCGATCGTTTTCGATCCTTTTTACAAACCAACTCACTACCAATTTTCCATATATAGAAATTGCCTCCCTCCACACACATAAAGGAGAATTTAAAAAAATGCTAGGACACATTCTGTTTATTTTCAATAAAGAGTTAATACACTGAATTTCAGCTCCGTAAGTTTAACGGCTTGCGAGATACTCATTTTTTTTCGCAAAAATTCGGATCCTCACTACCTCCTTAGGATATTATGCATTATAATAAAAGCAATATAACATCCCAATTTGGATTAAGGCCTAACTATATACCAAAAGTAATTTCATTTGACTTTGCAATTTGACCGTGATAATCAGGCACACATAGTTACATTCAATTTTTTATAAATAATTTATATATTAAGTAATTCAAAAATGTATTTTTTCCAGTAGTTAGCTCTAAAAACCCACAGGTCTCGAAAGCCAAGTTGTAGTGTAAGTCCTATTGCTATTATTACTATTAAAAATATCAATATCCAAAAGTGCCCGGTTTTCTTTTCACTTGGTTAGATATACTCACCTCAGGTAAGTAGACAGAAACAAGTGGAGAAGAAAGGGAAAGGAAGGTCTTGAAAGTAAAACGGAGACAAATTTACCAGTCCTCAGAAGATACTCTCTACAATGCAGTGAGCAGAGAGGGTCGGTAGATCATACTGAGTCGGTGGGTCGCAGTGGGTCACAGTGGGTGGTGGGTCGCAGTGGGTCACGGTGGGTGGTGGGTCGCCGTGGGTCACGGTGGGTGGTGGGTCACAGTGGGTCATGGTGGGTGGTGGGTCGCAGTGGATCACGGTGGGTGGTGGGTCACAGTGGGTCATGGTGGGTGGTGGGTCACATGCTGTTGACCCACGACCCACTGACCCACCGACCCACTGACCCACTCCAACTCTGTTCAAGGCGCCGTCACCATTGGTTAGCATCCCATGAACCGCTTCAAAAACAGCCGAAACCAGCACTGCATCAGGAGAAGATCCTTCTGTGTGTTTGATGAATTGCTCGCGGCATCTTTAATCGGGAACTGCTACCAGCTGGTCAGAGCATCAATGCATCTGTGTACTGTCAGCAGTTGAGCAGTGTTCAAGAAAAACTCAAAACTCTGGAGCCAGTACTTTTGAATCGCAAAGGAGTTCTCCTGTTACAGGACAACGCTAAGCCCCACGTGGTTAGGATGATCCGGGATACCATTCTACGCCTTAGATGGGAAACACTATTGCATCTGCCATACTCCCCTGCTATTGCACCATCCGATTATCACCTGTTCCATTCCTTGGACAATCACCTTAGAGGACGCCAGTTCAAATCCCTAATAGATGTGCAAAATGCACTTGATACATTCTTCACTTCAGGACCCACGGAGTTCTACTGCGATGTAACCCATGGGCTCCCAGAACGTTGACAGAAGGTCGTCGATGCTCATGGAAACTATTTTATATGTTCCATTTATGTCTTAGGTGACATATCGATGTTCGAAGGTGGTGAGTAAGAAAGCGATAGAACTTTTTCGGTTAGTTTTATAGATGGGTTCTGTGTATAAGGGCTTAAATTGAAATAGTTATGCACAAAGATATAATGTTTGGTCCGGGGCAGTAGTTCCAGGTTAAACAAACGACGAGCCCCCTCCTACAGAAACCTGCTGGCTACACCACTGGCAGGAGGTCTAACTTATAGAAATGATTATAATTATTTGAGACATTACTTATTTGTAACTCAGCGTACAAACTGTATAGAAACTTTTATAATAATAATAATAATAGAAAAAGAATGAAAACCTGTATACCTCTTCTCTATCATACATTGTAATATTTAGAAGTAAGTTTCTGTTGTTTCTAAACGACAAGTGAAACGTCTTGTTTTCCAGGTGATGGAATTGGTTTCAATTTTTGGGCCACTTATTTACGCTGGATGTTTTGCAGCCACTTTATCGTCTGCACTCGCTTGCCTAGTTTCAGCTCCAAAAGTGTTCCAAGCGCTTTGCATAGACAAGCTCTACCCCTACATTGAGTGGTTTGCCAAAGGCTATGGTAAAAGCAAGGAAGCCTACAGAGCTTATGCCCTCACATTCTTCATTTCTCTAGCATTTATTTTAATTGGTAAGTAGATTTAGTATTTCTTTCGTATTTAGTAAGTAGTAAGTAGATTTAGTATTTCTTTCAGAGTAAATTACATAATTCTTGATTAGTGTAAGGTTTGACCAGCCAGGTGGCGTGTGGCCAACAGATCGGTTGCCAATAATGTTATTTTTGGCTTTTTAGACCATAGTTCTTAACATCTTAATGCAAAATTTTAATTTAACGTTTCACAGTTATGTAGTTTAAACTGAAATAAATGTATGATTAATAAGGGTGTGTATCGGTCACGAAAGTCATGAAATCAGAAAACGGCCATGAAAGTCAAGAAAAGATCACGAAATTTAGCTTTTGGGACACGATTTTTTTTTATCTGTACAAAGATAAGTATAGACTAGAAAATTTTGTTCTATAAAACGTCAAAATTTACCACCAAAAAATGTCTATGGTCTGCTTTAGACGGTACCAAATCACAAGCAAAGCACGCTTTTATCGCATGCATGAAAATTTGGCCCAATTCGCACCCAAATCGCTCCTGAGAATTTTACTAAATTTTGTGGTTTGGGAAAGAAAAAGTCACAAAAAAGTCACGAAATTTCATTTTGGAATTTTAGTAGACACCCTGTTAATGAAAGTGAATAGTCATGAAAGAATTGGTAAATGATCATGGGGGAATTTACTCGAGTAAGTCATTATAACAATCTTATCTACAAAAAAACTCACATGTCCTGAGATCGAACCAAAGATCCCTCGCACCAGTCTACCACTCAGCCACCATGCCTCCCAATGACGGCAATGCATGTACGAGGGCTCGATAAAAAATAATTATAAGATTGCTATAATTCGTACCTGGCTTTATGCACAGAACACTTGTAAGAGTACTTTAATGTAATCACTTTCCATCTCTATAACCTTCTACCATACGTGCGGAAGGCGTCATGCACGTCAGGGCGTCAATCTTTGTCGATGTCCATCAAGGACCGCCATATGGAAAGGTTGATGATTTCTCTGGTGTCGTAATGCTGCCTGAGAAATATCGAAAATGATGTCACGAAATCCATGAAAACATTGTTGTGCACTGTGTCCACGTGTCACTTCAATCTCGATCGATGCATGTATGTTCGATGGAGGCCATAGCTCGGCCAGGGAAGATTCTGTGTAGCACAGCTTTCTATGCTGGGAGCTTTTGTCTATCAATGCAACAAGAGCGAAATAAAATTACCGATAAGAGAGCGAGAGAGAGAGAGAGAGAGAGAGAGAGAGAGAGAGAGAGAGAGAGAGGAGTGAATAATGTTTGTTAGTATTACGTTAGCAGCGTCATACATACTCTCCACATGTACACTCATGTCCAAAATTATTGTCGCATATCTATAACTGTCTTCTTGTAAGAATATAATTTGATAATGATTTTGCAGGGTACTTTTAATACTGATATTATGCGTATAATAGGGAAATGTATATTTGTGGTAAATTTCATAAGAAAAGAATTATAAATTCGAAAATTATAATGAGTAAAATAAAATATTGCTAAATGGACAAGAAAATTTTATTTTCGTTTTATTGTTCTTATTTACTGCTCTTTTGACATGAAATTTTACACATACATGTGTTTGCGATTATACACATACTAACATTATAAGAAATAACGGGCGAATACGTTATCAAATTATATTCCTAGAACAACATACTTATAGACATGCGACAATAATTTTGGACATGAGTGTACGCGGGCGATATTTCATCGACTCCGATCCGAGTCAGTATGGGTCTCTGCAGGTCACAGGATCTGGTGGGTCACTTCTTGCGGGTCTTTCGGATCGGATCACTTCGATTCCATCATTGGTGCCTCCAGTTTTTGATTCGGGTCTCTCCAGGTTATCGAATATGATGAATCACTTTTTACGGGTCTTTCGAATCAGATCACTTCGGTTCCGTTACTGGTGTGTGCACTTTCATTCAGAACTCTTTTGGTTACCGGATCTGATGGGTCACTTCTTGCTGGTATTTTGGATCAGATCAGTACGGTTCTTTCTTGCTGCCTGCACTTCTTCATTCAAGTAGCCCATGAAGTATTTCAGGTGGACTTAACAGCAAAATGAATGTCTCGAGTCAAACTCGGAAGCATGCTTTCATTAGTGTATCATTAGTTAAAATTAGGATGCTAGTCTGATGTAGTGCCTATTGTATTGTATGAATTTCAAAACTAGTCACTAAATTCCAGAAGTATGAAAGATTTTCAAAAATAAAATTATAACCAAAGTACTTTAAGCAACATAGGCAAATACCTAAGTATCCAATGGGATGAACAGACAAGGGTTATAGTGCAACATGTATGTTGATAGTTGCTATAGATCAGTGAATATCTGGTGGATCAAGTGTTTAAAAAAGTTAACAATAATACACAATTATTTATCAAACGCAAATGTTAACTTTATTTTTTCTAAAAAAAAGTATTACGCAACAACGCACAGAGTCTTTGAAATAATCTGATGTCTGTTAGACGCATCACAGCTAATGTCATATCAAGGTGGCATACCACACATTACATGGTCTAGTACATCGCTCCACAACATCAGTATTTCAGCTTCAGTTGTTACCTTGAGGCATCCTTGTAGTGATTATTTGTGTATAGTTTTCCCCCTCATATAACTACAAAAGTGTTGAGATCGGGAAAGAGGGTGGCCATTTCTTTCCATGCACAAATGTAGTCGTTCTCATCTTGCTGTAATTGCGTGTTCTTGATAACATAAGTAAATGGAAGGAAGAGTAAAGTAAATGGAACATGGTTGGGCATATCGAGGTTGAGATAGTTCCATGAGTAAAACTTGGATGTGGTATTATCTACGATCATTTTTGGAATGACCTCAATTGCTGATTTTGTTGGCGAATTATAATCATTTCCTTCATTTAGTTTCACTCCGAAAGATAGAGGTATCAGATACCTTTAGTGTCAGCTCAGAAAGTCTTCCAAGCAATTTGTATAGATTGTGGCGTCGAAGCTGAGTGAATTTGGTGCACAGTCTTAGTTGAGAAATAATTGGAAAAGAGCCCTTCTGTAAGTTCAAAGAATATTGAAGGATAAAATAAAAATGATTGGTAGGATTTGTAACAATCATTGTTGAATAAAAAAAATGATTGGTAGGATTTGTAACAATAATTGTTGAATCAAAGCAAATGATTGGTAGGATTTGTAACAATCATTGTTGAATCAAAAATGGTTCGTAGGATTTGTAACAATCATTGTTGAATCAAAAAATGATTGGTAGGATTTGTAACAATCATTGTTGAATCAAAAAATGATTGGTGGGATTTGTAACAATCATTGTTGAATCAACACAGTACTTAGAATCAGGAGCGTATTTAGATTTTTTTTTCCCGGGAAGGTGGGCTATGCACAACACGTGAATAAGCACTTAGTACATTTTTGCTTTTGGGCATCGACAAATTTTAATGAAGTTGCGCTTTATTTCCGTGGGGCTTGAGCCCGATAGCCTTCCCCATAAATACTCCACTGTTTACAATCATTATTACGAAAAGAGTTTTGTAAATACCGTGATTTTGTCCAGATAATCTGAACTCAAAAGTTTCAGAGTTTAGTCTATTCCAGAGTGAACAATTAACTGCCAGTACGTGGTGGAAATTCTAAGTATCGTGGTTATCAGCTATTTTTTTTTTTTCGCACTGAGTTATTTCAAATGCCATCAGACCAATTGACTCCAGTACAGGAATAGCATGCGGGACGTAATAATGGTTTTATATTGTTCATGTGTTTTAATGGGGTATGATCGTCACGGAACGATATTTAGGTATCCAAAAGTTGTCCTGTGATTGTTATGCAGACCCCAGAAATACCTCACAGAAAGATCCGTTTCAGGTATTGAAGCGGATACCTGTATTTCCAGAGAATGTCTACGGTACATCCACTGACAAAAATGTGACGCCCACTGACATCCGCTGGCGAAAATAGGATGCCCAACTGACATACATTAGTAAAAATGGGATTCCCACTGCCATTCACTGTCGAAAATGGAACATTCCACTGACATCCACTAGCGAAAATGGGACACCCTGACAACCACTAACGACAATGGGACACCCCATTGACATCCACTGGCGAAAATGGGTCAACTCGTGAAATCCACAGAGAAAATGTGACTCTCATTGAGATCCATTGGCGAAAATGCGACGTCCCACTGACATCGACTAGCGAAAACGGAACGCCTCACTGACATCCATTGGAGAAAGTGGGACATCCCGCTGACATTCACTGGCTAAAATTGGACGTTCCACTAATATCCACTGGCAGAAATGAGACTCCACTGATATTCATTGGCAAAGATGGACCTGACATCCACTAACGAAAATGGGACGCCCCACTAACATCCACTGGGGAAAATTATACATCCACTGACATTCAATGGCGAAAGTGAGACGACCTACTAACATCCACTGGTAGAATTGGGACGTCCAGGGATGAAAAGGGGATGTTCCACTAACATCCACTGGCGAAAATTTGGCTCCCACTGACAGTCACTAGCGAGCATGGGACATCCACTGACAACACTAGCGAGAATGGAACGTGGCACTGACATCCACTAATGAAAATGGGACGTCCACTCCCATTCACGGGTGAAGATGGGACGTCCCATTGACATCCTCTGGTACAAATGGGGCTCCCACTGGCATCCCGATATTCTGAGATTGACGTCCTTTGGATATATGGACGCCCTCAAAATTATGTGGGATTTTCCTTGACGACAAATGTGTTCGATTTTTAAGTTTGATATTTTCCGAAATTGATCTCAAGCTTTTTCTTATTCCTTTAATTCTTATTTAGAAATTTTGAAAATGCTATTCAGTGTATAATCTTCAGAATATTCCTAAGCTAACGTTTATTACTTTTCTTTCAGCCGAGTTGAATGCAATTGCGCCCCTTATATCAAACTTCTTCCTGGCGTCGTATGCATTAGTTAATTTCTGCACTTTCCATGCAACGCTGGCGAAACCTATCGGTTGGAGACCAACTTTCAAGGTGAGTGTTTACATAGATTAGTATTAATTGTTTCTTGCTCTGCAATTTATCTTTGTTTCTATTTTATGATGCATTTTTCAAAAGATATTTTAAAGTTAGGGTTATGGGAAACGATTCTTAGCAGTCACATCACCTAAATCTTATAAAAGAACCTTTGAGATATTCCAGTCCAGGAAATTATTAGGGGAGCATAGTGGCTTAGTGATAGAATGCTTACCTCTGGTGTATGGGGTCCCTGTTTCGATCCTCGTCCAAGTAAGTTTATGGTAGACAACATCGTGCCCATGGGTTTTCTCGAATTATTCCCTTTCCTCCCACTTTCTCATTCCACCATTTCTTCCATCATCATTCACTTGCTTTAACCATCGTCTCCCTTAGCCTAAAGCGACGTGGGATGTTAATCTCAAAGCTTTCATTCCATTTTTCCATGAAACATTTTTTTTTTTTTAGATCCTCCTAGTGTCTACCGCAGATTCAATTACTCTTTGGGACTCTTACCAAGAGCGCCAGGTTTTGAAAATCAGTAAAAGTGTTCCCATACAGCGAGTTCTGTATATAGAACACTCCCAGTCTTAGCAGGGCGTCCAGGAACTTCAAACAGATTTTTTGAAATTGTCCCTACGAATAACAGTATTTTTGAATAACAAATAGAGATTTATTTACTTAGTTTTGCAAAGTAGAAAACGTTTTTGAATTTGAGTATGGCAGCGTAATAACTAGGGAGGTTCTAGTGTTTTAACCCCATACCTTAGTTCTTGTCACGACTTTTAGAACGCCTTTGGAACGCAACGCTACTTGTTGCCTCGTTGAGAAAAAAATTACAGTGAAAAGGATTTTACAAGTTTTGATCCTCAGCTTCACAATTCTGAATTTTAGCGTGTTTTCATTCTTAGTAAAGTCTCTGACCAATCTTTGTATATCCTTTTTCCCACTCTATGAAATAACCAACACTACTATTAATAAAAAATTGGCAGAAGATTCTTTCTTTCTTTTTCTTTTCTTTTTTCTGATTTTCTTTTCTCTTCTCATATTTTTTCTATCTTTACAGCGTCGGTGCTGATTGCCCCCACAAAATGTTTGGGTTGTCCTCGCCTACTGGAACAGCCCCGAAATCGGCGTCCCCGATCTTCCCAAGAAGATTATATGAATACATTAAATTGGATAATATGAATTAGTACATCTTCTCGAAAGCCATTATTTCAGATTTTCTAAATTTTTTAAATTCAAATAGTTCTCACAATGCTGAGACATTCGCCATTCTTGTTTCTCTTGGGTCCGAATATTTGTCTCAGGATCTTGTTTTCAAATACTTTCAGTCTACGTTCTTCTCTCAGAGTAAGCGACTATGTTTGGCAACCACAGCCAAGATTATTGTTTTATGTATTTTAAGCTTAAAATTCCTCGACAGAATTTGCGACGACAAAAGATTTTGAACTGAATAATAGCACGAATTCCCTGCTTTTAGTTGATATTTAATTTCTTTGTAAATATGGTTTTGGTCTGTTAATATTGATCTAGATATGTGCAAGTATGCAGTTTGATATTTTAACGCATCCATAATTTTCAGTATTACGATCTCAACGAGATTTCGAAAATAAAAATAAATTACAAGGATAAATTTTAAAATCTGAAAATAAATGTCTGTTTTTACGTTCCACGGTTAAAGTCTTGATAATGAGAGAGACATATGATTAATGAAAACGAATTATTTCCGTATGATGAACTGGTGGAATGAGAATAGGGGAGGAACAGGATAAGCTCTAGAAATTCCACAGCCACGACATTTTTTTAACCGACAACTCAACGCGTAGAATCGAACCACGGACTTCTCCCACCAGAGGTGATGGCTCTAACTATTGAGCCACCGTGGCCCCTAGATATCATGGGAAGGAAGTATCGAGAAGTGGAAATAAAAAAATGAAATGAAATCTTTAAGTTTTACGTCCCACGGTTATGCCGGTTAGGCTAAAGGAGACGATAATGATGAGAGATGAGTGAAATGGTGGAATGAAGAAAGTGGGAGGAAACGGGAGAACCTCGAGAAAACCCACGAGCACGGTGTTTGTTCACCGCAAAGTCCACACGGCGCGAGCTGAGATCGAACCAGGGACCCCAAGCACCGGAGGTGAACGCTCTACCACTGAGCCACCGCGCCCCCAGAAGTGGAAATAAGATGAATAAAGTAGATTAAGCAGAAGTGTCGCTTTGTGATTAACTCAAGTGATAAAATAAATTAGGAGATTGTGAGGTGATCACTAATAAGTCTTTCTTGCAAGTAGAGATGCGTACAAGACAAGATTTGTGGCTGTCTCGTTTCGAAAATGTGCTGTAAAAGTGATGTCTCGACTCGAAAGATGTATATTTTTCTATTGGAAGAGCCGTGTCTCGACTCGAATTTTGTCAGGAAAATCCAGTCTCGACTCGTTTCGTGCGCACCCCTACTTGCAAGTTATAACCTAAAAGGTTTGATAATTTACGTCGAAGATTTAAACCGATTGAACATAGTCTCATAAAAAATGCACGTAACACCAAAGAGGTTAACTGTAAAATAAATAATCTTTCTTCACGATGAACCACAAAAGTTCGATAAAGATCTGAATTGTATGTTATGGTTTGATTTTATTTTCAGTACTTCAACATGTGGCTAAGCCTTCTTGGATTTATGCTCTGTGTTGGGATCATGTTCCTCATCAGTTGGGCCACAGCAGTTATCACACTGGCTGCCATATTGGCACTCTACCTGATGGTTATGTACAGGAAACCAGGTTTGCACTTTCATTATTACGATGGTTTATCTTCTCGTAGTAGTATATATTTTACCAATATTCGTTATATCTGCTTAATCAAGGGTCCGTTAAATTTTAAAGTTTTGAAAATTTTAAAACTGTCAAATAAGTTACTCATTTGTGTTTTAATTGTTCACCATGTCTCTTGCTTCAGGGACACTCTGGTTCTATTCTGGGAGAGAGTGCAGGAGAAGTCTATTCTAACTGTAGACCAGGAGTTACGAAAAATTGAGAATTTGTTGCTCTGTCTTCTGTTGTACGGAAATTTTATTGCTAACAATAGAATTCACAGATGGGGAACTCTATAAATTTACTAGCAGCAAGTAATCACATTCAAGTAGTTGATAGAATAACAATGAGGTAGTTAATATCAAATCTATCAAAAAAGGACGCCATTTCGTTTCTAAGAGGCTTGTACCATTGCTACTATTAGGCTACAGGGGAATACCTCAATTATCCATTATTCCCATAAATTGATCAAATAATGATTTGTTCGAATATGAAAATTATATATACTCGAATAAAAAATATGTCGCTCGAATATTCGACCAAATAATTCTTCGGATTATAACAGCCTGCAAATATATGTTCTCGGGATTCAACCAGGTAAAGTATTTGTTGTCCAATGTTTCCAGAACAGATATTATTCTTATCTTCAGGGTCAGTATGAAGAGATCAGGCACAGGAACTGTGAGTATATATACTATCTGGAGTAGTCACGGCAGATATACGTATCAAATGGCTTAGATTGGATGCGGCCCTTTTCAGGATCCTCCGTATATCAACTGTGATAAAGTAGCCTGTAGATGCTGAAGTTCAGATTGAAGGCTGTCCTTATCGGAGATGGCAAAGGTTATGTGTACTGTATTAAAGTATTATTTACTCATAGTCATTGAGATTTGTGGCGAAAGCTATTCTTAGCATTGAGGTAAAGAGCCCTTGGGTTGGTTAGTGTGTATGCTTCCTGTATATGCTATGTCCCAGGATTCCGATAACATATATTCGTGTCACGTCACCAGGAAGGCTTCAGCTCCTATGTTAAGCACTATTGCCTCTTTTCAACTTACTGAAGTAGATTATATTATTTGTATTTTATAGACGTCAACTGGGGTTCGTCTACCCAGGCTCAAACCTACACTACGGCGATGACGCAGCTGTATCGTCTGAACAACATCCAAGACCATGTAAAGAACTACAGACCGCAGATTCTAGTGATGACAGGGCGACCGGCTACAAGACCACCCCTCGTAGATTTCGCTTATTTGATCACGAAGAATATGTCACTTTTAGTCTGTGGAAATGTTGAAAGTGTAAGTACAAAACAAAAATACAAGCAGATAACAATAACAATTTGGTATCATGTTAGTGATTTCCTAATTCTATTGCTTTCTGACGCAAATATCTCTTTTAAACTGATGAAATCTATCTTAATGGTAATCTAATCCAATATAATCTTAAGAAAGTGAATTTGATCTGGCGTCATCTAAGTTAACCAAACCCAAGCTAGCTTCAACTTAAACCAAACAACACTTGATTTAACACGGAAACTTCACGAGATGCCAATAACTACCGAAGAACCAATTAACTCGTTAGATAACCCTCATCATACGTAACTATCAAACACAAAAAGATAAACGCAAAACTGAAACAGCAATTCGAGAAAATTGACGTTAACTTTCTGACAAGTGAGCGAAAGTGAACTATTTTAATTATAAAATATAAGTTAGCAATCAGTGCTTAATCGATCACCAAAGTATTGTTAATTTTCAGCAAACTAATTCAAACAGCATCGCCTGCAAACTTCACCACCTGCAACATCCACATAAAGAATATGAGTTGTACAATCTGTGTCAAAAGTCAGATGACAGTCCTAACACAGGAAAGGATGTAGGATTGTGGTCTATATAGGGCATATTTAGTGGTTGGGGGATTTGACAACTGCAGAAACACAAGTGACCATTACGACAACCACGTTGAAGCCCACCATCTTAAATATCACTTTATTTTTTTAATACGTAGGTCGGCATGACCTACGACCTTAATACGTAGATAGGCCGCATGAGTCGGCATAAGCCGCTGACTGGTTTGTCTTATCACTAACTCTTGACTGTGTTTGTTATGTTGAACCCACCTTACCTTCGCTTGGAATAAACACTCTCTCCAAAAATGGTGTATGCCACACGATTCTTCCATTCACTATGCACTGAGGCTAGCAATGTCTCTGTACTCACGGCAGTACACACATCCTTCATTTGCAACACCAAACGCTGTATATTCCATTTCTTTACGTTGTACGCTACTGTTTTAAGATAGGTGACCTCATAGGTAAAAATCCAGTTGCACGAGATCGAGAAGTGTAGTGGCCAATTCATCCTTGCAAAACGTCCGATCCACCTCCTAGGAAACTGCTGATGCATTCAGTTCCGTACACCACGTTTTCAATGCGGAGAGTATCCATCCTGCTGGAAGAGCGTTGGGTACGAGCCGTCCTCCGACAAACTGACGAAAGAATTGTCTCATCCTGCAGCCTCCAAGCATAAATTGTGTTACGTTAAAGCCATTAAATAAATAAGCAAATAAATAAATAACTAAGAAATCATTCGGAATTATTTTATTAGTATAGTAAACAACATGTTGAAAGATAATGTAAAAGAAGAAAATAAAAGCAAAGACATGAGATCAGGACTTGTGCTTCGAATTATGGTAATTGTTCAAAAAAGTTCATAAACTGGAAGTTACAGAAAATCGTCTATTTTGGTTATTACTACAACATACTTTAAAGAATTATGTCAACCAAAATTGCCTGCCATATCTTCATCCTTATTGTAGTAATCTGACAATTGTGATTATTTTTTACGTGTCTTAATATTACAGAGTTCGTATTCCCATACTGTAAGAAAATGCATCGTAGTTCGAGCAAGAAATTGGCTGAGGCAACACAAGATTAAGGCCTTCTACGCCATGATAGACAACATCAACTTTGAAGAAGGTACAAGGAATCTGATTCAGGCGACTGGGGTTGGGAAGATGAGGCCGAACATCTTGTTGGTTGGCTACAAAGGAGATTGGCAGACGTGCACTCGAGACAGCCTCAAATCATATTTCAATGTTCTACAGTGAGTATAGCATTATATTCATAAACTGAATGTTGATTTTAGGGAAAGTTTAAGGAAGTACTAATAATCTTATAGATGGCAGAATGTTTTTCCCACGTTTGCAATGTACAGGGTGTATAAAAAAGACAAGTTTGAAAAGTCAAATTGGTTTATTTGTTTAACTTGCAGACATGGTTTAGGTGTCATTTTGTAGCAATATATCAAGTTTTATTTTTTTATCTTATACCTAAAGAGGTTCAGAAGCACACATCCCGTCTGAAGTCTCACTTCTTTACAACGTTTTCAGATGTGCGGGGACGACCTGAAGATTTGTTATATTTTACGGAACATCCAGTTTCAATAAAACATTGATGCCACTGATAAATAATAGGCCTACTGGGAGGATCTTTACCATACTTTTTAAAGAAAATTACGTTGCACAGTTGTCTCAGTCTTGGATTCTTCAAACCAAAACACACAGCTAGCACGCTCTGGATCAGTAAAGACAGCCATCTTTGCTGTAACTGTCGCTAGTGCTTGCGGTGGCTTCTTTCTACACTAGTGTACTACGTGAGTCAAAACTTGATGTATTTTGCTACAAATTGACATCAAAACCATGTCTTAAGATAAATGAATTAATCAATATGAGTTTTCAGAGTTCTAAAGTCCATTTTGATACACGCAGTACTCTGTTAGGAAGCTACAATATTCAAAATAATTCAATGAAATGCCAGAAATAGGCTACATATTCAAACTTTGTCTAAAGATAAGTTAATCAGCAATCTGAAATTAATGTGTGCATTTATATATACGTTTTTCTTCATTGTTGAGAAAGTTTCATTATTGGGACCAAGTTTGAGAAAAATAAAATTAAGCGCTCTCAACAATGAAAGGTACGCAATAATCAAAATATTGCACGAATTATTCTCATTTTATTCATTTTGTCATTGGACAAATTTTGAACATTCATCTCTTGAATATTAATTGAATATTTTGAATATTGTCGCTCCGTAGGGGTGTCATTTCAGACTTCGCTTGCGGGGAGCAAGAGTACCACCGACATAAGACTTTCACGTTTTGTACTAGTATATAAGTAGACAGTCGATTAAAGCATGTGCATTCTTCAAACTCTTGGGGGCAATTGCCCCTTCCTGCCCTCCCTAAATGACGCCCCTGCCATTAAAATATATTGGAAAGATAAGAGATATGTGCTGCCATCTATTGGGGGATAATCAAGCCTTTACACTTACCTTAATTTCTTTTAGTTTTAAACTAGCTATAACATAGTTCATATAACATAATGTTTCTGTCTTTCATTTGAATTAGAAAAAGAATGTGACTGCATATGTATACGTAACCAATGAAACCAAAGCTACCTTAACCAAACTTACTGTTAGGATGGTAGTAAGCCTTTGCGATATCGGTACAGGTACGAAGTGTTAAGTATGTAGTTTCAGTTTCCGAATTATAGACAATCAGAGCTTTTAGGGGGTAGCACGGTGGCTCAGTGGTAGAGCGCTCACCTCTGGTGCGTCGGGTCCTTGACTCGATCCTTGGCTAAATAAGTTTGTGGCGAACAACATCGTGTCCGTGGATTTTCTTGGGGTACTCTCCTTTTTCTTCTCCATCTCATTCCAGCAATTCTTCCATTATCATTCACTTACCTTAATCATCCGTCTTCCTTAGCCTAAAGGGCACAATCATGAGACATTAAAGCGAAAGATTTCGTTTCAAAACTAGGGTTTTGATTTAGTCATATTCTCGTCAAAAAGCCTTCCTGCATTTTGATAATTTTGTTCGACTGTTCCATAGTTATTAATTTTGTTTTTAGTTTTTCCATTTCTCTTCAATGAACTTAAAACATTCGTTACTGAATTTTCTCCCTCTCTCTCTCTGTGTGTGTGTGTGTGTGTGTCTGTCTGTCTCTCTGTTATTTGCGAATTTTTCAATTTTGAGCCCTCCATTCGATAAAGCATCAAAAACTATTTGAGAAAGAGATGGAATTTTTTGCTTCACTCTTACCGTTCTAGAGATATTGGCCAAAATGTCCGATTTCCGGAGATTTAAGGACCATATCTCGGGAACCATAAACTATAGAGAGATGATATTGGTGTTGATCAATACCTAAGAACATTTTGGTACTAAATAGTAATCGGTGCCCACTGTCCAACTGGCCACTGGTTTTTCCAGTGGCCATCAGTTAATCTTGATACCAAAATGTTTACCATCGTCTTAGGTATTGATTGATACCAATCTCATTTCTCTATGACTTAACGTTCCCGAGATATTGGCCAAAAAGTTCCGATTTCGGGACATTTAAGGAGCCATATCTCGGGAACCGTAAGTCATAGAGAGATCATATTGGTGTTGATCAATACCTAAGAGGATGGTGAACATTTTGGTACCAAATACAGTAGGAAGTCGAAAATCCGAACTAATTGGGACCACAGGTAGTTCAGATTTTCAAATTGTTCGGAATTTCGAAAATGACCATGAAAATGTCATTTAGACTTACATATACTGTATGGTATGCTCTTTTATCGATACAGTAGTTATACACTACATACAGTAATTACAATACCGTACGTAAGGCTACTTACAGTTAACGTTTCCAAAGAACCTGCTCGTACACTAAATTACACTGTTCTTAAAACTTAGCTTGTATAGGCCTCAGGGAAAATAAAAAAATGTATGACAAACAATTACATATGAATGAGCTCTTGTAAAACACTGACTTTACAGAAAGAAAATTGAATTAGTGTACTATTATTAGCTTCTAGGGACCGGGTTCGAATTTTTGACGTTTCGGATTTTTGACGTTCGGATTGTCGACGTCCTACTGTAGTAACTGGTGGCCACTAGCCAACTGGCCACCGTTCTCCTGATATTGGCCAAAATGTTTTAATTTCGAGAGATTTAAGGAGGTATATATATTTTGGCAACCGTAAGTCATAGAGACATGATATTTTGCGAATTTTTGCGAGGAATATAAGGTGCGGATAAAAAGATTTATATGTAGAAACAACCATATTTATCCTTCCCGCTTCATCTCTCCATTAATTTTAATTTCGTTCTCAACTGGATCTGTCTGAATTCTGTTTTTGTTTCCTTATCTCATTCTCTCTTTTTCGGAGAAAGTGTAGAGAAGTTTTACAGAGCCCATTTTCTAACTTTTCGCGATTCGTATCTTAATGTTCTCTCATGCGGAATACTTGCAGATGAAATATAAGTTTCAACATAACTTGTTTCGTATTGTAAAGGAATTGGAGTTTGAATGCCTTAATTCAACTGAAGGAACTGCATTTGGTTTCAGAATTTTTCTTTGAAGGCAAGCGTACAAGTTCAGATTTCAGATCTTGCAAACAATATTCAATAATGGATAGTGTGTACAAATATTCGCGTTTTTAAAGTTTATCGGATCAAAAGATCCAATATATTTCAGTCAAAAATTTTCTTGTACGCCTAATATGTGGAGAACCACATATAGTGCAGTCAAACCCAAAGTATCACTTAACTCAGTATGATGTCCCTATTCCGTAGAAAATACTAAAACTTGATTTAGGGGCCGTTGAAAAAATTTGTGGCCCCCGATCCAAAAACTAATTGTTAGCCAAGATCGTAATCATTTGATCCATTTTTTTGACCATTCCTAATATTCTTGTTTTGGTTTGGGTACAAAACCTCGCGGTCAGAACCTCGCGGCGACAACCTCTCGGACCAAAACCTCGCCTGGCCAAAACCTCGCCTCCCAAAACCTCGCGGCCCAAAATCTCGCCGGGCCGAAACCTCGCCTGGCCAAAACCTCGCCGCCCAAAACCTCGTGGGACAAAATCTCGCCGAGCCAAAACCCCGCCTGGCCAAAACCTCGCCGCCCAAAACGTCGCGGGCCAAAATCTCGCGGGGCCAAAACCTCGCAGGCCAAAATCTCGCCGGGCCAAAACCTCGCCTTGCCAAAACCTTGCGCCCCAAAATATCGCCATACCCAAAATCTCGCCTGACCAAAATGTAAATGTTCCAACAGATGATAAGGATGACGGTATAAAAGATGCTGTTTCAGAAAAAGTATCACGGGTATTTGACCAAGTCCCGCGATACCATATGAAAATTCTATTTCTGTATTAGAGGATTTCAATGTGAAGATAGGGCGACAGGATGTTTTTAAACTGGTTATAGGGAAAGAAAGTCTGCATAGGGAAAGTAATCACAACTAACGGGGTTAGTTTCGTGAACTTTGGAACATCCAAAAACTTAAAATTTCAGCAAAAATCTAATAATATTTATGAAAATATGAAATGATATATGAGTTTTTACGACGTCCCTTGATTATGTCCTGTAGGTTAAAGGAGACATAGATGACCAGGATGAAAGAAATGATCGAATAAAGAAAGTGGAAGGAAACGGGAATAACCCGAGAAAGCCCAAGCACACGATGTTTTGTATCTTCTTCTTCTTCTTAGATGATGATGATGATGATGATGATTATTATTATTATTATTATTATTATTATTATTTGTAATGTGGAATTGCATATTAAGAAACTCATTGGGTAAATTTTAAAGAAAAGTTTCATTCGCGGCGAGATTTTTGCCACTCGATGTTTTGGGTGGCGAGGTTTTGGCCCGGCGAGATTTTAAGTGGCGAGATTTTGACAACGCGAGGTTTTGGCCCGCGAGGTTTTGGCCACGCGAGGTTTTGGGCGGCGAGGTTTTGTCCACGCGAGGTTTTGGCCCGGCGAGATTTTGTCCCGCGAGGTTTTGGCCGGCGAGATTTTGGGCGGCGATGTTTCGGCCGCGAGATTTTGTCCGTATCCCTCTTGTTTTATCTGTTCTTTTACATGGTGGAGCCAGTGTTCAGCAAGATGAGAGTCCTTTGGAAGATTGTAATTCCTGTAGTTTTTGTTTTACTATTAGGATTGCCACATGTTGCTACAGCACAAGAAGGCAAATTTATTTACATATACAAACAAACAAACAAACACACACACACACACATACACACACACACAAATGAACACTATATTACACGAAAGTAAAGCCACAAATACACGTAAAAATCAATATATACACAGATACTCAAGTTCACCACACAATCTTACAATATTATTTTCAAAATGCAAGCTTCTACAAACCACACATACACTAGACTCCCGAGTAACTGGCTCGCGACTATCTGGCCTCCGTACTATCCGCCCTAGTTTTCTTGTATCGTAATTAAATGAGGAAGGCAAGGCGTTGCATTCATAACATTGCATCCACATTCAGAAGGGCTTAAGACGATTGAGTCAGTGTTGCAGTATCAGCAGAAGGAAGCGACGCCTGCTGATATAATCTGTTTGCGTAAGTGGAGGGACATTGCGTAGCGGAAGAGAGCTAAGTTGCAGAAGCAGTCATCTATTAATGACTTTTTCAAAAACTGTAAGTTCTAACTCTTGTCTTAGAACTA
Source organism: Thermobia domestica (assembly GCF_964235325.1). Lineage (NCBI taxonomy): Eukaryota > Metazoa > Arthropoda > Insecta > Zygentoma > Lepismatidae > Thermobia > Thermobia domestica. The sequence continues at coordinate 10,303,856 of NC_137465.1, forward strand.
TTTTTTCATATCTATGTACTGTAAAATCAGTGTGAGTCAATTTTCTTAAGAATTAGGCCTACGACTTACGTTAATGTTTTCTTTACGTTTCCTGCATTTAGGTTAGGTATTACAGAAGTTATGTTAAAATGTGAACATTTTACATATACTGTGCGTATTCTTTAACTTACTTTTTGTCTAATAAATCCTTGAAACGTGCAGTGCAGTATATAAACATTCATAAACTACCAGCACAGAGCCAAATAAGAAGTGATAAAATACGTACTATATCATAACAGTGAGTTTTGGTGTAAAAACTTTGTCTTCTGGTATCGGCGGGGCAAAGAATGAGTTCATAGAACTACAGCCTATCCGGCTTTTTTTTTGTTATCCGGCTGCCCTTCCGCCACATTAGACCGGATATTCGGGAGTTTACGCCCGAACAGAAGTACAGCCTAGTCCACGTAAAGAATATATTTCACCATTAAATAATATTCGTCCTAGTAAATAATAATAGCAGTCAAAAAACACAATAAAAACATATTCCCACAAAAAAATTGCCACTAAAAAGGAAAGGAACACAATTTGAACATAGAAGAAACCTAAACTAAATATAGGATTGTTTATCTTATTACTAAATCTTCGCGCGCGAAACAGTTTTATTTAGTTTCTCGGTGGTGACGTCACTGTGGGCACTCTTAAAAAAATACCGGAATTTTTCCGGTGAAATATATGGCAATCGGGGATGCCATATTTTCACCGGAAATTTTGCAGTAATTTCACCGGAATATTCCAGGAATTTAACCTGAACTTTAGATATTTCACCGAAAAATTTTAGTGATTTCACCGGAATATTTGCATGAATTTCGCCTCACCTTCAGATATTTCACCGGAAAATTTGCAGTAATTTCACCGGGATAATTCCATGAATTTCACCTGACCTTTAGATATTTTACTGAAATATTTACAGTAATTTCACCGGAATAATTCCGTGAATTTCACCTAGACCTTCAAATATTTCACCGGAAATTTTGTAGTAATTTTACCGGAATATAGATACAAATGAAAGAGGAAACAACCGATTTTTTAACACACCAGATACTCTGTAGATGTGAATTCCATACCCCACAAAGAGTGAAAAATGACCGACTAGACCGGAACTCGAACCCGAGACCTCCGGCATACCGTGTCGATGCGGTAACCACTATGTCACCCAGTCCACCTTCCATAACAGCTACGCAGCCTGTCCCTCTCGCAGTCGGTGCTCTCCATTCGGAACAGTGTTCTACGGAGTCTGAGTGGAAAGCATCGACCTCGAGGGTGAGTGGCTGTTCTGGGAGGCGGACTGGGTAGCATAGTGGTTAACGCATCAGCACAGCATGACGGAGATCCCGGGTTCGGGTCTTGGCCTAGTAGGTCATTTTTTCACCCTTTGTGCGTTATAGAATTCATATCTACAGAGGATCTGATGTATTAAAAAAATTGGTTGTTTTCTCTTTCATTAGTATCTATATGAAATCACAACCGTTATAGGTCCTGAATATGTGGACACAAGGATTGTCCAGGCAAAGCAGTGATTCTCTGGTACAACCCATATGGTCCGGGTGGAGAGCATCGACCTCGAGAGTGAATGACTCTTCTGGGAGGCGGCCTGGGTTTCATAGTGGCTAAAGCATCGGCACGGCATGCCAGAGGTCCCAGGCTCGAGTCTCTGTCCAGTCGATCACTTTTTCACTCTTTGTGCGTTAAAGAATTTACGGCAATAAATAACATATACTTAATCTGAAGTTCTAGATATTTCACAGAAAAAAATTACAGATATTTCAACGAACGTATTGTATGAATTTCATTTAACAATTTACATAAACTTCTCCAGGAAAGCCCGTAAATTCACTGAAATGTTGGACATCTGTTTTTCACAGCCATTTGAAACTGTCTCACAAATTGAGGTGGAAATCATCATGGTTAATAAAAGTTCTTATGATTATAAACATGTACATAAAAGCGTAATCCTTTATTTGGTCATATTGGTAGGTCTAATTAAACCTATGGAGAGATACAACAAACGCCCATTTTCACGCAGATAACTTGATATGACTTATCTTCTACTTTAACAGATCTTACTGTAGAAGTCGTTAATTGCTCTGCTGTAAAATTGACTTCTTCCTAAATATTTTCGAACATGACATCTTAAAATATAATTTTCAGAAACTAATTATTATCATGAAACCAGCAGCCAAACTTGACGATTAGTACTACTCCAAGGTAGATTTTCGCTACTTTGGTATTATTTAGATAGAAGATCGGTGTAATTCTTAAGTATCAGCTTCGTGAGTGGCAGTTCATACGCGGCGAAAAAGCTACATGATACTCTCATATTAGCTAATTGCTATTAACCACGTATCATTCACATGTTAACATGCTCGAAATTAAGGACTTGAACGTAAGTCAAGTAGTTAGAAGGCCATAGTAAACATTGACAAAAATCATCATCTTGGAACCTGATGATGATTTCACTGAAAATAAACCAATTTTACTCAAAAAGTGCTAAAATTCAACAGAAAATAAGTAAATTTCACTGGAAAATCATGTTATTTTAACCCATTCTAAATAAAAAATAAATATGTGCGTTAAATCGAAATCCCTGTGTAATTTTTACTGAAATAGAAAATTTCGTCGATAAGAGAGAGAGTCACCAGAGATTTTCTGTTTTTATTATCTATGATTTGCATGTTGATGAGGTTTATAAAGCACATTTCTGAAGCTTCGTTTCTATATTTTCCTCATTAATTTACATACGTTTTAAAATTAGGAAATACAAACTTTGTCTTAAGAAAAAAAATCCACTCCTTGCCTTCTATTTTATTATTATTCTATTGGTTTGTTTACAAGTATTGAGCGTTCTGCACATGAGATGACATTATTGTCCTCAACCTCATGCTATATGAGCTGCAACGGGTCAAGCCTAACGCCATTTGATTGGTGATAGTTTAAGGTAGTAGATCTGCAAAAAGTGGTGAAATTCTTATAATCAGGGGTTAGATATTGCACCGTAAAGATACGTGAATTTTCTACAAAACTACGTTACATTTTACAATTTTATTTCGATAAGGGTTCAAAGCTGCGCAGGCTCGTGAAAAAATTTTGTTGTTTATGAGCAAGATACGTTATCAAAAACAAGAACCAAAATATGGCTTAGTTGCTATTGATCAGGAAATTTCAATGTCCAAGACGCTCCTCGCAATAAGCGACAACCGCAACAAAAATGGATTACATTATTGGCAAAATTCGAGCAAGACTGACATCGCTAACGATCTAAACATCCATCACCAAACAGTGAAAGACAATTTAGAAAAAGATTGCTGCAAATAGAAGTCCGAATTTAGCTGGTACATGATCTGATTGAAAAGCAATTACTCCCGTCAAGTAACTTTGTGGTGGACAAACACCGTGTGCGTGGGTTTCCTCGGAGTTCTCCCGTTTCCTCCCACTTTCTTCATTCCACCATTTCATTCATTACTCATCATCACCGTCTCCTTTAGCCTTACCGGCATAAAACTCAAAGATTTCATTTCACTTTCAAAAGCATTTACCCGATCTAATTTCTATCTGCAAATCGACAACCTGATATAAACACAAAAATCAACATTGTATAGTCTGATGACAAATGGAACAAATAGACGTTATAAATTACGCTTACATGATGTTATAAGTGATATTTTCTAATCAGAAACCTTTTTCTCCCAGACCAGTCCCTACTTCTAGCAACTTCGTTTTTTTTTTTTCCTGGACAATGAAATGCATTTTTTCTTTTTCTATCATCAGCATTTTCACAAGACAGAAAACAAATATTCACATCCTGTAGACAATACTAGTGCTAATTGTTTCGATAATTGAAGTACAAGATTCAACTTCTGCGAGGAGGAAGAGAAAAAAATAATGTTAATAAATAATCAACTAGTGTGACTAAGACTGATAGGGTTACAAGTAATAATATTCTCAGGTGCATTTTTTTCATAAGAATTTAAGAATTACTTTAAATTTAGTTTCCTCCTGCAAATTCTTTCAGAATTACTGTACACTTCTGAATTTACGACGACCCACTATATTTTTAACAAAGGATTATAAAAATACATCTAGAGCACATACTGGGACATAATGCTGATTTTCAATACTACACTAAAAATCAAATCAACTACAGACCTCGCTTACTGTTCTTCACTAGAAGTGTCCAGTATGTCAGCAACGTTATTTCAGATTTTGACAGGGGGAGGGGGAACAACATTGTCCACCGACATAAGAGTTTCACGATTTTATTAGAATATTACTACACAATTTATTAAAAAGCACGTATTTCTCAAACTAAAGGGATGTAATTGCCCCTCTTCTCCTTTATGATGCCTCTGCAGTGAATCTAAAAACGTTCAAGGCTACAGCAGTAGGCAAGAAAGAGGGTAAAGTTAGCGTTTAATAGAAGCTCTTGATTCTGTTCACTAAAGATAGTCTACAGTATATGTCTCGAAGCAAGACGATTTCATGTTTTTGGGCACGAAATTGCGCAAAAAAGTCTTGCATTCAGAAATATACAGTAGTTTGTATAAAAGAACATGCATAATATATTCACGACACATTTTTTAACAGTAATAAATCCAGTGTTAAGTTTACATGTATTGAGAACAGAACAAGATTTTCGGCACCCCAGAGAAAGAAGCAGAGGGTCATTGGGGAAAGATAAGGCGGACAATTTGTCCCCTGGCTTTCAGAATCACATGCTCTTCAATAAACTGTGTACTAAAATATTAAACAAAACGTAGAACTCGTATGTTGATGGACAATCTCGCCCCTGCCCCTGGCAAGGTCTGAAATGACGCTACTGAAAAGAAATGCTTAAAAATTTAAATATAAACCAACAGGACAGTAAAAAAAATGAAAACAATATGTTTTTAAATTTTTCATTACATTTAATTCTAAAACCATAGTACATGAAATAAAAAAGAAATTATATCTATCAGTTTAATCTTCGTTCAATATGAAGATGAAGATCTAGCATTCCACCCACTGAAAACTTGTCATGGGAGTCAAATATTTACTAATCGTTGGATGCATCAAGAAGCTGTATCTTCTCTCGCTTTTCACAGATTTGGATTCAATATCTGGATTTATTTCAAGAAAACACCTGAAATCAAAAACAAACGTATTTCTAAACTGGAGAAGAATAGGGAAACCTATTTATTTATTTATTTCAAACTGTATACTGAGTTATATAACTCTCAGCGCAATATCGTGCTTAATGATGTTTCTCTTATCATAAGTATAATTACAATTTATTTTTCTGTACGATGTTTCTCAGACAAACCTTTCCATGTTTCATTAACAATACTACGAGTTATACATTTGCATTAACTATTCTATAAATTTACTGAAGCATTGATTAACACTAACCATTTTCATTTTGTACTGTTTTACATCCGTGAAGCTGGCATATGAACTGTGGATTAAGATAATAATTAACATATAAATAGAAGTCTCGAAAACAGATTTGGAATTGTGGAAAGCGATTAATAATTTGCACTATAAAAGGTAATAAGAAATGATATATTATCATTATTATTAGAAATTTCACCTAATAGCGGTATCAAACACAAGAAGTGTGTTTTCAGTTACAAAGTGAAGTCATCTACGTCTGGAGTACATGGATATGAACAACGTTTATAATCGTACTAAATGGGTGAGGGAGCCGAAAGAGTAGAATTGTGCATTTCGCGAATGTCCAACGTGGTGAGATGGTTGCATGCCACATCGACTGTGTAATTTGTTCAGCAGATCTAAGCTCTTACAAAAATCAGATTCTGTTATTTCGGTTGTTGCAGTAAATTGAAAATGTTTTGGGACGTTCGTGAACACAAAAGCAGCCAAGATGACCTCGCATTTTGGCATCCAGAATTGTGGATTAAGAGCGTCCAGAACTATGGAGCTTTTAAGTGGATTGTACTGTGATTCTCATCGTGTATCAGGATCTATTCAGCATAAACGTCCGGCACAAGATGTGGAAAATCAGTTCTTATGACCAAGTAGCTACCCATAAGTAATTTTGCTCCGACAAATGTTGTGCAGCCACCATACTTGGTGTATGGAGCGTCGTCACTGAGAGATGCAACAAGAAGAAACGTTATTAACTTGGACTAATCTTGTATACATCAGTCATATAGTGATTGGCAAAATTTTCAATCGGAACTCCCGTCTTCATTAGAAAACCAACAACGAACTTATATCAAGTAACACGGTATCCATTCTTGAAGTACAGAAATGTCAAAATATAAACGTTCCTACTAGTAACAGAAATGTGTACAAATAACCTGATAATATCAGCAACAAAAGCTGTACTCTTTAAGTTGTTTTCTTCTTTCCTTTTAATAAAACGAACACATTTTCAGAGCCCCTATTATGAAACTTTTCTTGATATTCCGATCATCCTCTTATGAATAACGTGATGCATTCAATATATTTTCTATTGCTATTTGCATTGCCATAAGTCTCCGAAAACTAATACTTAATTCTTCAATCTCTCTCATATTAATATTTCATTTTTTGACAAACTTTTGATAGTTGTCTTACACGCAACACTTTAATATCACTGACCTGTGTTTGAACGCATGAAGATGTGATAAGTCTGAAAGTGTCTCATCATCCTCTTTAGTATCTGGAATACTCTTTGACCTTAGTGGCTATAATCGTTTTTGTCATATTCATGAACAATTCTTTGTTAATACATGTATATTATGAATAATTGCCTTCTAAAGTTTATGGGTTGAATGGTACAATACAAGTTTATTTTCACATTACTTTATTTCCAGACAAATTTATAATTTCGATGCAATAATTTACCAAACTGAACCTGCAACAACTTAGTAAAAATTCAACCTACAGGTTAAAGAAATGTGGTTAGTTGGTTTGTAAACTTCATTTCCTTTACATTTACTTATTTGTTCATTTACCAGCAAACACTTAGTTTTAAAAAATCCTTGATTTCATAAAATTATTGGCAGAAGTATGGAAAAATTATTGTTTGCGAATTCTGCAAAAGACATGTGTGCTAATTATTCGACAAGCAGAAGCTCTCTTTTTTAAAATATTAAATTTTATTATATATATTTCGTAACTTTCAGCCATATTTATTTCTTGTAATTATAAAAAATCCAAGTAGGATCTATTAACGTTAAAACTTCCTTTTTATAAGAGCTAATCATCTCATTTAGACGGGATCAATTACTCAAATGCACTAAGTAACCCTACACTGTAAATCAAGATGGAGGATAGTTAAAATTAGTGAACGTTGATGCTAGCCTCAAAATTTATGAGGTAACTACACCGGAACATTGAAAATCAGCATGAAACACATTACATTAAAGTGAGTTCAACTGTTGCTAAAAAGCAATGATAACTATAAAAAGAAATAATTGTTGTATAAAGCAAATGAAGATGGTATGATATAGCCAGCAATTCAATATGCTCATTAATATGTCCAATATGTTTTGAATGTTCGGCAAAGCAATGTATTAAATTAAAAACATCTTATGAAAAACAATGTATACTGGGCTGCTACGAAATTTGTAATGTTAATTCTTCTGGCCTTACTCACTTCCCCCCCCCCCCTTAGCAATCAAATGTTAAAGAAAGCGAAGTCATATTCCGATCTGCACCATTTTCGTTGACTCGTTAAAAAGTATAACAGTCTCCACAGGGAACTCCGGGTTAAGTGTTAGAGAGTAGAACTTGAAATATGAAAAATACGTAAATTCTACAGGAAAGAAATGGTGATTTAAAAAAAAATCCTGCTAACTAGTTTAATCTACTACTTCAAACGTGAAAAGCTGCGTGCTGTTGGTAATATTTTGAGTGGAGGCATGCTGACATGAGACATTACGCTGTAATAAGGAAATTAGTTCCGCGTATTCAAAGATGACAATTCGGGGTTTCGAGTTTGAGTTTCATAAGAACGTATGTTGAGAAGAAAAGAGTTATTACGTTTTGTGGAGTGGTATGGATTATTGAAATTGAGCAGAAAATATGATCAATGTAGGAAATAATTGAAAATAAAGAAATGTAGAAACAGTTATATAGGGTGGACCAAAAGTAGGTACACAATTCCGTACCGACCGGCTCATGATATTTTATATAATTCTCTTATTGTCATCCATTCAGGTAGTGACTTAGTTTCTTTATTATTTGTTGTTAATCTCTCTTCACTCATACCTTAACCTTGGAACAGGCAGAAACAAATAAACTAATTATCTTAATAAACTAAAATGTTATACTTTGTAGGACTGTATATCTACTTTTGGGTGTATATACAAATATTCAAATGTGTTAATGGTGTGAAAAACTGAGCACATGGAAGGTTATTTATCACAGTACTTATTCAAGTCCTCTACCACAAAACAGTTAATTGTTTATAATTAGTTTCCTAAATGCAGAATTGTACAAACAGTAAAGTTAAGTAATCACAGTGAATGTGTTAAGAAACAAACCTAATTTAACTGTTTCCAGTAACATCCTCGTTTACGTGCATACATACCATCTCTGACGCGCCTGGTTCTACGGACGCAACACTCGCTACCGCTCGTGCTTCCCTATCCTGACTCGATTAGATAGCATTCGTGTGTTTTGTAGCCAGCTATCAAAGGGCTAGTTTGTGGTTTCTACACTAGTTTTGTGGCATATTTTCGGACCCAGTATTTACACGCAAAACTGTGGAGTTCTTTTAAAGTGATTATACACCGAGGAATTGTTGAGAAACAATTTCTAAGGTAATGACAGTGAATTTTTTGATAAATAACAAAATTTTAACGTTTTTAGGACTGAAAATACTGGACCTGCTCTATGGCAAAAAAAAAAAAAGTCCGTTTTCTTCTTGCACTCAAATTGACGGCACACACTACTACGTGCACTAGAATAGTTTCCGAACGAACTTTTTTTTTTTCTACGTGGTGTTGCATAATATACGCTTTGAAGTCAGCGCGTTATTTGTACACTGAATAAGGTATCGAACTTTCGATGCAGAAACCAAGGTGCTTGACCGGCTAAAACTTTACACAAAAGACGATCATAAAATAGTGAAAGAAATTTGAACTCCAATCCTTAAAATAGAAGGAATACGCACCTTACAAATCTACTTAAAAATAATAATAAATGTACTCACCTATAATGTTACAACACAACACAAATAAATATTTGCTTCTTCATATGGACACAAACACAAACAATCCTACAGCTCGAGAGAAACACACTTAGATGATGTAGTTGCGGAAACAGTTTTCATTTGTCATATCTAACGACAGTGCCTACAACCACTAAATATAAGACTAAAATTATTAGTAAAACTTCAAATTATTTTGCTATTAAACAACAAGAAATCAATAAATAAAACATTTTTAACGTTAATTTCTTTCGTACTCATTCTATTATTCGAAATATGTTAACAACTTCAAACAACTCGTAAGAGGTTTTGTCAAATTCTGGATACCCTGTTCAAAATTTACTGAAATTTCACCTGAAATGTCAATTCTGGTAAAAGACCTGTAAACTTTACGGTGAATTTGCAGCGAAACCACCTGAATTTTTAAGAGTGGGGAGACCGTAGAAGTAGAGGTTCTAACCTCATCTGTCACAAAAGAACATATAAATGAAGGTATGGGCTTTGGTTGTACGCTGTAAATTATTACAAATGTTCAGTGCATGGAATGAAAACTGCGCGATATTAAGGGATCTTATCATTTCATATAAAGCTTCACCTATCAGAATTTTATTATTTGGTTTTAGACATGTAGGCTAACATGTAAATTGATGCTTTAGTCGCTCTATTGATGGAAACTATTCATTTTCTTGCAGAATGGCGTTAGATAACAATTTAGGAGTTGCAATTTTGCGATGCAAGGAAGGACTGGATTATTCTAATGTAATTGCTGAAGATGAAGAAGATAGCAACATTCCTGCGACTGTAAACAGATCCTCTTCAGAAAACGGATCGCACACTGACCTCTCAAGAGTGGAATCAGGAGTAAGCAGTAAGTGAATGTTTTTTTTTTTTACTTGACCTAAGTGAAGTACCATCTTCATCATAAGTATTCAGATAACCAATGATATCAGAGAGTTGCTTGGGAAAATCCTCCCTCCCCTGGATCAAATCAACAAGGGTTATAACTGGTGATGGGCAATGGGAATATTCCTAGTGGGAAGGAAAATAAAAAAAAATGGGAATATTCCGGCTTTTCCCTGGCATATAAATTCCCGGGAGGGAATTTGTTTTCATTTCTTTACTTTATTTTCCAAATTATAAGAACCATATCACTAATTACTTTATTTTCATTTATTCTCATTTACTTCTGTTTTAAATAATTTGAAGCTTAAAAAATTGAAATTCGTTGACTAATTTATATAACTAATTAATAATATGATTTTTAAAGTTCCATTTCCATTTGCATTAGAAAGTAGCAAAGTATTAATTTACAAATGATGAAAAGGAACCAGTTTGTAAAATAATGTAGAAATTATGTATAAATAAAGGGTGAAGTACTATCAATACACCCCGAACCACCGTTAGTAATAGATGTCGGTCTGTCTGCTGTTTCTGACTTGAATTTCTGAATAGGAACTCGGACTTCTCTTACATGTGAATTAACGCATGAAGTTTCGAGAAATGAGTAGTAAGAAAGGTCGTGTGTGGCAATGTTACGTGCAAACTTCTAAAGATAAGTCCGTATCTTGCAAATTTTTTGTGGACATAAATATGTATGCACAAATGTTGATAAAATGGTGAGACATGTGTTTTCTGGTAGTTATCCAATAATTTGTTTATAACATTTAAAAAAATTATATGTTTATAATATCAGTAATAGGGTCAAGTTTAGAAAATCCACTTACATATATATTTAAACTGTTTAGCGGTGTAAAAGTATGCGGACTTACTATACCAAGTGTTTTGAAAAAAAACTCTCTAAATATACTCTGTATGCGTACTTTCTAACTATAATAAAATATTAATAAAGTAACAATACCGTTCAGAATATACATTTTAAAGAATCTTCTGGAGACAAAAGTAATAAATATACTGTGATAAAAAAAAGAATTTAATTTTGAAATCGTAATATAGTAATAAAATGCAAGTTTCTTTGTTTATACATAAATTACCGGCATATTCCCATTTTTGGGATTCTTCCGTGGGAATATTCCAGAAAAATATTTTCCCGGGAACTTGTCCATCATTAGTTAGCCTATAACTATATAGTTTGCATTATCTGTGCATGGGGCAAACATGTGAATTATTTTTTTGTTTATAAGTGACGTCAGGCATATGGCAGGGTTGCCAGAGGTACTGGTTTTGCCTGAGCACTTCTTGCATATGAAGTCTTTCAAAAAATTCAAAAGGATATATTGAAATGTATTGTGGTGTATCTGTGGCAATAAATGTTTCAAAGTCACTGGGTCTTTTTTGTGTTCTTCGCCATAGGTAAACTACTTTACTTTCTGCGCATGCCTCGTAGAATCTAAGATTCTGATCCTACGTTTTACCTGTTATTACTGACAAACATACATACAGATCTTGATATTATTTTAAATTTCAACAATAAAATCAGCAAATTTCATTCCATTGAGATATTATGTATTAAGAGATATGAAATGTATAGTAAAGATAAGAATGTATTTTCTAAAGTTTTCTAAGTTTTTTTTCAAAAATATTAAACTCTCAACAAATACGTTTCATTAACTGCTCAGACGTAAATTTTCATGGACCACGGATTTTAAATACGGTAAAAACCTATTATATTGCTGGTGGTATGGATATGATTTACACCCGCGTTATAACGTTACAACGATATAGTTAATTAGTAATATTGGGCCTTATACATAGTCGTTCTGACGCGTGATTAGTGTCATATTAAAGAGTTCGAGTAATATATGTTTTCTGCAGTAGTCAGGTCTTTAGTATGACGCTAATCACATCTCAATACGATTCTGCGTAAGGCCCATTATGATTAGTATATGGTAATTAAAACAGATTTTCTCAATTTTATTAACATAACTACTACTATACTCTAATGCAGAGGAGCACTCAGGGGACGTCCAGCAGGTCTAGATCCACCCCCCCAAACATTTTGTAACTCGAGATAAATTTGTACACTTTCTTAATAAAACAATACTTTTTTTTTTTTTTTTTTTTTTTAGCAGAGAAATACTTCATATGGACTACAAATTTGAGCTTTCTGATCATCTGTACTATTTTTTTTCTGATAAAAACATTCCAATTTTATCATTTTTCGTGAGAACATAGGTGTCAGTGCTTAAAAATTACTTTTTACGGCTGCAGAATAACACCCGTTTGATATTACATAAATTTACCGCCTTATGCAGAGTCGTTTTGACGTAAGATTAGCGTCATACTAAAAGCTTGACTACTGCAGAAAACATATGTTAGTCGAATTCTTTAGTATGGCACTAATCACGCGTCAGAACGTCTCTGCATAAGGCCCATAGTGTCTTGTATTCTTGGACTCCCACCCTAAACCTGGAATCCCTCGTAATAAAAATTTCTAGGCGTGCGTGCCTGCTGTAATGAAATTGGAAATGAGTGTCCTATAGTTACGTTTTAAGGCTTAAAAAAGAAGCTCAATTTTTTCGAGGGCTAACTAAGATGACAGTGAATTCTTTTGCAAAAAGTATTGGACATTCAAAATAAACAGCATACATTAAACAAGTTCAAAGTTTCGTTACACTTTGGGACGTGTTTGTACCGCCGATATGACAGATTCCGCGATGTTTTGAGGAGCGAAGCAACGGGTTTCTTATACTTAATACGACCCATGCTTTGTGCAACTCCCTGCTAATGTTTCTACTACTACTACTACTACTACTACTACTACTACTACTAACACTAGTACTAGTACTATTAGTATTACTATACTATTACAACTACTAATATTATTACTACTACTACTATCATTCTGCTGCCTTTGATTTTTGAAAGAGTGTTCGACTCTTGGAAATGCACGTCAAACGACACTAGTTTGCTCTCGTGTACCATAGTACTTGATATACAGTATTTATATTAAATACCCTATAATACTATAATTTATATACTGTAGTTAATAAGGATATGATTGTAAATAACTTATTTTATATAATGTATTATACGCACAAATCATGCATCGAAGTGTATATGTATTTGCGACTACGCTTGTATGTTGATCTTTTGTCCTCCTCCTAGAAAAGTCCTACGGATGTCCCTGAATACCAGAGTTGGCGTGGGTCAATGAAAACTTGACCCACGACCCACTGACCCACCACTCACCACCCACCGTGACCCACTCTGACCCACCACCCACCGTGACCCACTGTGACCCACCATGACCCACCACCCACCGTGACCCACTCTGACCCACCACCCACCATGACCCACTCTGACCCACCACCCACGGTGACCCATTCTGACCCACAACCCACCATGAACCACTCTCATCCACTTTGACCTACTCTGACTCACCAAAATCCATCGTCATCAACTCTGAACACGATCCACGGCCTCTTCTAAACTGACTAAAGAGTTTACACTTGTAATAAAACAAGACTGTGAAATTGTCATTAATCGGAGTTTGAATTTCTAGTCAATCGCTCAAGCACCACTCTGTTACAATAACAGTGGATCTGACCTTTACGATATAAAATGGTAAAGTGTTTGTCAGTGAGGAAAGTGAAAAAAATCGAGGGGGGGGGAATTAGTGTGCGCCTAAAATATACTTGCACTAAGAGAGTATTCTTGCAAGTGTTAATTTCTGAACGCATTCCACAAAAAACTTCTATTCGCAGGAAAATACCCCTGTACAATATGGAAAAGGTTATGGTTTCACAGTTCACAGTATTTTTCTCACAAAAGACTTGAAAAATCAGTTTTTCATAGGGTATAAAGGTGCTCGGTTACCCTCTGTGAGAGCATCTTCATAAAGTATGCTCATAATTGTAATTTGTGTAATCACTAAAACACCATGTTAAATTTAAGTTACAAATATGCATAATTGCAATTATTATGAATATTTATTCAAAGTAGTTTACCTAAAGGAAAGAAAAGACTTACTAAAAATTAGGTACAAAGTTGAATAACACAAATAAGCCATTAGTAATACAAGTATACATTTTCCGTAACACGTAATTTCCCACTTTAAAACAAATCTGAAATCGGGTTTATTTCCTGTTGGTAACTTTTTGGCGGTAAATCATCCGCAGTGGAATGATGTCCATCCTTCAGCCAAGAAATAACTAGCTCGTCTACTTTGAGCTTGTCTAGCGGTGGGCGATTAACCTTGATGAGCAACAAGTTAGACAATGTTTGAACACTTAGTGTATTTCTAATACTAGTCATCTGTAAATTCATAAGGGGAAATTTCCGTTCGAACTCTGTCGTGGAAATTGGTAATATTTCTACCCGATTTCTGCAAATTCTCATCGACAATCTACTTGTTAGACTTAAGTCTGATAACGATTTTTCTTGGTTAGGTTTGAAATACTCAGCAAGAAGTATCATCTCTCTATCACCATACAACATCTTTTCCATATCGACAATGTCAGTTGGTAATGTCGACCCATGTAGAACAGAAACTTCATCTACCACGCCTTTGATAGGGAATTTTGTGAATAAATTATCAATTAAAGCCTAATAAACTGATGATTTCTTATTTGTTAATAAATTTAATTTTTGTAATTACACATGAATGTTTGATACTATTACCAAGTTCCCTCCCCCGTCTAGAAAGCGAAAGGGAACGAGGTTCCTGGAAAGTGTTCAGAGTTGAATGGGAATTTCCCTCCTTCTTCAACTTCAATTACCACACTGCTGTTTGCCATGTGTTAAATTACGATGAATTTCAATTAAATTATAATAGTATAATTATTTCCTTGTTGAATTATCAATACTTTTCAGTGGAAAAAAGGATGAAATTTCAAAGTTCCAAATCAAAGTAAGTAGACCAACGTAAAGGGAGAAAAAGTGTAAAATTTTCCATACAATTATGCGTACAATCCAAACTTCAAATTTCCGTGTAATTAAGCTTACAGTACAAATTTTATGCCTATTTTTCTCACAACTTTATGGGTTGATTGCCCTATGCTGTAAGCGCTCCAAATAATAAACATAAGCTTCAGCAATTATTATAGCAGAAAGCAATGGATATATGAAGCCACGCACTGTATTTTTTGTTTCTGATTTTTTTCTTAAATAACATCGATCGTTTTCGATCATTTCTACAAACCAACTCACTACCAATTTTCCATATATAGAAGGTGACCCCCCCCCACATAAAGGAGAATTTAAAAAAATGCTAGGACACATTCTGTTTATTTTCAATAAAGAGTTAATACACTGAATTTCATCTCCGTAAGTTTAACGGCTTGCGAGATACTCATTTTTTTCGCAAAAATTCGGATCCTCACTACCTCCTCAGGATATTATGCATTATAATAAAAGCAATATAACATCCCAATTTGGATTAAGGCCAAACTATATACCAAAAGTAATTTCATTTGACTTTGCAATTTGACCGTGATGATCAGGTACACAGTTACATTCAATTTTTTTTATATAATAATTTATATATTACAGTGGTTCAAAAATGTATTTTTTCCAGTAGTTAGCTCTAAAAACTCACAGGTCTTGAAAGCCAAGTAGTAGTGTAAATCCTATTGCTATTATTACTATTGAAAATATCAATATCCAAAAGTGCCTGAAGTTCTTTTTTCACTTGGTTAAATATACTCACCTCAGAAACAAGTGGAAAAGAAAGGGAAATGAAGGTCTTGAAAGTAAAACGGAGACAAATTTACCAGTGAGCAGAGAGGGTCGGTAGATCATACTGAGTCGGTGGGTCGCAGTGGGTCACGGTGGTGGTGGGTCGCAGTGGGTCATGGTGGGTGGTGGGTCGCAGTGGGTCACGGTGTAGTGGGTCACAGTGGGTCACATGCTGTTGACCCACGACCTACTGACCCACCCAGAAAACTTGACCCACTTGACCCACTGACCCACCGACCCACTGATCCACTCCATCTCTGCTGACTACTACTACTACTACTAATAATAATAAATCTCCAGTTGTGTTGTATAATAGTAAATTAGAGTACAAACAAACTTTACTAATAGCTAATATCTTTACTAATAGCAAAAGTTTAAGAGTGATGGTTCCATAATTGCATTATTTTTGTTTCAGTAAGTTCCGAAAGCAGTGAGTCGCAAACTCCTCAACCACAGGACTCAAAAATTAAGGCAACGTCAGACATTGTTGTGTTGTCAAAGGAAAACAAAGATGGCAGCACAGTCTTAAAGTTTAAAAAGAAGAAAGAAGCTGATATCCCAGTTTACAAGTAAACTGTTTTAATTATATTTTTAATGATCGTGTTTTAAAGTATTTTTGGACAACTTTCTAGGTTATTTGCATCAAATTTAGGTTCAGTGCACACTGCAGAGGGTTCTCACTTTTAGCTCCTTTTTTTCATTTTTTTCTTTTTGTTATGGCCATACTGTGAAATCTCAAAGCAAACGGATGATTAACTCAAGCAAAAGGCTGTGGATGAAAGATTGGTAGAATGAGAGTGTGGAACAAAACGGGAGAACACGAAGGAAATTAACCACAAATTAACCACCAATTAACTAACCCCTGATCTAATAAGCCATGACGAAAATATGACTATTTTTAAGTTATAAATATGCATTCAAATGACACCATCATGAGAATGTGCAATAACTTTTTTGCTCCTTTTCTCTTCAAAAACGTAACATTTTTAAGACGATTTGTTTAATTTTCCATTAGAACTTCGAAAAAAATGATTTGTGTTTGAATATATTGTCTTCTTTATTAGACAGTTCTATCCAATACAACTCAATTCACAGAACAGTAAAAAAAAAATCTCTTACTGCCTTAGAAAATGTTCCTAAAAAGGAAAACTGCATCATGCACCCTACACGGTGGCGTAACTAACTGGAGCGCGGTGCGGGAGGCCCACGGCAGAAGGAAGCCAATTTAAGTTTCGTAATTCCTCTTTGTAACTTTTTATATAACTTCACACTTTTTCCTCAATGTCTAAAACGCACACTACTTCAGCCTTAGAAGAAAAGGAAGTTGTGAAGGAACTGTAGACTGTAAAATCTACCCAAAACATTTATCACCTCTGTGCTGCAACAACCTGAACGGACAGTAATAAATGAAAATATTGTGTGAAATTTCAACTTAAAATGAATTAGCTAAAGTTTTATTCTTAAAAGATAACTGTCACTGCTAGTAGTGTTCCGTATTTATTTAGACCCCAACTCTTTTATAACTGTACCTCACTTTTCCTGTGACGAGAGCAGCTCCTAAGTGAGCATTCAGTGAATTAAACGCCATTAAAACCTATATTCATAGCACATTGGTGCAGATGACGTTGAGTTCTTTGGCAATCTTCAACACTGAAAACGAAAAAAAAAAAAAAAAAGCCACACTGGTATTGAAAAAGTAGTCAACGAATTCCTCTTCGAAAAACGTCACATACACAGTTGTTTTTCAGATGGTAATTTATAGGTATACTTACGTTGGTTGAAATCCCTCCATAGTTAGGGGCTAGACATTGAAACCATCCCCAATAAGGGAGGAAGGTGACATGTAAAAGTAGTCAAATACGAACGATATTAGTGTCAAATTCATAGTTTTCGGGTTCACAAAGATGAATAGGGACACTGTTGATGATGGTTAAGTACAAGTTAAGTCTTGGTTGGCATGGAGGTCAGAGTGGGAGGGTGACAGGCAAACATAATTGAAAATGTTCTATATTTGTGTCGAATGCATAGTTTTCGGGATCACTGACATAAATAGTGCCATTCCAGATGTGGTATATGTCCCAGGTCGGACTCATTGGCATGAGGGTCAGAGGGGGGAACCAATGAAGATTTCCGAACAGTTCCTTTGGCATGAGTTTCAATACACTGGGAGTGAAAAGTGGTAATGCATAAATACTGGTGTCACATCCGGACCTGTCAGAGATATGATTTCTGGGAAATTGTCGTTGCATTAACTCCTGATCATGAGCTAAAATCGTCATTGCTTTGCAGGGGCATAGACAGGGATTTATTTCAGGAACAGAAAGCTTTTTGAGGAGCCCATAAGGACATACTGTACTAAAATATCTAACATCATCTCTAAAAATAGGTAAAATTTACAGATAAGTAGTGATTCGGGGGGCAGGGGACTCTGGACCTCCAGAGCCTATATCCTGTGTATGTCCCTGCTGCTCTGAGTTACCATAAGCTTCTTTTCAAACATATAAGACATACCAGAATAAAATATAAGAAATGTAGAACATAATAAAATAGAAATAGAAAATATATGTAATTATACCTAAGAGGTAGAAAATAATTACAAACTAAAGTTGAAGGATAAGATTTTTAAACAATCATACTTGAAAGGAAAATATATTTATAAAGCCATTTTTCACTTATGCAGGGCTAAAAACAAGTGAGGAGCGCTCATCTGAAATGCCACTATTCATCTCTTCGAATCAGAAATCTATGAATTCGACACCAATATCTTTCATATTCTACTACTTTGTTACATGTCATCTCTTCTCCTCCTAGGAATGGTTTCAGTGTCTTACACGCCGCAGTAAATTGTTCAGATGGTAATTTACACTTATACTACTCGCTTGAATTTCCTCTCCTCCAGAAAAGTCCATGTTGCATCGTACGGTTTACTGTACTTTTTTTCTGAGTCAAACTTCCTAAATATATATAGGACAGTTACTATATATATATATATATATATATATATATATATATATATATATATATATATATATATATATATATATATATATATATATATTAGAGTAACAATGGAATTTTTTATTACCGTCCGACTGTCGTCGTTGTGCAAACATTCAGCATGATATGACGTAGGGAAATGCATTACATTAAGGTAGTAGGATTTAATATCAAAGTTGAACCATCGCAAGTTAAAGAAAAGCATGTAATAACAAATATCATATTTGAATATAATTTCGTCTTAAACTAGCTGCGACTACATTTACTTCAAAATTGAATTTCTGGAATGCAAAGTATGAGCTAGTGCTCTAAAATGAATCGGGTCAGTCGGATCACCTCGGGTCGGGTTACCTGGTCGGGTCACTCGGATCGGGTTATCGGGTAGGGTTAGTCGGGACGGGTTTTCGGGTCGGGACAGTCGGGTCAGTTCACTTTGGTCAACTAAGTTTAGGTTGAGCTTAAACTCGGCTGGAGTCGAAAGCTGCTGTTTTTCACTAGCTGCCTAATTAAAAATAGCAATTTTCAATTGATTTGATAGAAGCCATAAATCTATTTTGAACACTTGCAGCTAGTGTTTTTATGGTAAATGATTATTTCTGTGCTTTTGTGTACTTTAATTTTTAAATGTGGAAGATTGATTTTACCAATCGACTGTAATATTAATATCTACGCCAATATGGAGTCTGGATTTAGAACAAAACTAGAAGTTGTTTAAGTAAGGCCAAAAGAAAGATTGGATATGGACGACCAAGCCCAAGCAGGGCTGCGGTAATCTCTGGTGCATGGTGTCCATGGTTCGATCCCAGCTTGTGCTAAATAGGCTTTGTGGTGGAGAAATGCCGCGTGTTTTCTCGGGGTTCTACTGTTTCCTCCCACTTTCTTCATTCCACCATTTCATTCATTTCTCATGGTCACCATATTCCCTAGCCTCGGTGCAGAATCGAGGGACCTTAAACTGAATATTTCATTTTATTTCACCAAGCCCAAGAACATCGATACAAGAATAAGATAAAGATCGGATATGCAAGACGAACTGCATAGTAATCCTGCTCTTGGCCTTATTTTGGTGATCACCAAGTAGCATAGTAGTGATGAGCATATTTTCTTGCTTTCCGTATAGTATGAAATACCATAATCAAAATCACACTTGGTCTTCATTTGTACCGATGAGGCGAGCATTCTTGGCTCTTGTATAGCATGAAAAACCACTAAGACTACGAATTGCAGGACCAAGACTTGACTGTGCAAGACAAAGAATAAGATGCAGTATTGATGACCAAGACCCAGAGTGCGAATTGTTTGAATATCATTTGTTGAGCTGAAAGTGATGAAATAAAATTAGTACTTTATAATTAATTATCATACGGCATTTTTAAATTTTAAATTACAAAATTCATATTATGTATCTTCTTGCTTGTAACTATATATACTGTAAAATATGTTGTAATTACCGAGAAAAAAATCAAAGTGGCGCGGGTCCCGGAATCATAAGAACCTATTTTGAAATGAAAGTTGAAGGGTTGGAAAAAATGACAGGTGTTCTCCCGTTTCCTCAACCCTTATCATTGTAGTTAAACGATTTCCTTTTCTCTACACCAAGAGACTCTTGCTACTGCCTTCCGAGAAGACCTATTGCCTTCCGAGCAGGTGGGAACACTGACCTCGAAGAAAAATTTCGTCACATAGAACTAAAGCAAGAAAAAAAATTTCTCCCACGTCGGACATTGGTATGAGTTATAAAAAGAAATAACCAAACCTCAAAAGTGTCAATTCCCCGTTTAATCTAGCTAGTGGTTAACGTGTAAGACTTCAGTACACGTGGTCCAGGTTTAATTCCCAGTGGGAGTGCATTTTGGTGATCACCCAGTGTCGTGACATAGTGCTCTCAAAGGGTCGGGTTGACCCGACCCGACTTGTGTTTGTGCTTTTCACTACAACTAAAACCATTTATTTACAAAAACTCTTGTTTAAAAGTTTTCAGACTGATGATGGCTTTAAAATAATTTTGAAAATAGAATGAGCATTTACCAAAATGGCGGCTACAGCACACTTCCAACTTTTAATGGCTTTAAGTATGCCTTGTCTTTCACTAAATCTTAATGCGTCTATTTGCAAATGTCCCATTCTTGTATGTTTTCTTCTGGTTACAAGTTCATACGAAGTTTTCATATTGTGTCGGCCATTTTCCAATATGGCAGCTTTAGCATACCTGTAATTCTTTCCAACTTTTAGTATGATTTTCACTCTAACAAAACGCATCTATAAAGTAAGTTCCATGCTCATAAGTATTTTTTAAAACTAATCGCAACTTTAAAACCATTACTTATCTTGTGGCGGCCATTTTCCAGTATGGCGGTCGTAGCACACTTGCGATTCTTGGGGACTTTTAGTATATTTTTCAGTGCAACTTAATACATGTATTTACAAAGTCCCATGCTTATAAGGATTTTTTCAACTAATTTTCATATTATGACTGGACTAATAAAGTCGAGACTTGTCTGAAGAGGTTGGTACTGTTAGGAACGACATTACTACTTTAAAAATAGGCTTCGAGTCAAATATCTGAAGTTAAATGGAACGTTGCTAAGGAAAATACAACTACTAATTTGAATATTAGTAGTTGAGACAAACTTAGCGAGTGTAGAATCTAATATTGAAACAGTCGAGTCTGACTTAGGTGTCAATGCATATGAAAATTAAAACTTTCGAAGAACAGGTTCCAAGTATACAACAGGCAATAATAAATCTGTAAACAAACTATCGTGGAAACTGATGTGGACAACAAACTAAATGTCGCAGTAGATAATGTTAAAATTTTAGAATCTCAAACTCAAGCTAAGTTTATAGTGGTTGAAGGTAGAATTTCGTGCTTAGAGACAGTGACGGATTTACGTATAAACTAAACAAGGTGTACCATAGGGCCTCACTCTCTTGGGGGGCCCAAAAATTAAAGGAAAAGAGAACTGAATATACAATTACAAAATATACTATAAGATAATAATATAACAATAAAACCTACGTACAGCAACAATAATTTGTCTTCTATAGACTCCTATGATATAGAAGTAATGGGGCCTCCTGATAGCATGGTCTCAGAAATATGACTCGTTTGCTCATTTCTTTATATAGGGTACCTATGTTCTGCATAGACTGGTTGCACCTGATGGACATACAAAGGGCCTCGTTACCTTCAATAACTCAGGGCTTCAATTATAAATCCTACTCTGCTTATAGGATAAGACACCTATCAGAGATATTGAAATAGCGAGTGATACTGGAACTGAAGCCTGCAAAATATCTTCCGCTGTAGCTCTTGGCACGAAACGAAACAATTGCGCTTATTCGTGTAATTCCAAAAACGTTTATATCTTTGGCGACAAATATAGGAGTAGTATTGAAGAGGAAATAGTTTTTTTTTTTTTTCATTTCCGGTATCTTGTGCTACCTCTGCGGTAGTCACCATTTCAATTGTAATAAATAGTGGCTGTCACTACGACTCCAGGTTGGAGAAGTCATCTAATGGGATCTGTGTCGTATGTTACCACTGTGAGTGCTGCTACGCGACCTTTTACACCTATCTTTCATACAACTAGTACAACTAATGTTCCTTTGAGTGTTAGAAAAGCTACCCCAATTTTAGCGAAACAAACGAGTGTTCTTTTAACTATTGTAGATTTAAATGGAAACGATAGACCAAATGTTGATAGAAGCAAACCTGTAGGATCCCAATTTTCTTTGAGGAAAAGTGATTTAAAGGTTTTATCGAAATTTGATGGATCAATCGCATTCGACTGTCCACGTCGTTACCTCGAAGAATTAAATCAAGCTTTATCTCTTTTTGAAGTTTCAGAAACAGAGAAAGTCAATATCAGTAGAAGTACCTTGACTCGTATTGCGTAAATAGCTATGAAGATTTGTGAGGCTTTTCAAAGTCCAATACCGTACAAAACGTTTGCAAAAAAAATTGCGTCAGCTCCAAACTTAAAAATTTGACAGGTCAAGGCTGCTACGTGCAGAAAGTTTTATTACACTTCAAAAAAAAAAAAAAAAAGTTTGTAACCTGTTAAGTATGCAACCAGAAAAGGTTTATCTAAGTTGAGCGCAAGTGGCGGAGTTTTTCCGAACCATTTTGCCTTCGAATATTCGCTACGGTGACGGAATCGTCATTCGATGCGGATAGATAGAAATGGGCGATAATCTACCTGTTCTAACCCTACCTAATCTAACCTCTATTACTAGATGAAACTTGGAAAGAACGAATGTGTGTGCGAATGTGAATCTTCCAGGACTGGAGGTTTTCTCCAGGAACGCACGATTTCCGCGTGTTCCGGAAGAACGAAATGTGAATGTGTGAGCTCGATGCATCCCCCGGCATCCAACCGGATAGGAACTCCGGATGTATCGGGCGGGAGTGATTGTGAATCAGTGGCAGGAAATCTTGTAAACTTCAACATATATGCACACCAAGATCCCGTGGAATAAATGCAAAACGACATAGACAAGAACACTCGGAAAATGATAACATGGTGGCCAGTTTGCGACTTGGTGGCGTATGTACTACCACCGGTCCCAGCGCATACGGCTGTAGGACACAACTGACCAGGGCCCACACTAAGTGCTTCGAGTGGGTCCTGGACCTCAAGCCGCTGCACTGAGGACTGTACGTAAAAGCATAAAGTCAATCAAGGAACATTAAATATTTGCTTTTAGCATAGGATCAAAGGAACATTAAAGTTTACACGACTAGTGAAAAAGTGAAATTCGCAATAGTGTAGTGTGGTGAGTGTAGTGTTTTTCGTATTAGGTGCTAGGATGTATATTCACATACAGGAGTGTGAAAGCGCTTATTTTACGAGTAAGTGTCAGTGTGGTAAAAATGTTTAGTGGCGTTTAAATAAGCATGTAGAGGCATAGTGCTTATTAGGAGAATGTGGTAAATTCTGAGTGAGAGAACCAAATCAACAAACAGGTGAAAAACCATGTCATACAGGTGAATGTAAAGGGAATCTGAATGTAAAGAAGATGATGATGAAATGAAACATGGAAGGATAAGTATGACACACAAACCAAAGAATGATGGAAACAATGGAAGAGGAATGAAGCCTACCTTGGGTCGAGAAAATAAAATAGAATAGGTATAGTTAGTTAGCTTTAGATTAGGATTTAGGATTTAGCTTTCTGGGCTTTCGGCATCTAAGGCCATTTAGTCCTTCACGTTTTGAGGGATGACGTCCCTCGGCGACCACACAATTCGGGAAAAGGGAAGGAAGAAAGGATTGGGGAAGGAAGGATTGGGGACCTATAAGTTAGATACCACCCCGGCATTTGCCTGGTGTGAATGAGAAAAACCCAGGAAAACCTCATTCAGGGTGGCTGACCTGAAAAAGCGTGTTACACTTTTTCGACCGAGTGCCCCCACCGGAAATCGAACTCGAGACCGCTCTCACCGAAGGCGACTACGCTACGCGGGGTCACTAGTTAGCTTTAGAATACAACACTAGTGAGGTAGGTAAGTTGCTGTATATAGCTAGTATTTGTTGATTTTCTATTTTTTCATTTTTAATTACTTTTTATTTTATTTTTTTTAAAATTTTTGTTTGTGCTGTGGTTTCGCCCCAAAACCCGCTCCCTCCTCCTTGTCCTTCAAACAAAAATGAATAAATGATGAAATAAATACAGCAAAAGAAGATTGCAATGATGATGGCCCTTTTTCGGTTAAACTTTCAGGTGCCGAAACTGAGAGTCGTGATCTGAGCAATATATATATATATATATATAAATCTACTTGTTATTTTGTTTCTTGTGAAATGCTTATACACATGCGCGCCGACTACGTGGGTGCTCCGGGGCTCCAACACCCAAACAAATAATCTTGTGGGGCACCCACAGATTTTTAGTTTGAACCCGTTTCTCTTGCGTTTAAGTCAACCGTGTTACCGCCTGAGCTACGGCAGCCCCAACTTTTCCTTACATTACCGCTATATTTTACTTTATCAGAGCACATCCCTTTGTGACAGTGTTCATAAAAGATTTTAACTAAAAATAAATCAATCAAATATCGAGACTTCCCTGAGAACATATAGGCTAACACGTCCCGCCATTGATATACACCCAAATATTTTTTGAAAAGTTGGCGCCGTTGCTTATAAATCAAAGTGAGCTTGTTAACCACTATAAAAATCGAAAAGTAAGTTCATTTCGGAATTTAGTATTTGGTGTTTTATAGCTGAAAATTCTAAAATATTGTCAAATTTATTGTGAAATAAGTTCTGGTTCAGATATTACTGAATAAAAATTGTTAAGGAGGTACGAATTTGCTCAATTTTTGATAGGTGGGTGTTAAAAAATGAAATGAAATCGTTGAGTTTCACGCCCCACGGTTATGCCGGCTAGGCTAAAGGAGACGGTTATGATGAGAAATGAATGAAATGATGGTATGAAGAAAGTGGAAGGAAACGGGACAACCCTGAGAAAACTCACACACATTGTGTTTGTCCACTAAACTGCCGCAGAATCTACACAATTACATCGACCGAAATGATAATTATGTTCAGAAATAGCTGAATGTATAAGATTTAAAAGTAATGTGTACGATATTGAAACTAAACATATCTTTGTATCTTTTTTTAAAAAAAGGGAGACCTTATTTTTGAGAATGCAGTCATATAAGTCATAGTATTTCCTTCAAACGTAATTTATAACATAAAATATTGTGTAGATGTCAGGATCTTTGATGTGAGAATATTTGTTTCACAGGGGACCAGGAGGTGTAGATTTACCAAAGGAAATTTTGGACAATTTAACCAAATTTAGAAAGAAACAGAAGAATGGTTGTATTGATGTCTGGTGGCTCTATGATGATGGGGGTAAGTTTAGAATTTGTTTACTCAATTATTAAGTGTACAGGATAGATATATGTACGTGTAAGAATTTATGACTGTACGAAATGAAATACATGTGAAGTGATAATAACAGTGTTGCCAGACACGGTAAGCGAAATTACACACACCTTCCGTCCAAATTGCACAATTTTACACACAAACTGGAAGATAGTGCACACAAAATTGCACAAATAATTACCTATCTATATGTATATTATGTCTAATGATGTACATACCTATACGTACATCGACCAGCCATTGTTCAAAGATTCAGCGATTTATTATTATTATTATTATTATTATTATTATTATTATTATTATTATTATTATTGTAGGAGAACCGTCATCTTCTTCCCACCCACTGTCACTTTCTTTTTACTCTCAACGTACTTAATGTTTTTGAT
Organism: Thermobia domestica; assembly: GCF_964235325.1. Classification (NCBI taxonomy): domain Eukaryota; kingdom Metazoa; phylum Arthropoda; class Insecta; order Zygentoma; family Lepismatidae; genus Thermobia; species Thermobia domestica. The sequence continues at coordinate 10,329,949 of NC_137465.1, forward strand.
TGAACATCGGCCAGTCATCCTGACAAGTTTTTACCTCAACCAAGCCACACCAATTGATTCAGACAGATAACTTGGTTAAATCTTTCATTTAACTTCTCTTTTTTTTTTCACTTTTGTTCTTCGTTCAATAAAAGACCTCCCATCTCTCTCGTTCACTCTGTCGTTCATCTGTTTCCAAAATGGCATTTTCTTGACAAGAGTGGTGAGGAAAAAAAAATACTTCTTACACCTCTCCGCCTCATGCTTTGGCCAACATCGAGGGTCAACCTTTATTCATATTGCTTTGTTTGAACAAAGCGGCTTTGATCAAACACGAGTGGGCCAACGATCATGACTAATGATGGGCAATGGGAATATTCCTGCTGGGAAGGAAAATAAAAATGGGAATATTCCCGGGTTTTTTCCCTTGCATATAAATTCCCGGGAAGGAATTTATTTCCATTTCTTTAGATTATCTTCCAAATTATAAGAACCATGTGACTAATTACTTTATTTTCATTTATTATTATTTTCTTCTAGGTATTAAATAATTTGGAGATTAAAAAATAAAATAGGTTGACAGTACTTTATATAACTAATAATATATTTTAAGTTCAATTTCCATTTTCACTAAAAAGTAGCAACGTACTAATTTACAAATGATGAGGAAGAACCACTTTGTAAAGTAATGTAGAAATTATGTAGAAATAGGGATGAAGTTCTATTAATACAGTCCGAACCAACGTTAGTAATAGACGTCAGTCTGTCTCCTGTCTCTGACTCGAATTTCTGAAAAGGTGCTCAGGCTTCTCTTACATGTCAATTAACGCATGAAATTTCGAAAAATAGGTAGGAAGAAAGGTCATGTGTGGCAATGTTACGTGCTAAATTATAAAACTAGGTCAGTATCTTGCAAATATTGTGAACATAAATATGTATGCGCAAATGTGTCTTCTGAGACATGGTGAGACATGTGTCTTTTGACAGTTACCCAACCTAATTTGTTTATAACATTTAAAAAATTAATATGTTTATAATATCAGTTCTAGACTCAAGTTTAGAAAATCCATTTACATATAAACTGTTTAGCGGTGTAAAAGTATGTGGACTTACTATACCATTTTTTCCACATATTTACTTGCATAGAACATATTGTAAGTAAATATTAATTTATCCATATTCTCCAAATATAATAAAATATTGATAAAATAACATAACACCGTTCAGAATATACATTTTAAAGAATCCTCTGGATATAACAAGAATATTAGACAGTGATAAGAAACGAACTTACGTTTGAAATGACAATATAATAGTAGAATTCAATTTTCTTTGTTTGTACATAAATTCCGGGAATATTCCCATTTTTGGGAATTTTCCCAGGGAATATTCCCGAAAAACTATATTCCCGGGAATATTCCCGAAAAATATCTTCCCACGAATTTACCCATCACTAATCATGACACCCACTCCTGAAAAACAAGATTGAGGAACCAAGGAAGAAAGATAGGTTTTATTGCGCCGCCCTGGAGTCAGGCGTTGGCGCTCGTAATTTTTAGAGGGCAATTTTCAGAAAAAATTGAAATAATGAATGTTTGAATGAAAGGAACTTCGCAAAAATCATCAATGATTAAAATTTTGAATTGTGCCAAATTACACACAAAATGCACACAGATTGGCATTACACACAAAATACACACATAGGACAAAATTGCACACACATTACAACAAAATACTTTGGTTTGTGTAATATTTACCTGTACCTTGGGCAGAAAGTACTCATACATATGCACTATGCTTAGTAGAATGTTCATTTCATATTAACAAAAGAAGAATGTTTTTAATATATGTAAGTGATTATTATGGGATAGTTTATGATATGGACATGTTTTATGGTTACCTAGTCAGTGACTTTGTGTATTTAACAGTTTAAAGAAAAGGATATTTAAGTTATATCAAAATAATAAAATCAGTTTAACACCATTTATAGACGTTGTCATATTTATTAAAAAGGTGAGATTAATGGTATTTACATATCGAAGCTAATTTTTACATGAGGAAGAAATACTACCACTTCGAATTTTTATTTTAGCAAACGAACCAGGTTTACGACTATCATTTTGATAAGTCGTTGTAAAAATTTGGTTTACCTCACCCGGGACTTTGTAAATTCAGTTCCCGAAGAAGAGTAAGATTGAATTTACTTTTATACTACATTTAATGAATACGAACTTAACCGTATTACGAAGTGGTAAAGTAATCATAAGAAAAATGGACAACGAAACAATGCTGCAGGAATCAAATACTAGTGACAGCGAAGAGACTAGTGTAACACCAGGATTGACATCGGAAGATATCTTGTTAGCTTTACAGCGACAAATGATGCAAATGTCTACCGAGATAAAGCAGACCATAGAGCAGAAGTCTGACGAAGCTAACAAGCGATACGAAGAATTAAAGCAGACCATAGATCAAAAGTCTGACGAAGCTAACAAGCGAAATGAAGAATTAAGTAGACGAATGGAACAGAAGTTTGACGAAGCTAACAAACAAAATGAAGAATTAAGTAGACGAATGGAACAGAAGTTTGACGAAGCTAACCAGATCATGGAACATAAGTTCAACGAATCTAACAAGACCATGGAACAGAAGATAGAACTGAAGTTTGACGAAGCTAACAAGCAATATGAAGAATTAAGTAGACGGATAGAACGGATAGAACAGAAATCAGATGAAACGAAACAAACAATTGTCCAGGTGGTGAACGACCTATCTTCACAGTTCGAGGAAAAGTTAAAAAGAATATCCGATGATTGTCAGGAAAAGCACAATCACCAAAATCAAGAAATCTGTGCTGTAAAAAAAGATTTAGAAGTAATAGAATCTTCCATTAAACAGCAAAAGATCCAGGTTAGCAACAATTCTAATAACATACGTGTAAATACACAGTTATTAGCTACTATTCAGGAAGAGATTAGAACGTTACAGGCTAAAGACAACATTTACCGAAATAACTTGGGTAGTGATCGCTTTGAGTTGCCCCACTCACCAGAGATGATCTCGCCTTCGCCCGGATCTGATGAGGATATTATCCTAGAAGAAAGTTATCCGAAGAGTACTGATGAGCGAAACTTAGATGGTGTCACGACACAGCACGTCAAGGATAGGAACTATCACTCAACAAGAACAAGGAATGAGAAAGGGAAGGTAAAATTAAGTGTTAAAATGAGTGAAATTCGAGCTATGAGCAAATTCAGTGGTAAGTGTAATGAGAATGCTACTTCTTTCTTAGAGAAATTCCAAGACGAATGCAATATAATGTGTATCGATCGATCACAGTATATGAAATTAATACCCCATGTATTACTCCCACCTTGTTCCTTATGGTTTAAAGCAATACGTGATCACATTAATACCTATGAGGAATTCAAAGCGGCATTGATCGCAAATTATGAAAATGACTTTTTGCTGGCAAATAGAGATGCTACCCTTAGAAATCAACATTTCAATCCTCGATTGCACAAATCTCTTGTAGAATTTGTTGTAAATGTCTACAACGACTTAAAGGTCGTTAATCCTTTGCAATCGGAATCGAGAATAATAGCATCGATTCGAAATTTACTTCCATTTAAACTGCAACAGATCTTATTTTCCACACAGTGTATGAGTTTCAGCCATTTATTGATGCTTGTCCAATGTTACGAAACTCAATACCATGCCATGAACCCACAATCAGGAATGGGTAAAAATAAGAATAATTCAGATCATTTGGTGCCTGTTCGGAATTTAAATATTCGGAGTGTGAATAATACCGGACCTAACCTAAGCCGAGTATACTCTAGCAATCAAAGTGAGCAAAATAGGCAAAGTTATGTAGGGAATCCGCCTAATCTAACTAATCATGGTAATTATGATGTCAGATCACCCAACAGCAGTAGATATAAAAACAATCGAAGTACCGAGAGAAATTCCAGGAATACAGCGAACTATGTGGATAGACGTAATTGGAGATCAAGAGATGGCACTTCATATCAAAATCAAAATCATGATGAAAGACATGTACAACATAATGTAGAACCTAATCATGATTGTGCGGTACAATGCACTTTATTAGATTCATATGCAAGTACTAATGTAACCTGATTACCGTTAATGAAATTTGGTTAAACCCATATCAGCTCTAAATTTTCATGAACATTTATTTTATTTTTATTCAATTTAATTCTCTTTAATTCTCATTAATCAATGATAATTCTCAAATGTTTTTAATATATGTAAGAATTATAATTCGATTTATAATTGATTAAGAGCAAAGATTATTTATATTAGATTGGTTTGTGTTGAAAACTTAATTGTCAAAGATTATGTTAAGAATAAGATCCATTCTATAAAATCAATTATTCAACGACTACCTTGAATGAGATTCTTCTTTATTATAACATCTTAGTGCTACGATGTATACCTTTAAAGGCAACATCTAACTTATTTATTATATAATGCGCTCGAACTATTTGTAACCCACGTTTGTCCTTTACGATTTTTGAAATCGCACCCGTCGACGACTAATTAAATGAGCGACGATATTTTTAATAAGAAGATATATTGATAATATAGTGAATAATAATGAAATAAATATAATTAATGTAATTAAAGATAAATATTGATGAAATGTAAGATTTGTTTAATGTATATGTAAAATGTAATGAATAGATATACAAGGTGCGATCAAAATAAGAGGGACATATGTAATATAAGAACACTAATGTTAACGGACCAGTGGTTCTTGAAGATAAAAGCCAAGCCAACTCATGACTTTTATATTCAGTCCCTTTGTCGAGCGACATTTTATACAACAAAATACTTTGGTTTGTGTAATATTTACCTGTACCTTGGGCAGAAAGTACTCATACATATGCACTATGCTTAGTAGAATGTTCATTTCATATTAACAAAAGAAGAATGTTTTTAATATATGTAAGTGATTATTATGGGATAGTTTATGATATGGACATGTTTTATGGTTACCTAGTCAGTGACTTTGTGTATTTAACAGTTTAAAGAAAAGGATATTTAAGTTATATCAAAATAATAAAATCAGTTTAACACCATTTATAGACGTTGTCATATTTATTAAAAAGGTGAGATTAATGGTATTTACATATCGAAGCTAATTTTTACATGAGGAAGAAATACTACCACTTCGAATTTTTATTTTAGCAAACGAACCAGGTTTACGACTATCATTTTGATAAGTCGTTGTAACATTTTGTGTAATTACACACAAATTGGCAATGCTGATTAATACACATGTAGAAACGCAAGTACCAAAGCCGTAGTTATTATCAAGGCAACACATGCTGTTTCAAGTTCATATTATTTGTTACTGAATATTTGAGCTATCTTGTTATTCATTTTGAGTATGCGAGGTGTGTGGGTTTTCGCGTCTCCTCCCACTTTCGACGTGCTACTATTCTCATTTTCCTGATCGTCACTATTTGGCTTAGAGCTTTTATGCATAATCATGGGGCGTTGAACTCAAAAATCGGAAGAAACTTGTTTTGATCCTCTCTCTATTATTAAAATGTAAGTAAAGTTTAAAATGTAAAAAATAATTTAAATAGTAAAACATTTATAACAGCTCGCATTCTGTAATAGACACTATCTTGCAGATACTCAGCCCTTGAACGTAAAATAGGAAAAGAGCCATTGAAACTATGGTGAAACCGGTCTCAGTGGTGTCCCCCCACTTGCGTACATTCCCATTTCCGTACATGTCAAAATCCTTCCCATCAGGTACGTACAAGTGCCAGATGCAATGAAATGTCATGATTTAAAAGCGAGAAAAGAATTCCCATTTCCGTACAGGTACTATTTCTGTGAATTTTCGTTGTTTTTTGAGCAGAAGAGGATATGGAATCTAAAGGTTTCGTTTCGAGTAGCAACCACAGCGAATACCAGTCCCTGAATAGTTTCATTTTGCAGGCCAACACGACCTTCTTTATTGACGACACATTTCAGAGCTACAACATACTTTTCTCCCATTTTTTTGTACTTCATGCAGATATTGCAAGTTCAATGGAGGAAACCAATGTGATTCCAGTGGTTTTTAGCCTTCTCCCGAACAAGAGAAAGCATATATATGAAAGGTTGAAGTCCTGAATTGGAATCCTAAAGTTATAATGGTAGACTTCAAGGAAGCAGTAATAAGTTCATTTAGGACAATTTTCCCTTCAGCTTCCGTAAGTGGGTGAAATTTTCACTTTAACCAGTGTATTTGGTGTAAGATACAGGATTTGGTCTTGGTTACAGACTACAAAAACAATGACTTCAGGTTCGAATGTTTGCGTCATTAGCTTTTCTTCAATTAGAAATGGTCGACAGTGGTTGACTGTCTATTCAAGAAGACATCCTTTAAGCTTGAGAAGTTATATGGCTATTTCAATTACCAGTGGCTAGAAAATTCTACAGTCCCGATAAGCATGTGGAACTGTCATGAAAAACGCCATAGAACAAATAATCCCGCGGAGGATTGGGATAATACGAGAAGCATCCAGAAAGTAAGTTTCCCACGCGTTCCATAGCTAGGAAACGGTATGTTGCGTGAAGCGACTGCGTGCACGTGAGAGAGTAAGGTCCTTACATGGCGCATGCGCCAGCAGAAATCCATCGTCAGCTGTATCGTTGCAAAAATGTCAATGCTGACCCTGTGCGCCTTGCTTTATGCTCTAGAGTCGGTTGCTTCAACACAAAACTTCTTCATCAACAGGCACTCCGTGACAGTCGTGTGCAATAAGGAGCGGAAAATTTGCAAGAACTGCTTGCTCATGTCGTTAGGCCCATGGACCTGGCACAGCTAACAATGGGTTTCGATTGGTGCTATGCCCTGTGCATTAAAAAACTTTATCACTGCTCTCACTTCACACCCGGCGGGAGCTTGAATAGGAACGTCCATCTTCAACCACTGCCATGACGCTACTCAGAGCACTAGGGAAGTTCCGCTAGTGTATGTGCCATGCTAGGACCTTACTCTCTCACGTACACGTAGTCGCTTCGCGCAATATACCATTTCCTAGCTATGGGACGCGTGGGAAACTTACTTTTGGGATGCGCCTCGTAGATTAAATACTCTGCTAAACAAGCAAAATCCTCATGCCATCGAATAAGTCCATTTTCTCAAGTTAGACGCCAGGAGAAGTGACCATGCTTACGACAGAAAGTATCTCAGCTTGCGAGGTAAAAGAAAGTATAAATGCAGCTTGAAAAAAAAAAAAAACGTTTTGGGTAGTTTTGATGTTTCAAAAGAATTACTTTTAGGTGGTACTCACAACTGTAAACGGCCTATTGCACATGGACCAAGATCATAGAAGATCCAGATCAGGGGCGTCTGGCCAGGTCGGCAGGTCGGCAATCGCTGAGGGACCCGGAGCTGTGGGGCCCTCAAGAACAAAACGATAAAATTTTGGTTGGTATTAAAACCGTTTACATACATTTAAATACTACTCCATCACATTCCAGCATAGGATGTGTGAAAATTATTTCAAAGTTGTAGGGCTATGCCTCGTTCTCACTAACTCATGTTTGCAATATGCATTAATATAAACTTACCTTGTAGTACACAAATTTGGTTGAAATTCTGAAAGAAAGCAAACCTGATGGGCTGCTGAAATTTAGACCTAAAATATGAAACCTGTATAACTTAGTGGTACTCAGTAAAGAATAGCGATAGTGCAAACATTGGAACGCATCGCAGGCCCCGCTCAACCCGTTTCTTATTCCGTATTTAATATTCATGTTGTTATTCGTTTCTTATGTGTGAGAAAGAATTATTGTGAAATTTTAATTACTAGCAATTTTGGTATCATTTTTTTGTTTTGTTTTGGAGGCCTCCATTGAATTGTCAAAATACAATTTTCGCTGATTAGTGCTGTGTTTAGCTGAATGGTTAATGCACGTGCCTACGCTGCTCATAGTCTCGAGTTCGATTCTTGATGGGGACGCTAAAAATGTCAGTGTTGACCAGCACCATAAGGATAATTGGAGAGCTACCTGAATTAAGAGGTAACGGACTCCGGTCTAGAACACTGACATTAAGGACTTCGGGTGTCATTGCACTGATTTCGCATCCTCATGGCGAGGTCAGCTTTCGAAAGCCAAAGCGGACATGATATTTCAACATTATTAGTTTTCAATAAGATAAAAAAGAGAGAAGCAGAAATTCAGATCAGAAGATTGGTTATACAGCGTTTAATCGACATAGTGTTATTTATATATAGGAAGATAAATAATTGTTTACAGAGGGCGAGGGGGTCAGAAGGGTCGCATTCATTAGATTCTGTCAAAAACCATGAGAATTTCCTTGGATTGGTCATGTTAGTTGCAAATTATGATGTAATTTTGCAAAATCATGTTACAAAGTGTATTGAAGACACCACAGCGCACAAACAGCGAACAAAAAACAAAGAGGGGGGAGGGAGTAGAAGGAAAGTTGACAAAAGGACAAACTGGACGAGGCTCTCTCTTCACTTTTTTTGTCAAAAAGATTCATCAAAAAGTTAATCAAGATAATAAAGTTGGACGAAATATTAATTTGAAAGACCTTCAAGACAGTGTTATTTATAACTTGATGGTGGATAGTACACAAGGTATAGATTTTATGGACCAGTTGGCAATCTGTGTCCGCTACGTAGTCCAAGGAAAGGTATATGAAAGACTTAAATTTAACAGTTGTTGATGATTCAATTGGACTTGCTTTGTACGAATGTATAAAGTCAGAGCTAGTTGAATATGGCACTAAAATTTCAAATATTATTGCGTGTTCTTTTGATGGGGCGAGTAGCATGAGCGGCTGTTACAACGGTCTTCAAGCGCATTTCAAAAGGGAGAATCCGTATTTAATTGACACTATATGGGACACGTACTAAATTTGGCTGTAGCTGATTCTACAGTAAACTTGCTCCAAGCAGAAAATCTATTTGGTTTAGTAGAGGAATCGGCTGTTTTCTTAAGTTCTTGTTACAAGTGAATGACTGTCTGTGAGAGACTAAAAAGAAACAGTGCCAGCACCAAACTATGCAAACTCCAAAAAATGGGTGCCACAAGATGGTGGAGTAAGCATACGGCACTTTCATCAATTATTGACGTACCGTTTTTGATAAGTGATACCAACTCAAGAAAGTTGACCCATTTGTTGAATGTTTTAAATAAAATATTGAATGGAAGCTTGGATTGCAAATCAAAGTTCGCGGCCATAAATATGATAAAGCAATAGTCCAAATTCGAATATGCTCTCATGACTTTTGTCATGCTCGATATTTTTCTGATCACAACTCCCGTTTCAAGAAATGGATTACTGTACAGCTTGGAAATTGGTGCAAACTTTGTCACAACAAATCATTGCTAATCAAAGAGCACTTTGAATTTCTGCTTGATAAATCAAAATAGTGTACAATTGCCATGAATAGTATTTTAGAGGATGTGGATGATGTAGAAGTTTCACTGGACTTCGATGAAAAGAGAATTTCGAAGAAAAATGCCTAGTGAAAAAGCTAAAGATAAAGTTTTAGAAGTTACTCCAGTTCAGAAATTTAAACAAATCTGTTTCCGTATTATCTATTGTGCTGCTTCAAGTATTTAAAAAAGATTTAATCCAAACAGATATTTTGAAAGATTGTTCATGGCTTCATAAAAAAATCCCTGAAATAGCAGATATTGATGAATTTCCAACAGAAGTCTTACACACCATTTGTTACAAACCAAAGTTGATCTTGTTTTGGAGAAAATTCCCCCGACATTCTCCCAATTTTCCCTGTTCAAGTACGTTATGGACCCTAATACATACCACCTCTGGAAAGCTTGTTTCATGCTGAAGAGAACCGTGACTTTCCAATGAACAGTGTTGATGCAATAGCTATTTCACTGCAAGTCTACGATTTTCTTTATACTAACAGGGTTAATGGATCTGTTGTCCATTGCACCTATTTTTTTGTGCATGAACATATCTTTGTTATGTTTATCGAATGAACTAGATTTGATTAGGAAGTCCCGTTGACTGGTTCATGTCCTTTCCTTGTTAGTATCGCAAACAAGATTGCCTTTCAGCAAACACTAAGTTCGATTAGGAGAGGTGTCTTCTTGCAGACCTTGCGTGAAAGCAACAGGTCTTTCAGTGGAGTTAATTTACGTGAACAGGATAGGGACTCTTTTTGATAAGTATCACCTTTACGAAGACACTTATGTGTCGGGTGGGGAGGATTGTATGCTACAGTCAAATTTACAGCTATGTCGGTGGTAGTTAACCACCAGAAGGGCCACCCCTACCGAATTGGTCTAAACGCAGTAGCCAGACGAGTGTTCTGGGAGAAGGCAGCAGTTCTCTAGTAGCCAAGTTAGCGAAAATCATAGTGATTGGTACGGCAACTTAGTTCCAAGCGTCGTCGGAATGACTTTAACGGCTGGATTACTGTGGAGTTGAAGGCAACAGGAAATCACCACTGTTTTTTCTTAGTTTCCTGACAGGTCAAAATATAGTTCTGGAGGCAAAATAACTCTCCATTCGATCTCCGGGAGCAGCAGCCCCGTATCCACGGGTGTCTAGGGGGCTGCTCCCCCTAAATTCTTGCTGGCCCTCTCTAAAATTTTCACGGTAGGCTTGCAAATGAACTGTTATATGGTGATGAACTGTAATATGGTTGGATCGCCCCCCCCTAACTTATATTGGTCCCCCTCTACATTTTTGGCCTGGCTACCGGCCTGGGAAGCGGGTGTCTTGGGAAGTAATAATGTGCAGAATAATTGGACGAGAAAGTAATAATGTGCAGAAAACAGAGAGAGAAAGAGAAGCAAGAGCAAAAGGTTTAGGACAAGGATAGGGACTTGGAATATACGTACTCTGTTATAGGGACGGAAATTAGAAAATCTTAAAGAAGAAACGAAACAAAGTAACGAAACAAAGTAATCTAGATATAGTAGGAGTTTACGAAGTTAAATGGGAAGATAAAAGGATGTTGAACAGCAAAGGATAGAGAATGTTTAACTCACGTAATGAAAAGGGCGGTTATAATGGTGTAGGAATAATTCTTGGTAAGCGCTCAAAATAGAAGGTAGTGAAAATATAATTTGTTGATGAAAGAGTTACGATGTTAAGATTTAAACGACAAAGAAAGAAGGATCTAGTGGTAATACAGACATACGCACCTATTACTTAGCATACAACTGAAGAAGTAAAAGAAAATTATGAGAAAATAGAAGAAATTATAGACAAGGAGAAGAGGGATGCATGCGTAATTGTAATAATGAGATATTTCAATGCTGTTGCGGAAGAAAAACAGAAAGATGGTGTATTAAGCAAATATGGTTTAGGCAAAAGAAATGAAAGGGGAGAGGGACTGGTCAATTTCTGTGGACAGAATTCAATAGTATTGCGACCACTTGGTTCAATCAGCAAGACGGCCGAACATATCAGATAGACTATGTTATAATTCAGGAGAGGTATCGGAATAGCTTGAAGAGCGCAAAGACCCTTCCCGGAGCCGACATTTTCTCCGATCATAACCTTGTGTTGGCCGAAGTGGATATTAAATTGAAACATGTAGGCAGAAGAAAAGTAGGCAACAAAATGCTGAATACTGAAAAGTTGAAAAATGAGGAAGTAAAGAAACCTTTTCGTTAAAATATTCGAAGAAAAATACTCAAACGGATGGTGGAAGCACATTAAAGTTTACGCACAACAGGTGTAGAAGTAGTAGGTTACCGTGAACTCAAAACGGCTAAGAAACCATGTGTTACGAAAGAGATGTTGCAGAAAATGAGGGAAAGGAAGACGTGGAAAGAGATTGGTACAGAAGAGGACAGAAATATGTACAAGAAGTTAAACAACGAGTTACAAAGGGAAACAGACAGAGCAAGAGATGGATTTTTCAGAAGAAAATGCGAGGACAGAGAAGAATTAGAAAGAGTTGGGGAACATGAGGAAAGTACAAGGAGGTGAAATCTATAAACTTCGGAAGAAACAAGGGATATTACGATTACAAGAGAAAGTTAGATTGGCAAGATGGTCAGCGAGAGAAACGAAGTCTCAGAAAGTTGGAAAGAATGTTTAGGACTTATGTGGGAGCAGGGATAGGCCGTGTGGTCTAGATGTTGAAGTAGAAAATGAAGTCGACGAGGATGGTAAAAGGTTTAATATTCTTCGGGATGATATCCGAGATTAGGAAAGGAAAAACAATCGCGATAGATAATATACCAATCGATTTCATTAAGAAATAGGAGACAAGGCCAAGAAACAATTGTTCCGACTTTGCAATGAAATATATGAAACAAGAGAGTGGCCAAAATACTTCCTCAAGACCATCAAGATACCAGTGGTTAAGAAATCGGACCCAGAGAGATATGAGTATTATAGAACTATTAGTTTTGTATCTCATGCAGCAAAAAATTTACTCAGGAGAGGTAAGGGCACAAGAGATGCAATTGGATTATTAAGGGTGATCGGTAAAAGGTTTACAGAAAAAGGCAAAGAGGTGTATGTTGTATTTATTGATCTAAAAAAATGGTTTTGACCGCCTAGATTAGAAATTGTTATTGGGAGTTCTAGAATGGGTTGGGTTGGAAAGAAGATGGAAGATTCATTAGAACTAAGAAGTAAGTGCGAGAATAGGGAAGGAAATGTAGAAGAGAATGCAACTGGAAGGGGAGTTTGACAGGGATACTGTCTCTCATAAACGTTATTTAATATATATCTAGAAGAGATACTAGTGGAAAAGAGCCTACATAATGAAGATTTCATTTCAGTAGTAGGTAGAATGATTAGGTGTATACGGTTTGCAGATGAGATGGCGCTTGTAGCGGAATCTGAAAAGAAAATCAATAAAATGTTGGAAAACTTGAGGAAGGATTGTGAGGAATACGAGATGAAAATAGAACAGGTTACTAGTTTTCGATACCTGAGTAGTGTATTATTAGTGATGCTACGAAGTGCGAACGTGAGATAAAAGCAAAGATAGGAATGGCGAAAGAAGCCTTTAGGAGGAAAAGAAGTCTATTTTGTGAGGCCTTGAATAAAAGAGTTGAAAAAAAAAAAAAAGACTTATAAAATGTTTTCTGTGGAGTATTGTACTATGTGGGGCGGAAACATGGACATTACGCAAAAATTATGAAAATCGACTGGAAGCATTCGAAATGTGGCTGTGGAGAAGAATGGAAAGAATTAGCTTTATCGAGCGGAAAACGAATGAAAGGGTGTTGAAATGGTAGGGGAAAAAGGAGCAATTTTAAATATTACTAGCCGAATGCCCGTTTTTCGCACAAGGAGAATACTTATAATTTTGTACATAAAATACTAACGAGGGCTGAATTTTATACAACAAAATACTTTGGTTTGTGTAATATTTACCTGTACCTTGGGCAGAAAGTACTCATACATATGCACTATGCTTAGTAGAATGTTCATTTCATATTAACAAAAGAAGAATGTTTTTAATATATGTAAGTGATTATTATGGGATAGTTTATGATATGGACATGTTTTATGGTTACCTAGTCAGTGACTTTGTGTATTTAACAGTTTAAAGAAAAGGATATTTAAGTTATATCAAAATAATAAAATCAGTTTAACACCATTTATAGACGTTGTCATATTTATTAAAAAGGTGAGATTAATGGTATTTACATATCGAAGCTAATTTTTACATGAGGAAGAAATACTACCACTTCGAATTTTTATTTTAGCAAACGAACCAGGTTTACGACTATCATTTTGATAAGTCGTTGTAACATTTTGTGTAATTACACACAAATTGGCAATGCTGATTAATACACATGTAGAAACGCAAGTACCAAAGCCGTAGTTATTATCAAGGCAACACATGCTGTTTCAAGTTCATATTATTTGTTACTGAATATTTGAGCTATCTTGTTATTCATTTTGAGTATGCGAGGTGTGTGGGTTTTCGCGTCTCCTCCCACTTTCGACGTGCTACTATTCTCATTTTCCTGATCGTCACTATTTGGCTTAGAGCTTTTATGCATAATCATGGGGCGTTGAACTCAAAAATCGGAAGAAACTTGTTTTGATCCTCTCTCTATTATTAAAATGTAAGTAAAGTTTAAAATGTAAAAAATAATTTAAATAGTAAAACATTTATAACAGCTCGCATTCTGTAATAGACACTATCTTGCAGATACTCAGCCCTTGAACGTAAAATAGGAAAAGAGCCATTGAAACTATGGTGAAACCGGTCTCAGTGGTGTCCCCCCACTTGCGTACATTCCCATTTCCGTACATGTCAAAATCCTTCCCATCAGGTACGTACAAGTGCCAGATGCAATGAAATGTCATGATTTAAAAGCGAGAAAAGAATTCCCATTTCCGTACAGGTACTATTTCTGTGAATTTTCGTTGTTTTTTGAGCAGAAGAGGATATGGAATCTAAAGGTTTCGTTTCGAGTAGCAACCACAGCGAATACCAGTCCCTGAATAGTTTCTTTTTGCAGGCCAACACGACCTTCTTTATTGACGACACATTTCAGAGCTACAACATACTTTTCTCCCATTTTTTTGTACTTCATGCAGATATTGCAAGTTCAATGGAGGAAACCAATGTGATTCCAGTGGTTTTTAGCCTTCTCCCGAACAAGAGAAAGCATATATATGAAAGGTTGAAGTCCTGAATTGGAATCCTAAAGTTATAATGGTAGACTTCAAGGAAGCAGTAATAAGTTCATTTAGGACAATTTTCCCTTCAGCTTCCGTAAGTGGGTGAAATTTTCACTTTAACCAGTGTATTTGGTGTAAGATACAGGATTTGGTCTTGGTTACAGACTACAAAAACAATGACTTCAGGTTCGAATGTTTGCGTCATTAGCTTTTCTTCAATTAGAAATGGTCGACAGTGGTTGACTGTCTATTCAAGAAGACATCCTTTAAGCTTGAGAAGTTATATGGCTATTTCAATTACCAGTGGCTAGAAAATTCTACAGTCCCGATAAGCATGTGGAACTGTCATGAAAAACGCCATAGAACAAATAATCCCGCGGAGGATTGGGATAATACGAGAAGCATCCAGAAAGTAAGTTTCCCACGCGTTCCATAGCTAGGAAACGGTATGTTGCGTGAAGCGACTGCGTGCACGTGAGAGAGTAAGGTCCTTACATGGCGCATGCGCCAGCAGAAATCCATCGTCAGCTGTATCGTTGCAAAAATGTCAATGCTGACCCTGTGCGCCTTGCTTTATGCTCTAGAGTCGGTTGCTTCAACACAAAACTTCTTCATCAACAGGCACTCCGTGACAGTCGTGTGCAATAAGGAGCGGAAAATTTGCAAGAACTGCTTGCTCATGTCGTTAGGCCCATGGACCTGGCACAGCTAACAATGGGTTTCGATTGGTGCTATGCCCTGTGCATTAAAAAACTTTATCACTGCTCTCACTTCACACCCGGCGGGAGCTTGAATAGGAACGTCCATCTTCAACCACTGCCATGACGCTACTCAGAGCACTAGGGAAGTTCCGCTAGTGTATGTGCCATGCTAGGACCTTACTCTCTCACGTACACGTAGTCGCTTCGCGCAATATACCATTTCCTAGCTATGGGACGCGTGGGAAACTTACTTTTGGGATGCGCCTCGTAGATTAAATACTCTGCTAAACAAGCAAAATCCTCATGCCATCGAATAAGTCCATTTTCTCAAGTTAGACGCCAGGAGAAGTGACCATGCTTACGACAGAAAGTATCTCAGCTTGCGAGGTAAAAGAAAGTATAAATGCAGCTTGAAAAAAAAAAAAAAACGTTTTGGGTAGTTTTGATGTTTCAAAAGAATTACTTTTAGGTGGTACTCACAACTGTAAACGGCCTATTGCACATGGACCAAGATCATAGAAGATCCAGATCAGGGGCGTCTGGCCAGGTCGGCAGGTCGGCAATCGCTGAGGGACCCGGAGCTGTGGGGCCCTCAAGAACAAAACGATAAAATTTTGGTTGGTATTAAAACCGTTTACATACATTTAAATACTACTCCATCACATTCCAGCATAGGATGTGTGAAAATTATTTCAAAGTTGTAGGGCTATGCCTCGTTCTCACTAACTCATGTTTGCAATATGCATTAATATAAACTTACCTTGTAGTACACAAATTTGGTTGAAATTCTGAAAGAAAGCAAACCTGATGGGCTGCTGAAATTTAGACCTAAAATATGAAACCTGTATAACTTAGTGGTACTCAGTAAAGAATAGCGATAGTGCAAACATTGGAACGCATCGCAGGCCCCGCTCAACCCGTTTCTTATTCCGTATTTAATATTCATGTTGTTATTCGTTTCTTATGTGTGAGAAAGAATTATTGTGAAATTTTAATTACTAGCAATTTTGGTATCATTTTTTTGTTTTGTTTTGGAGGCCTCCATTGAATTGTCAAAATACAATTTTCGCTGATTAGTGCTGTGTTTAGCTGAATGGTTAATGCACGTGCCTACGCTGCTCATAGTCTCGAGTTCGATTCTTGATGGGGACGCTAAAAATGTCAGTGTTGACCAGCACCATAAGGATAATTGGAGAGCTACCTGAATTAAGAGGTAACGGACTCCGGTCTAGAACGCTGACATTAAGGACTTCGGGTGTCATTGCACTGATTTCGCATCCTCATGGCGAGGTCAGCTTTCGAAAGCCAAAGCGGACATGATATTTCAACATTATTAGTTTTCAATAAGATAAAAAAGAGAGAAGCAGAAATTCAGATCAGAAGATTGGTTATACAGCGTTTAATCGACATAGTGTTATTTATATATAGGAAGATAAATAATTGTTTACAGAGGGCGAGGGGGTCAGAAGGGTCGCATTCATTAGATTCTGTCAAAAACCATGAGAATTTCCTTGGATTGGTCATGTTAGTTGCAAATTATGATGTAATTTTGCAAAATCATGTTACAAAGTGTATTGAAGACACCACAGCGCACAAACAGCGAACAAAAAACAAAGAGGGGGGAGGGAGTAGAAGGAAAGTTGACAAAAGGACAAACTGGACGAGGCTCTCTCTTCACTTTTTTTGTCAAAAAGATTCATCAAAAAGTTAATCAAGATAATAAAGTTGGACGAAATATTAATTTGAAAGACCTTCAAGACAGTGTTATTTATAACTTGATGGTGGATAGTACACAAGGTATAGATTTTATGGACCAGTTGGCAATCTGTGTCCGCTACGTAGTCCAAGGAAAGGTATATGAAAGACTTAAATTTAACAGTTGTTGATGATTCAATTGGACTTGCTTTGTACGAATGTATAAAGTCAGAGCTAGTTGAATATGGCACTAAAATTTCAAATATTATTGCGTGTTCTTTTGATGGGGCGAGTAGCATGAGCGGCTGTTACAACGGTCTTCAAGCGCATTTCAAAAGGGAGAATCCGTATTTAATTGACACTATATGGGACACGTACTAAATTTGGCTGTAGCTGATTCTACAGTAAACTTGCTCCAAGCAGAAAATCTATTTGGTTTAGTAGAGGAATCGGCTGTTTTCTTAAGTTCTTGTTACAAGTGAATGACTGTCTGTGAGAGACTAAAAAGAAACAGTGCCAGCACCAAACTATGCAAACTCCAAAAAATGGGTGCCACAAGATGGTGGAGTAAGCATACGGCACTTTCATCAATTATTGACGTACCGTTTTTGATAAGTGATACCAACTCAAGAAAGTTGACCCATTTGTTGAATGTTTTAAATAAAATATTGAATGGAAGCTTGGATTGCAAATCAAAGTTCGCGGCCATAAATATGATAAAGCAATAGTCCAAATTCGAATATGCTCTCATGACTTTTGTCATGCTCGATATTTTTCTGATCACAACTCCCGTTTCAAGAAATGGATTACTGTACAGCTTGGAAATTGGTGCAAACTTTGTCACAACAAATCATTGCTAATCAAAGAGCACTTTGAATTTCTGCTTGATAAATCAAAATAGTGTACAATTGCCATGAATAGTATTTTAGAGGATGTGGATGATGTAGAAGTTTCACTGGACTTCGATGAAAAGAGAATTTCGAAGAAAAATGCCTAGTGAAAAAGCTAAAGATAAAGTTTTAGAAGTTACTCCAGTTCAGAAATTTAAACAAATCTGTTTCCGTATTATCTATTGTGCTGCTTCAAGTATTTAAAAAAGATTTAATCCAAACAGATATTTTGAAAGATTGTTCATGGCTTCATAAAAAAATCCCTGAAATAGCAGATATTGATGAATTTCCAACAGAAGTCTTACACACCATTTGTTACAAACCAAAGTTGATCTTGTTTTGGAGAAAATTCCCCCGACATTCTCCCAATTTTCCCTGTTCAAGTACGTTATGGACCCTAATACATACCACCTCTGGAAAGCTTGTTTCATGCTGAAGAGAACCGTGACTTTCCAATGAACAGTGTTGATGCAATAGCTATTTCACTGCAAGTCTACGATTTTCTTTATACTAACAGGGTTAATGGATCTGTTGTCCATTGCACCTATTTTTTTGTGCATGAACATATCTTTGTTATGTTTATCGAATGAACTAGATTTGATTAGGAAGTCCCGTTGACTGGTTCATGTCCTTTCCTTGTTAGTATCGCAAACAAGATTGCCTTTCAGCAAACACTAAGTTCGATTAGGAGAGGTGTCTTCTTGCAGACCTTGCGTGAAAGCAACAGGTCTTTCAGTGGAGTTAATTTACGTGAACAGGATAGGGACTCTTTTTGATAAGTATCACCTTTACGAAGACACTTATGTGTCGGGTGGGGAGGATTGTATGCTACAGTCAAATTTACAGCTATGTCGGTGGTAGTTAACCACCAGAAGGGCCACCCCTACCGAATTGGTCTAAACGCAGTAGCCAGACGAGTGTTCTGGGAGAAGGCAGCAGTTCTCTAGTAGCCAAGTTAGCGAAAATCATAGTGATTGGTACGGCAACTTAGTTCCAAGCGTCGTCGGAATGACTTTAACGGCTGGATTACTGTGGAGTTGAAGGCAACAGGAAATCACCACTGTTTTTTCTTAGTTTCCTGACAGGTCAAAATATAGTTCTGGAGGCAAAATAACTCTCCATTCGATCTCCGGGAGCAGCAGCCCCGTATCCACGGGTGTCTAGGGGGCTGCTCCCCCTAAATTCTTGCTGGCCCTCTCTAAAATTTTCACGGTAGGCTTGCAAATGAACTGTTATATGGTGATGAACTGTAATATGGTTGGATCGCCCCCCCCTAACTTATATTGGTCCCCCTCTACATTTTTGGCCTGGCTACCGGCCTGGGAAGCGGGTGTCTTGGGAAGTAATAATGTGCAGAATAATTGGACGAGAAAGTAATAATGTGCAGAAAACAGAGAGAGAAAGAGAAGCAAGAGCAAAAGGTTTAGGACAAGGATAGGGACTTGGAATATACGTACTCTGTTATAGGGACGGAAATTAGAAAATCTTAAAGAAGAAACGAAACAAAGTAACGAAACAAAGTAATCTAGATATAGTAGGAGTTTACGAAGTTAAATGGGAAGATAAAAGGATGTTGAACAGCAAAGGATAGAGAATGTTTAACTCACGTAATGAAAAGGGCGGTTATAATGGTGTAGGAATAATTCTTGGTAAGCGCTCAAAATAGAAGGTAGTGAAAATATAATTTGTTGATGAAAGAGTTACGATGTTAAGATTTAAACGACAAAGAAAGAAGGATCTAGTGGTAATACAGACATACGCACCTATTACTTAGCATACAACTGAAGAAGTAAAAGAAAATTATGAGAAAATAGAAGAAATTATAGACAAGGAGAAGAGGGATGCATGCGTAATTGTAATAATGAGATATTTCAATGCTGTTGCGGAAGAAAAACAGAAAGATGGTGTATTAAGCAAATATGGTTTAGGCAAAAGAAATGAAAGGGGAGAGGGACTGGTCAATTTCTGTGGACAGAATTCAATAGTATTGCGACCACTTGGTTCAATCAGCAAGACGGCCGAACATATCAGATAGACTATGTTATAATTCAGGAGAGGTATCGGAATAGCTTGAAGAGCGCAAAGACCCTTCCCGGAGCCGACATTTTCTCCGATCATAACCTTGTGTTGGCCGAAGTGGATATTAAATTGAAACATGTAGGCAGAAGAAAAGTAGGCAACAAAATGCTGAATACTGAAAAGTTGAAAAATGAGGAAGTAAAGAAACCTTTTCGTTAAAATATTCGAAGAAAAATACTCAAACGGATGGTGGAAGCACATTAAAGTTTACGCACAACAGGTGTAGAAGTAGTAGGTTACCGTGAACTCAAAACGGCTAAGAAACCATGTGTTACGAAAGAGATGTTGCAGAAAATGAGGGAAAGGAAGACGTGGAAAGAGATTGGTACAGAAGAGGACAGAAATATGTACAAGAAGTTAAACAACGAGTTACAAAGGGAAACAGACAGAGCAAGAGATGGATTTTTCAGAAGAAAATGCGAGGACAGAGAAGAATTAGAAAGAGTTGGGGAACATGAGGAAAGTACAAGGAGGTGAAATCTATAAACTTCGGAAGAAACAAGGGATATTACGATTACAAGAGAAAGTTAGATTGGCAAGATGGTCAGCGAGAGAAACGAAGTCTCAGAAAGTTGGAAAGAATGTTTAGGACTTATGTGGGAGCAGGGATAGGCCGTGTGGTCTAGATGTTGAAGTAGAAAATGAAGTCGACGAGGATGGTAAAAGGTTTAATATTCTTCGGGATGATATCCGAGATTAGGAAAGGAAAAACAATCGCGATAGATAATATACCAATCGATTTCATTAAGAAATAGGAGACAAGGCCAAGAAACAATTGTTCCGACTTTGCAATGAAATATATGAAACAAGAGAGTGGCCAAAATACTTCCTCAAGACCATCAAGATACCAGTGGTTAAGAAATCGGACCCAGAGAGATATGAGTATTATAGAACTATTAGTTTTGTATCTCATGCAGCAAAAAATTTACTCAGGAGAGGTAAGGGCACAAGAGATGCAATTGGATTATTAAGGGTGATCGGTAAAAGGTTTACAGAAAAAGGCAAAGAGGTGTATGTTGTATTTATTGATCTAAAAAAATGGTTTTGACCGCCTAGATTAGAAATTGTTATTGGGAGTTCTAGAATGGGTTGGGTTGGAAAGAAGATGGAAGATTCATTAGAACTAAGAAGTAAGTGCGAGAATAGGGAAGGAAATGTAGAAGAGAATGCAACTGGAAGGGGAGTTTGACAGGGATACTGTCTCTCATAAACGTTATTTAATATATATCTAGAAGAGATACTAGTGGAAAAGAGCCTACATAATGAAGATTTCATTTCAGTAGTAGGTAGAATGATTAGGTGTATACGGTTTGCAGATGAGATGGCGCTTGTAGCGGAATCTGAAAAGAAAATCAATAAAATGTTGGAAAACTTGAGGAAGGATTGTGAGGAATACGAGATGAAAATAGAACAGGTTACTAGTTTTCGATACCTGAGTAGTGTATTATTAGTGATGCTACGAAGTGCGAACGTGAGATAAAAGCAAAGATAGGAATGGCGAAAGAAGCCTTTAGGAGGAAAAGAAGTCTATTTTGTGAGGCCTTGAATAAAAGAGTTGAAAAAAAAAAAAAGACTTATAAAATGTTTTCTGTGGAGTATTGTACTATGTGGGGCGGAAACATGGACATTACGCAAAAATTATGAAAATCGACTGGAAGCATTCGAAATGTGGCTGTGGAGAAGAATGGAAAGAATTAGCTTTATCGAGCGGAAAACGAATGAAAGGGTGTTGAAATGGTAGGGGAAAAAGGAGCAATTTTAAATATTACTAGCCGAATGCCCGTTTTTCGCACAAGGAGAATTCTTATAATTTTGTACATAAAATACTAACGAGGGCTGAATTTGGATTTAAACGGCATCGGAAGTTTCACTGTTCATCTCAGCGACCCTGAAAACTATGAATTTGTCATTAATATGGGTCATTTTCGATCATTTTTAAATATCTTCCCCCTCTTAAGTTGCACCGTCAAAGTAAAATGATAAAACCATCCCTGAGCCGAACATCATCAATGCTGAAAATTTGGTCGAGGTCGTTGGAATGGTAAAAGAGTTATTAAGTCAGAAACATAACCCCTTCCAATTTTATATATTAGATAGAGAAGAGGAAGAGAAATTGGTTGGGACATTGGCTAAGAAGGAACTGTATTATGACGCATGTGCTAGGGAGTATGATGTCAGGAAAGAGAGGGAAGCAGGCCCGTAGCCAGCCCAAAAATTTAGGGGAGGGGGCGGCAGAAGTTAGGGGGCCCGATCCAACCATATTACAGTTCATTTCCAAGCCTACCGTGAAAATTTTAGGGGGCCAGCAAAAATTTAGGGGGGCCGGCCCTTTACACTCCCCGTGGATACGGGCCTGTAGGGAAGAGGCGAAGGAGAGTACAATTAATGAATTATATTAAAATTAGTGGTGGGCACAAAAACCGGTTTTTCGGTTTTTGAAAATTTTCAAAAACCGGTTTGGGTTTTTCACCGAAACCGGTTTCGGCTTTCTTCAAAACTGCTTCGGTTTTCTTCGGAACCGGTTATCGGTTTTCTCCAAAACCGGTTCGGTTTTTCACCTGATCCGGTTTCGGTTTTCTTCAAAACCGATTCCGGTTTTTTTCCAAAATTTGTTCAATTCCTGATCAGAATGGTGTTTCGTTGTTCTCCGGAAACGGAATCCATTTCCACAGAAATAGTTTTGTGTGTTTTCAAAAAGTTTTCACCGAAACCAGTTTCGGTGAAAACCGAACCGGTTTTGGAGAAAACCGAAATGTCGGTTTTTCGGGTTGCGGTTTTTATAGAAACCGGTTTTCGGTTTTTATAAAAACCGGTTTTGCCCATCCCTAATTAAAATAGAAAATTGGTACATGAAGACGAAAAGGTTAGAGGAATACCGTGGAGCATGGAAGTTTCTCAATTGCTGCAAGTGACTTTCCAATAATGGCGGAATATCTTTGATGTTGAGGATGAATTGGGAATATTCCCTCTGTCCTATAAGTTGCAAAAAAAAAAAAAAAAAGAGCAAGTTCGTGACTGTACGTATATAGTATGTCTAATGAGATATAATCTAAAATCATTATTTTACTCTGTTTAAGTAAAATATTGTCCAACTATAAGACATATCAGTGGATAGCTATAAAGCTGAATAAATAACATGCTTGAGAGAAAATCCTGAAGCATAGAATTAAAATAATCGATAAAACAAACTTTTTGTGGCCTTAATAAATATGTCATTCATTTCTAATAATAATTGATATTCTTTATTTTGATGGAATAAACGGTTTATGCACAGTACATGTAGCCAAATACACTTCTCACTGTTAAATTGTCGTTATTTTTGACTTCTCCTAGTATGAACACTTAGTGTGATTCGTCTACACAAATACCCCTTGATGAGACGAAGTTTCAAAAATACAATTTTCAAAGAGAGCATTACGTTCACCAATAGAGGGCACCTTTAATATTTAAAACTTAGTCATTTATCTCTGCTACAGTAGATAATTTTAGAGATGTATTACAAGAAAAACTGATTCAAAACAATAATAAACAATGACTAAGTCATAGTATCATTCTTTCTAAAAGTACAATATGAGTTTATATGAAGTGTGTTAGTTACTTCTTCAAGATAAATATCCTGCTAATTATTCTTAAATTCTCTCTTAGCTAAGCATACACTATATCATTTCTAATTAATTGGAACGGTATTGGTGATACATATTCTAACACTGTGATTGTTAATACTTTTCTTTCAGGTCTTACGTTATTGTTACCTTACATTATAAATACAAGGAATACTTGGTCTAGCTGCAAACTTCGAGTATTTGCGCTCTCAAATTCCAAAGATGATTTGGAAATAGAACAAATAAGGTAATTCTTAAACGTTTTAAGGCTATTTAACTTCATGTACAGGGTGTACCAAAAAGGACTTTATCTTACAGACATGGTTTTGGTGTCATTTTGTAGCAAACTACATCAAGTTTTGACTCGCGTAGTACACTAGTTCAGAAACAAGCCACCGCAAGCGCTAGCGGCAGTTGGAGCTAAGATGGCTGTCTTTACTAGTCCCGAGCGTGCTAGCTGTGTGTTTTGGTTTGAAGAATTCAAGTCTGTGACAACTGTGCAACGTAATTTTTGTACAAAGTTTCGTCAAGATCCTCCCAACAGGCCTCTATTTATCAGTGGCATAAGTACTTTATTAAAACTGGATGTTCAGCAGTGCCGGATTTACGTATAAGCTAAACAAGCTGTAGCTTAGGACCCCACTCTCTTCGGGGCTCCAAAAAATTATAGAAAAAAGTGGATGTTCACTCATGTCCAAAATTATTGTTGCACGTCTATGAATACGTTGTAGGGGGAATATAATTTAATAACAAAATCACCCGGTATTTCTTATAATGTTAGTATGGGTAATGTGGCAAATTTCATGTCAAAAGAGCAGTAAATAAGAACAATAAAACGATTCTTGTCCATTTAGCAACATTTTGTTTTTCTCATTCTAATTTTCGTATTTATAACTCTTTCCCTATGAAATTTACCACAGATATACATTTCCCGATTATACACATAGTACAGTAGGAAGTCGAAAATCCGAACTAATTGGGATCACAGGTAGTTCGGATTTTCAAATTGTTTGTATTTTCGAAAATGACCAAGAAAATGCCATTCAGGCTTACATATACTGTACGGTATGCTCTTCTATCCATACAGTGGCTATTGAGTACATACAGTAATTACAATAACGTACGTAAGGCTACTTATACTTAGTGTTTCTGAAGAACCTGCTCGTACAATAAATTACACTGATCTTGTAAGTCACACTTAAATTTATAGGCCTAAGAGAAAATGAAAATAAAAATATGTATGACAAACAATCACATATGGATAAGCTTTTGTAAAAACATTGACTTCACACAACGCCGACGGTCAATCCTATTTTTTGTTTATCGCTTGCGCTAAGACAAAATGTAAAAAGCTTCTAGGGACCGCGTTCGGTTTTTTGACTTTTCGGATTATCGACGTCCTACTGTATCAGTATTAAAAGTACCCTGTAAAATCATTATCAAAAATTATATTCTTACAAGAAGACAATTACAGATATGCGACAATCATTTTGGACATGAGTGTACATTCCCAAACTATAGAATAAAAAGCAAGTTACAAAATTTACATTGATCAACAGTACTTTGTACTGTATAGGGTCTTATGATGTAAGTAGTGGGACCCATTCTGTTAGCTTGCTCCCAAAAATATCTCTAGTTTGCTCATTTCTGCATATAGGATGCTTACGTTCTTCGCGGGCTGGTTGCATGTAGTTATCTATACATTGCAGTGCAGACAATTTCTTACCGACAAAGTATTAGCTGGATATAATTATAAAGGGGCCCATTACCTTCAATAGCTTAGGGCTGCATCAAATCTAACCCGGCTCTGATGTTCAGTAAGACACAACAAATCTTCAGGTCGTCCCTGTACGTCTGAAAACGTTGTAGAGGAATTGAGACAAAGCTTTATGAACAGTCCTACAAAATCAACCCGGAGTGCTTCTCGAAAACTGGACATCCTACACATGACAGTTTGGCGTGTGTAGAGAAAACGGTTGCATTTCAAACCATACAAATTACAAATGGTGCAAAAATAAAAAAAAAAAAATGATATAATTGCTCGTAAGGAACTTTGTGTGGAAATGCTATATCGGTTGTACAGGGTCTGTCCTGAATGAAACCAGACTAAGGCTGTGGAACTGAATGTATTGAAAGTAACATAAACTACAACAAATAATCTTCAAAATAACACCCACCGGCATCTACACAGCGCTTCCAGCGATTCTGCCACTGTAGATAAGCTCACTGGAACTGCTCTTGTGAAATGCTGTTCAGGGTCCTTGTAACGGCAGCTTGATCAGCTTTGATAGACTCGAATCGACGTCCTTTGAGGTCTCGTTTTAGCCGGAGCAAGAGGAAAAAGTCACACGGGAACAGATCAGGGTTGTAGGGAGGATATGGAAAAATTTCCAGCACAATCCTTGCCGTGTGACTGTGCGCGTGGTCGTGGTGCAGGGTCCAGTTGTTGGCGATATCTCTTCGAACGCGGACGACCCGTCTGCGGAGTCTTACGAGGACCTGGACGTAGAAAGTTGCGTTCACCGTCGCTCCTTGTGAAACGAATTCCTTGTGGACGACGTCTTGAGCGTCGTGGAAAACGATGATCACTCGCACAACGTCTCACCCGACACTCGATTCACACCGAACCACTGCTCGCAGCAGACTGAACACTTGTACGTGGTGTTGCTACGGCCCCCCACTACCTCTCCCGACAGTTAGTTTCACTGCGCGATGCGAGAGGGCGCCATATCAGTCTGGTTTCATGCAGGACAGACCCTGTATGATAGATTTTATTGAAAAGATTTCATTGGAAGCTACATTGAACCTCTTTAGATATAAGGTAAAACACTTGATGTTAAGGATGGGCATGAGCGAGTTCGAGCGAGTTTTCATTGAAACTCGACTCGACTCGAAACAGACATCTTTGAGCTCGACTCAAAAAATTTCCTCCAACTCGACTCAAGTTCCAAGTCGAGTCGAGCAAAAACGAGCCAAATGCTGTGTGTAGTTTCAAGTACTTTCTTCAAGTCTCTTACATAGACAATATAATTATTATCAATGATACTATTATTATTATTATTATTATTATTATTATTATTATTATTATTATTATTATTATTATTATTATAACAACAACACCGTATATAAACATGAAACAGGTGGTTTGTATCTGAATACTAAAAACTAGTTGACTGCTGATCTCGATAGTCGTGAAGTCTAGGAGACAAGGACGTCGTTCACGACGTTCTGGGTTTGAGTTCCGGAGGAGCAAATCTCCGGGCTCGAACCAAAAATCGTTCAAAGTTAGAGGTCACACGGCCACACATGTTCAAAACTGCTTGGTCCAGGTATAGGGTTATCAACGGCTCGAGTGGCTCGGCTCACAGCTCATTCCCTATCGAGCTGAGCCAACGGCTCACCCACGCAAACCGACACGAGCCAAAACAAACAGAGCTGATGGCTCACCCCAACCGAGCCGGCTCGAGACGATGGCTTACCTGAGCCAAGTCGGTGCCTTATCTCAACCAAGCCGGCTCGAGCTGTTCGCTCAGTTGAACCGAGCTAAGTCGTTTAACATTCCTACACGGGTTAGGCTTCTGCTTCGGCTCAAAACTTTCACCGTGCAGGTCTTAGTCTTCGTGGTGAGAACTACAGTATATACTTATGTTAGTGCTCACGACATTTGAGGCTGTCTCGTTACAAAAATCCATTGCCATCTTGTTAATCGAGACGAGGCAAGATGCGAGCAGTGTCTCACCTCGTGAGCAACACTAAAAATATTCCACATTACTGCTGACATTTCTCATAGCTTTCGCTTTACAGTCTAATTAGACAATGATTTCAAAACGAGTTAAATGAGCTAAACGAGCGATCCATTTTTCAGACTCGACTCGACTCGAAACTCGACCTCAAAACAGTGACTCGGCTTGGAACTCGACTCGAGAAAATTACCTTTAGCTCGACTCGAATTCGCTTCGAGTTTCGAGTCGCGTCGAGTTTTAGCTCGACTTGTGCCCATCCCTACTTGATGTATCTATTTTTCTACAAAATGGTACCAAAACCATGTCTAGCTAAAGAAATAAATCAATGTGAGTTTTCAAAGTTGTAAAGTTCTTTTTCATACACTCTGTATATAATTTACATAATATATATTTTAATAATAATAATAATAATAATAATAATAATAATAATAATAATAATAATAATAATAATAATAATAATAATAATAATAATAATAATAATAATAATATATTAAAATAAAATTTTGTTCCTAGTTTTTACAACGCTTACTTGTAATATATATACTTTTAGTGCTATAGTATGTAAATAAGCAAGTTAATTTATCTTGACAATACGAGGTGTGTTTAACAAGTATCGAACCTTATTTCTTTCCCGCGTAAAATAATGAAGCACGGGATACTTTCTTCAGTGTCGACATAGAATGCGGAGACTCATGCGTAGTCGTGAATTTTTTCCTGAAGCTCCAGTTGCTGGCAGTCAGTCAACAAGTGGAGACGTGAAGTGAGGGGTCGCCGAATTTCAGTTTATTGTAAAATGACAGAAAAATTGAGCAGCAATAGTGCATAAAATTTTGCCAAAAACTTCTCGATACCTAAGCGGAAACCATTCAATCAGATCGGTACATTCAATTTTGAACGAGAATTTGGGCATGAAGAGAGTGCCGCGAAATTTGATTCAGACTTTCATCGCCAAGCCCAACATTTTTGTGTGTCATCAGGCTCCCTATTCACCCGACATGGCTCCGTGTAATTTTTGATTATTTTCTAAGCTGAAAACGGCACTAAAAGGGACCCGATTTGAGTCAAGAGAAGACATCATGCGCAATGCGACGGCACGGTTGTTCACCATTCCAAAAACTGTGTTAGAGAAGTGTTTCCAACCATGGCGGGAACGCTGGGAGAAGTGTGTGTATTACCAAGGAGACTACTTTGAAGGTGATTAATGTTTCGGATTTCCAAATCAATAAATGAATTTTTCCCAACCAAAGGTTCGATATTTTGTGAACACACGTCGTACTTACAAGAACTGAAATCCAGGAAGCAACTTACCTCCTTCCTCCCACTGTAGGCGGCCATTTTTTTCACGCACATTTTGCTGTATCTTATACTCTATCTAGCTATAAAATTAATGATTTAGAACGAATTATCAAGCATCAGCTCGTTATACAACCCAACACTCACAGAAGCGAGATTGGTTGCATACTACTAGGCGTTGAGTTGACTTCATATAAACAAGTTTCAGCATTCACATTTTTATACCTTTTTGCCAAAAATGAGATTATTCTTTTAAAATGTCCTTAGAACATAAAATATTTAAATGCCTTTGGTAGGAGTGGTCCCGGGTTCGATTCCCGGTGAGGACACTCGGTCGAAACACTGTAAAAATCTTTTTCAGGCCAACCTTCCTGAATGAGGTTTTCCTCACTCAAACCAGGCAAATGTCGGGATGGTACCTAACTTAACATACATATATGCCGGGTTGTTACATACATATATGTATGCAATATAAGGAAGACTGTTAGATACCAGACATCCAACTGTGGCATGATGTAACATCTAAGGGCAGTGTCTATGTAGCATACGGATAACTTATGCTCCGTACTGATTTCTGTAGCAAACAAGAGGATTCCGTATATTTGTACAATATATCGCTGTCCGGAGAATGTATTTTACTCAGTGCATGCTATCCACATGCGTAATTTATAACCTGGATAATGTTAGCTATAATAAAAGACGTCTTACACTTCAGAATAATTAATTTCTAGTATTAAAATAAATTTTCAGCAAATATAAATCATGTATACTACATACTTGAATAACATTTTTCTTGATTAACTTTAGCTCTTCCTACCTCTCTTCCTTCGTAAATAATAATAAAAAAAACACACAATCAAAGATTATTAGCTATAGGAGATCAATCGTATTCTGGTAATGTCTAGATCTAGAGCGACTAGTGTCAAAGGTGTTGCAGTGTTCGTACTTTGAGGGAAATTTCCCTAATCTAGTAAAAAAATCGTAGGTAAATTTAGCAAAAAGGAAAAAAAAAAGGATTTTCTTGAAGAAAACGTGAAATTGCAGGAAATCCTGGAATTGACTGATTAATCAACAATAATGCTTACATTTTTCTTTGTTCTTCAGAAATAAACCAATACAATAGGAATGGTGTATGTGTGTTCAAGCAGCATAATTTGTACTAATTGTTGATGAATATTTGTGTCTGTTTTCTAAAAAAAAGTGAAAGAAAAAGTTTTAAAAAATAGAAGCAGAAACCAAATGAACAAAACAAAATATATTTGGCACTTCCTTTAATATAATTAAATTAATCTTATTACATAACTTCAGTCATAGAAATTGAAACTCCGGAAATTTTGATAAGAAAAGGGGAAAATTTTGTGTCAATAGAGGGAAATTTTCTTAAGAAAACCTGCGAATACTGAGGTATTGTTAATTACAAATAATACAGTATTTCCTCTCCCACCGCCTGCAGTCGCATATTCGCCCACCAAAAACTTTTTTTTTCTCCCGTGTGTTGTGTCCCATAAAGCACTACAGAACAACGTGCCGTTCCGACTTCATGTGTGTTGTTCCATTTATTAACGAATTGTATCATAGGCCATGTTTGGTTGCGCCACGGCATTTTGCCGGTCGTGTGTATTCACGGTTATAAATTTTAAAAAAATGATTGTAGGGAAATTGAATCAAGTTTAAAAAAAAAACTATGAAAGGAATACTTTTATAAAGTCCATTAAAAAGGGAGAAACCAATGTTTTGTTGGGTGAAATGAAGAAACTAAGACCAAAGGTATTGGGCACTCTTCCTAAGGTTAAGGGTCCATACGCAGTGCGTTCAATATATATCCATCGATCGAGAGAAATCAGGAAGTTTCAGAGCCAGAAAATGAAGGTTGCATTTACGAACAGACTACAAAAAGTAAACCAACATTTGCACTGGTCATAGTGTAGAGATATTGGATTTCCCTCATATTATTAATACTAAGTATATAAACAAATCAAGATTTAATAACGATTTCATTTTTTATTTTTTTATTGTTTTTCTTTATTTTCTGTGGATGATAAGAGACAGACAATTTGGAATAATAAGACAGTCAGCAAACATTTCAAAATTCTCTTCAGTAGACGATTCCTCATTCTTCATTCTTGGTAAATTTATGTAACTTATGTAATCTGATGTAACCAAAGCGTTCTGTAACTGTTGACAAATTATTAAATAAGTCGAGAATTCCATTTACCTTGCACTTTCTGAATCCTTACACGTGCGTACTTTGGATGTTTTCCCGTAATTTCGACGGCCATCTTCCTGCTTTGGTTGATATAAAAACGTCCCAGGACCCGGAAGAGGGGATTAGCACACGAGAAGCGGTGAAGTACACGAGGAGCGGTAAAGTTCACGAGGAGCGAGTATGAGCAACGGCAGGAGAGATCTATACCAAATCCCACGCCAATTCAACACAGAAGCTGAGACATGGAGACCACCAGTCGACGTCCAGGAACTGAGGTACGGAATACACATCCAAGATCCTAAACGCCCAAACAACCTTCCTTTTCTTTCTTCCTAAACTGACTCTCGACTCTCTTTTTTATAAATATTTGTTCTTATTTATTTCTACCCACATGCCCTAAAAACTAAATACGCTCGTCGTCTTCTCAGATACCTCTCAATTCTACCAGTGAGCTATATTTCCCAAGTTAACGATAATAGTTTCTTTTCTTTCTTCAAAACGACAACGAAAGCATTCCTACCGAATGCACAAGCGTAAGAATAGTATACAAACTTGCAAACATATACGCGTAAACATACAAACGGGCCGGCGCTGCTTCACGTGAGTTTTAATACAGAACAAACATAGCTAATTTTGTACAAATGCGTTAAGCAAATATTGGTGGAAAGAATTGTGTAATGAAATATAAATTTTCTTTTTTCTTTTCAGTATGGCAAATCTCCTGTCAAAATTCCGTATTGACTACTCGGATTTGATAATGATTAGAGAAATTACTCGGCGACCACAAGATACGAGCAAAGCGTTCTTCCAGAGCCTTATTCAGGACTTCAAGAAAAGGCGGGGACCTTCCTCAAAAGTTGACGATGGTAAGTTTATCATGTTACCATAATAGCTGGGTGTTTACAAAGAGGTGCCATCACGTAAATTGCACCATTGTCTGTTCACATACGGGGTCAATAGAAAATCAATTTTTACATTTAAAGGAGTAATCAACTAAAATTGGTATAAAAAGTGTGGTAGTTCTATGAAAACAACTCGCGTGATCAAGGTAGTACATTGGGAATAGGAAGGGTATTCAATACCCTTCCTATTCCCAATAGCCACAATAGCCAATAGCCATAATACTCTATAGCAGAAGGGGATTGGGATTGGAAGTATTTAGGGCACAGTGCTTTATATACTCCCTACATTACTCCTAAAATTTCTGCAAAATCCCCAATTTTTAAAATTATACGTATTATAGTCCCCTGCCGCTCTAGGTTTCTGTTATGAAGATTTTCAACTTACGTGGTGCAAAATCATTTCATTCTGAGAACTTATGTAGACCTCTATTTTCAAGTTTCATTTATAGAAAATTTGAACTGTACTTACTGACCAAACTTATTTTCGGTAATAAAATTTTTAGCGAATAAAACCTGTATTCATTGCTGGAATAGCTACAAAATTTGCTTCTGTTGGTTGAAAAAATGAAACAAGTAGATGAAACAGAATTATAAACTTTTAAAACAACTAAAATCTAAAATATGAAGGAAATGAAAATAGTCATGCACTTGATTCATTTTTATTTAGGTTTTTAATAAGTCTTTCACATTGCAGAGTATGTGTCCTAGACCTGTTTTTTCTAACTGATCGGTGAATGACGTAAGCACATCTTTCGCCTCGGAGAAGGCATCTGAAGAGTCAGAAGAAGACCTGCTCCGTATACTGCTTGTTCTATTATGTAAGAGTGAGAGAAGAAAACCATTTACATGTATGCTAGTTTGTTTATTTGTGTGATGATACTAAGTGTCAAGTTAGAAATGTCTCTGTTCTGGCTTTAGTTTAGTTGAGATTTAGACTAGAATTAAAAAACTTTAACGATATAAATAGTGCAGAAATAAAGTTACTGGATTAAATTTTTTGCAACCAGATCAAGCAATCCATCGCAGAAGTGACAAAAAGCGCCGGAAGTGTACGTGTCTATCGACTGACTAATACAAGTTTCAACACGCTTCGACCAATAGTCGAACAGTGGAGTTTAGCAGTGCACAGAACCTTGGTCGTATATTCAGCATGCAGCAAATTAGGAATGCCAGTCACGGAAACCCATGACTTGCTACAGAATACTTATAGGGTTGAAGCACCGTCTAGAAGAAGCGCATTCCCTAGTACAAACGATCCTCACACAAAGCGCCAGTCATGAGCGTGGTTCAAAGTAGCCAAAACCGGCCAAGATTTACAATACAGAAGTAGAGTCAATTCTTTGGTGATTGCCTTTTTTTCTGATGGCAAGGGTCCAGACAATCATGGTGACTTCGACTTCTATCTTAGAAGTGACGAAGCAACTTGTCCAGTGAATGACTCGTGTCATCGCAGGCTACATTTAATTAACCTCGGCAGTTCGAATCTTCTTCATGGTAAATATCGTCTCACACAACTGCAACATTGCCATCGACCATGCACCGTACTTACCAGATATGGTTCCAGCGGACTACTTTCTTCGCTCCTCCTCCTCGTTGAAACTCCTCGTCAAGAGCCACGTGTTTGAGAACATGCAAGACCATCCAGATGGAAGTTATAGGTATCCAAAAAAAAAAAAAAAAAAACTTTTACAACAGCGTTTAGTCGTTGCCTCAAAGAACAAAGTTGTTGTACGCTGAGAGAGGAAATGGTTACGTAGAAAGCTGAAGGGATATTGCTTTCCTGCAGGTGATATTATGAGACCACTCCGAAAACTTTATTACTGGACTGTGTATAAGATGAACCTGTAGTTTAATGTTGAACTCGAACTGTGTTCAAATCCCTGTCCTTCACATTACAGAGGAAGAAGTTTTGTTATCACTAAATTTTCTGTTGTGTTTTAAAAACACATTAACGTGCCACAATAATTATTAAAAATTGATATATTTAATGTATTGGGAGCACATGGTGGCCCAACAGTAGAGCGTTCGCTTCTGGTGCTCTGGGTCCCTGGTTCGATCTAGGCTAAGTGAATTTGTAATGAATAACATCGTGTCCGTAGGTTTTCTCGGGGTTCTCTGGTATTTTCCCACTTTCTCGTTCTACCAACTATTTCATCATCTTCCATTTTCATTATTGACCCGTCTCCACCTAAAGGACGTAACAATCAGATGCATAAATAGATATTTAATTTCACTTTCCTTTCGTTTAATCTGTTGCTATTATGATGCACTAAATGATACATATAATTGTGTAAAATTTCTGTTGATGCTACGAGGTTTGATAAAATCTACTGTGAATCATTTTATTGGAAACAAAGTAATAATCTTACCTGGAATTTGATTTAATCTCCTTCAAAGTAGTGTCCTTGGCTAGCAATGCACTTATCCCAACGTTGAATACATGACTGGAAGCATTTCTGGGAGGCTTCTTTTGGAAGGGCATTTAGATGCTCTGTCATGGCCATCTCAATGTCAGGAATGGTGTCCAAACGTTTTTCTTCAAGCACGGTTTTTAATTTGGGGAAGAACCAGAAGTCGCTTGGTGCTATATCTGGACAGCACAGCGAATGTGGACAGGCAGGAATATTTTTCGGCCAAAAACTCCCGGATCAAAAGCAGGGTGTGGCACAGCGCCTTTTTGGTGAAGAAGGAAGCCATTTGCTCATTTAATCGGTGGTTAAAATGCTTTCCACAGACCTATACGAGATGCTTAGTTCTTCGGAAAGCTCTTGAATAGTAATTCGCCTGTTTGAACAAATCATTTTTGACATTTTTTTAAAATACGTTTTCATCTGTTTTTGACGTCGAAGGACGTCTCGATCGTTACTCGTTTTCAACCGAGTCCTTGCCGCTTTTGAATCGATCGTCCTACTTGTAAACAGTCTAGAATGCCACCGCTTTATCGCCATACACTGATTTTGGAATTTCGTGACCTTGTTGGCACTTGTTTGCAGCTTAGAACAAAAGTTAATGTTGGCACGTGACAGACAACAGACACTCTTAACCCGTCCTCATTCTTCTGCTCCTGGATGCCAACTAACATGTCACAATTCGTTCAAACTCGACACTGACTGTATCAAAGGTTTAGGCTATCGAACTTACTAGTTGAAATGAATACAACATCGATAGAACGCAATGTGCAAGTATATTCATCGTACTTTTTGAGCTTTGTATTTATGTTCTATATAAGCATCACATGTAAAAATTTATTTTATTATTACATGTAACTGTGTCGTAATTTAAAAGTTTGAGTCATAATAAATTTTTCTTCCTATAAATTTACAGATTGTGTTATCACAGAAGCTGAGCTGACAGCGCATCGAGAGAAGACGGGACGACATCTTCGATTACGAGAACTTCTCCTGGAGAATTCTAAAGAATCCAATCTCGTTGTAATGTAAGAATATTTATATCTCTACTTTTATCTTCAAAATAAATATTACAGAAGATGTAAAATGCATAAATATGCACAGTGTACAAAAAGATGGACTCGATTTCAAAATTGTACATTGAGTAAATGAAATAAGTTATAATAACACAAGAAAAGTGCGTTCTTCCACTGAAATCACTGGCGCTATGATTTGGTTTCTGAAGTCTTCCATATTAGTTGGTAATGGTGACACAAAAACATAATATTTCACGTAACACCACAACAAAGACATAACTGCACGTGTCTTGCCACTGGCACGAAGAGTCTATATAAAACCCCAGCTCGGTCTAGTGGTTAGCACGCATGACTTCGGTTCGTGTAGTTCCGGGTTCGATTTCCGGTGGGAGTACAGTTGAATGACCAAAGTGATTCGGATTCCACTATAATCAGTAGGTCCACGTCTCCTTTAACCTAGTAGGCATATCCGTGGGACGTTAAACTAAATTAAACCAAACCAAACGAAGAGCCTATAAGCAGTTGAAATCCGTAATTCTTCATGTTGAAACGCTTCTTCAACGTACACCAGACCGTCATTTATGAGCAGGGGCGGCGATTAGGGGGGTAAGAGGGGGCAGTTGCCCGAACTTTTTTTAAGTGGCTCCTTAATGTATATAGTTTCATTTGGAAATGTAAAGTTTTTGTATGTATTACTGGTTCATAGAAAAAAAATGTCATATAATATTTTCCGTTGCGTGAGTACATATTGGTTATTTGTCTTCCCGTGGAGTTAAGAAAGCTACAGGAATTGCGATTAAATTGCAATTCATAGCAATTAGTATTGCAATTGCGTATTTTTTAAATGTCGTAGCATATGCTTGTAGTATTTACTGTCTTTCATTTTCTAAGAGTAATAACATACATTTAATAGCATGTGTGCAATTAAAAATTTAAGTTATTCATTAATCCCCAGTTTCAATATAACCTATAAAACAAGCCTCATTATTCATTACTATGATTAATATTATTCTTTCTATTTATTTGTTTTGCAAATTTGTTATGAAATAATCTGATCACACAATTTACCACACAAAAGTTTAAGATGTTCATGAGCAAAGAATCAAATCTCTTCTTATACCTTTGTTTTTTAAGAATACGTAGGGCTAGTACTTACTTGCGTTGCTCTTTTCAATTTACTTAATAAGATATGAAATACGATATACAATATTTTAACTGAAAAATATAGTATTCTATTAGTTATACAACCTGTCGTCTAACAAAGTGTGAGAAACAACCATGCAAACTAACATTGTTATACAAATATTCAGATCATGTCTTGCCCCCCCCACTTTTAACACCCAATTGACTCCACTGTTTATGAGGGATCTCTAGAGTTCTCCGCTGGCGCGACAAGTAGACTTGCAAAGGCTACTAGGAGAACCAACTTGAATTCTTCTTACACTTTCCTTTGAAGTGTGTCGCCTGTCTGGGCTCTTTCCCAGTGTACACTGTAAAAAATAAAACAACATTTAAAGACTTTTAGAACAGTTTTTGAGGAGAAAATTTACAAAATAGTGTTTTAAAGGTGTGCTTTACGTTTCTAAAAAGAGTTAATTCTTAAAAACAGGGTCTGGTATGACATATTTAAAACACTTCTTCTTGGCAAACACTTCGAAAACAAAGTTATGTCACATTCTGCAAACTCATTTGGGGTATACTTGAAAAAAAAAAGAGTATCTAAAAGCGGGTGAATATGTGTCATCCGGGGGTGTTCAAAGAGAGTCGGTAACGTGTAAAGTGTACTAATTGTGTCTAAAAGTCGTTACCAAATATTTTGTAGTGTAACTTGTAGCGATAAAATTATATAGATAGATAGATAGATAGATATAGATATAGAGATAGATAGATATAGATATATATTACCAAAGAGATTTTCTCTGAAGTGTCGTCATGCAATGGCGGATCTTTGCATGAGGGGATTGCGTGACAAAAATATTTAATCTATTATTTACATATTTTTGAAAATTTATAGTAAACTTATGATATACCTGTCATAGTCTGGTTTCTGGTTGCCCCCCTCAGTTTTTGCCTTCTAGATCCTCCAATGCTTAAGCTATTATTTATATATTTTTGAAAGTTTATAGTAAACTCATGATATACCTATCATAGGCTGGGTTCTGGCTGTCTCTCAGTTTTTACCTTCTAGATCCTCCAATGCTTAAGCTATTATTTATATATTTTTGAAAGTTTATAGTAAACTCATGATATACCTATCATAGGCTGGGTTCTGGCTGTCTCTCAGTTTTTACCTTCTAGATCCTCCAATGCTTAATCTATTATTTATATATTTTTGAAAGTTTATAGTAAACTCATGATATACCTATCATAGGCTGGGTTCTGGCTGTCTCTCAGTTTTTACCTTCTAGATCCTCCAATGCTTAAGCTATTATTTATATATTTTTGAAAGTTTATAGTAAACTCATGATATACCTATCATAGGCTGGGTTCTGGCTGTCTCTCAGTTTTTACCTTCTAGATCCTCCAATGCTTAATCTATTATTTATATATTTTTGAAAGTTTATAGTAAACTCATGATATACCTATCATAGGCTGGGTTCTGGCTGTCTCTCAGTTTTTACCTTCTAGATCCTCCAATGCTTAAGCTATTATTTATATATTTTTGAAAGTTTATAGTAAACTCATGATATACCTATCATAGGCTGGGTTCTGGCTGTCTCTCAGTTTTTACCTTCTAGATCCTCCAATGCTTAAGCTATTATTTATATATTTTTGAAAGTTTATAGTAAACTCATGATATACCTATCATAGGCTGGGTTCTGGCTGTCTCTCAGTTTTTACCTTCTAGATCCTCCACTGCTTAAGCTATTATTTATATATTTTTGAAAGTTTATAGTAAACTCATGATATACCTATCATAGGCTGGGTTCTGGCTGTCTCTCAGTTTTTACCTTCTATATCCTCCAATGCTTAATCTATTATTTATATATTTTTGAAAGTTTATAGTAAACTCATGATATACCTATCATAGGCTGGGTTCTGGCTGTCTCTCAGTTTTTACCTTCTAGATCCTCCAATGCTTAATCTATTATTTATATATTTTTGAAAGTTTATAGTAAACTCATGATATACCTATCATAGGCTGGGTTCTGGCTGTCTCTCAGTTTTTACCTTCTAGATCCTCCAATGCTTAAGCTATTATTTATATATTTTTGAAAGTTTATAGTAAACTCATGATATACCTATCATAGGCTGGGTTCTGGCTGTCTCTCAGTTTTTACCTTCTAGATCCTCCAATGCTTAAGCTATTATTTATATATTTTTGAAAGTTTATAGTAAACTCATGATATACCTATCATAGGCTGGGTTCTGGCTGTCTCTCAGTTTTTACCTTCTAGATCCTCCAATGCTTAATCTATTATTTATATATTTTTGAAAGTTTATAGTAAACTCATGATATACCTATCATAGGCTGGGTTCTGGCTGTCTCTCAGTTTTTACCTTCTAGATCCTCCAATGCTTAATCTATTATTTATATATTTTTGAAAGTTTATAGTAAACTCATGATATACCTATCATAGGCTGGGTTCTGGCTGTCTCTCAGTTTTTACCTTCTAGATCCTCCAATGCTTAAGCTATTATTTATATATTTTTGAAAGTTTATTGTAAACTCATGATATACCTATCATAGGGTGGGTTCTGGCTGTCTCTCAGTTTTTACCTTCTAGATCCTCCAATGCTTAAGCTATTATTTATATATTTTTGAAAGTTTATAGTAAACTCATGATATACCTATCATAGGGTGGGTTCTGGCTGTCTCTCAGTTTTTACCTTCTAGATCCTCCAATGCTTAAGCTATTATTTATATATTTTTGAAAGTTTATTGTAAACTCATGATATACCTATCATAGGGTGGGTTCTGGCTGTCTCTCAGTTTTTACCTTCTAGATCCTCCAATGCTTAAGCTATTATTTATATATTTTTGAAAGTTTATTGTAAACTCATGATATACCTATCATAGGGTGGGTTCTGGCTGTCTCTCAGTTTTTACCTTCTAGATCCTCCAATGCTTAAGCTATTATTTATATATTTTTGAAAGTTTATAGTAAACTCATGATATACCTATCATAGGCTGGGTTCTGGCTGTCTCTCAGTTTTTACCTTCTATATCCTCCAATGCTTAATCTATTATTTATATATTTTTGAAAGTTTATAGTAAACTCATGATATACCTATCATAGGCTGGGTTCTGGCTGTCTCTCAGTTTTTACCTTCTAGATCCTCCGCTGCTTAAGCTATTATTTATATATTTTTGAAAGTTTATAGTAAACTCATGATATACCTATCATAGGCTGGGTTCTGGCTGTCTCTCAGTTTTTACCTTCTAGATCCTCCAATGCTTAAGCTATTATTTATATATTTTTGAAAGTTTATAGTAAACTCATGATATACCTATCATAGGCTGGGTTCTGGCTGTCTCTCAGTTTTTACCTTCTATATCCTCCAATGCTTAATCTATTATTTATATATTTTTGAAAGTTTATAGTAAACTCATGATATACCTATCATAGGCTGGGTTCTGGCTGTCTCTCAGTTTTTACCTTCTAGATCCTCCAATGCTTAAGCTATTATTTATATATTTTTGAAAGTTTATAGTAAACTCATGATATACCTATCATAGGCTGGGTTCTGGCTGTCTCTCAGTTTTTACCTTCTAGATCCTCCAATGCTTAAGCTATTATTTATATATTTTTGAAAGTTTATAGTAAACTCATGATATACCTATCATAGGCTGGGTTCTGGCTGTCTCTCAGTTTTTACCTTCTATATCCTCCAATGCTTAATCTATTATTTATATATTTTTGAAAGTTTATAGTAAACTCATGATATACCTATCATAGGCTGGGTTCTGGCTGTCTCTCAGTTTTTACCTTCTAGATCCTCCAATGCTTAAGCTATTATTTATATATTTTTGAAAGTTTATAGTAAACTCATGATATACCTATCATAGGCTGGGTTCTGGCTGTCTCTCAGTTTTTACCTTCTAGATCCTCCGCTGCTTAAGCTATTATTTATATATTTTTGAAAGTTTATAGTAAACTCATGATATACCTATCATAGGCTGGGTTCTGGCTGTCTCTCAGTTTTTACCTTCTAGATCCTCCAATGCTTAAGCTATTATTTATATATTTTTGAAAGTTTATAGTAAACTCATGATATACCTATCATAGGCTGGGTTCTGGCTGTCTCTCAGTTTTTACCTTCTAGATCCTCCAATGCTTAATCTATTATTTATATATTTTTGAAAGTTTATAGTAAACTCATGATATACCTATCATAGGCTGGGTTCTGGCTGTCTCTCAGTTTTTACCTTCTATATCCTCCAATGCTTAATCTATTATTTATATATTTTTGAAAGTTTATAGTAAACTCATGATATACCTATCATAGGCTGGGTTCTGGCTGTCTCTCAGTTTTTACCTTCTAGATCCTCCAATGCTTAATCTATTATTTATATATTTTTGAAAGTTTATAGTAAACTCATGATATACCTATCATAGGCTGGGTTCTGGCTGTCTCTCAGTTTTTACCTTCTAGATCCTCCAATGCTTAAGCTATTATTTATATATTTTTGAAAGTTTATAGTAAACTCATGATATACCTATCATAGGCTGGGTTCTGGCTGTCTCTCAGTTTTTACCTTCTATATCCTCCAATGCTTAATCTATTATTTATATATTTTTGAAAGTTTATAGTAAACTCATGATATACCTATCATAGGCTGGGTTCTGGCTGTCTCTCAGTTTTT
Organism: Thermobia domestica; assembly: GCF_964235325.1. Lineage (NCBI taxonomy): Eukaryota > Metazoa > Arthropoda > Insecta > Zygentoma > Lepismatidae > Thermobia > Thermobia domestica. The sequence continues at coordinate 10,370,925 of NC_137465.1, forward strand.
ACCTTCTAGATCCTCCAATGCTTAAGCTATTATTTATATATTTTTGAAAGTTTATAGTAAACTCATGATATACCTATCATAGGCTGGGTTCTGGCTGTCTCTCAGTTTTTACCTTCTATATCCTCCAATGCTTAATCTATTATTTATATATTTTTGAAAGTTTATAGTAAACTCATGATATACCTATCATAGGCTGGGTTCTGGCTGTCTCTCAGTTTTTACCTTCTAGATCCTCCAATGCTTAAGCTATTATTTATATATTTTTGAAAGTTTATAGTAAACTCATGATATACCTATCATAGGCTGGGTTCTGGCTGTCTCTCAGTTTTTACCTTCTATATCCTCCAATGCTTAATCTATTATTTATATATTTTTGAAAGTTTATAGTAAACTCATGATATACCTATCATAGGCTGGGTTCTGGCTGTCTCTCAGTTTTTACCTTCTAGATCCTCCAATGCTTAAGCTATTATTTATATATTTTTGAAAGTTTATAGTAAACTCATGATATACCTATCATAGGCTGGGTTCTGGCTGTCTCTCAGTTTTTACCTTCTAGATCCTCCAATGCTTAAGCTATTATTTATATATTTTTGAAAGTTTATAGTAAACTCATGATATACCTATCATAGGCTGGGTTCTGGCTGTCTCTCAGTTTTTACCTTCTATATCCTCCAATGCTTAATCTATTATTTATATATTTTTGAAAGTTTATAGTAAACTCATGATATACCTATCATAGGCTGGGTTCTGGCTGTCTCTCAGTTTTTACCTTCTAGATCCTCCAATGCTTAAGCTATTATTTATATATTTTTGAAAGTTTATAGTAAACTCATGATATACCTATCATAGGCTGGGTTCTGGCTGTCTCTCAGTTTTTACCTTCTATATCCTCCAATGCTTAATCTATTATTTATATATTTTTGAAAGTTTATAGTAAACTCATGATATACCTATCATAGGCTGGGTTCTGGCTGTCTCTCAGTTTTTACCTTCTAGATCCTCCAATGCTTAAGCTATTATTTATATATTTTTGAAAGTTTATAGTAAACTCATGATATACCTATCATAGGCTGGGTTCTGGCTGTCTCTCAGTTTTTACCTTCTAGATCCTCCAATGCTTAATCTATTATTTACATATTTTTGAAAATTTATAGTAAACTTATGATATACCTGTCATAGTCTGGTTTCTGGTTGCCCCCCTCAGTTTTTGCCTTCTAGATCCGCCACTGCCGTCGCATCATATGCTGTCGAATGTTTTCTCGGGTCCAATAATAAAAGACAGGATGGAAGTTGCAATTTAATGTGTTTTTTTTTAAATTTGATTATTCATTAATATGGTTAGGTGTAATAAATTATCTAGAAGACTGTATTGAGGGCAAAGTATTCTTTGACGTAGTGGCAGACTAATAGAAGTACTGCATTTTCATTAAAGTATCAGTTGATATTTCTAATTTTGCTGTTTTCATGTCTTTTCTTGCAGGACATTGCCAATGCCGAGGCGAGGCACCGTTTCAGCACCACTCTACATGGCATGGCTGGAAACGTTAACAAGAGACATGCCACCATTTTTACTCGTGAGAGGGAACCAATCATCGGTCCTCACATTCTACTCCTAAATCTGAAATGTCCCGAAATAAACAAATTTAATTCGTTAATATACAGAATTAAGATAATATTCTGTGTTCATGATGGACCGAGAACATCTTACATTAGTTTCTGAAGGTGATGAACTGTCTGTGCGAAAAACAACTACAGTGAAAAGACCTTATATAATAAATAAATAAATAAATAAATAAATAAAGTAAATGGGTAATTGGGCGTGCGTAGGCGTTACACACAGAAGAAACAAATGACTAATGTGTATTTTTCGAAATGCCCAATGTAATGTAAAGATGTATTAATACACCATCTAATCATCTTTATGGATTGTTGAAGTCTGTATGAATTTTTTATGTCTTCGCAATCATGATCAGACTCATGAATTAATAGAGTCCATAATTCTGTGGGTTCATCTACTTTCGTATTTTATATAACGATCGTTCTTTAACTCAAATATTCGTAGACCATACAGTAGCCATAGATGGTTTTCTTTATTATTTTAAGCTGATTTTGTTCAAATTATTCTACAAGAAAGAAAAGAAAAGATTCATCATGGGATGTCGAATGCTTCGGTGGGGGCACGATGGTTCAGTGGAAGAGCGTGGGGTCTCTGGTTCGATCCCTAATCTGCACCAATTGGGTTTTTTGATGAACAAACACTGTGTGGATAGATGTTTTCCAAATTCTCCCATTTCCTGCCACTTTCTTCATCCCATCATTTCATTCTTTTCTCACCAACACCCGTCTACTTTAGCCTCCACAGCATAACCGTGAGATGTAGAAACTGAAATATTTCATTCGAATGTTTCGGTTTCTCTAGGTTGACTGCTTTAAGGCCTTATTTTGTTTCAGTACCCGATTGCTTTACATTTGCTGGATGAGTATTTCTGCGAAGAAAGAATTTGGTTGGTTGCAATCAGTTTTTAGACTTTCCACCTATGCTATGCACCAGTCTTATAGAACGGCTAAGTCCATCAGTCAACAGATCACCGATAGAGCAAAAACGGTAACAGATATCGAAAAGCGATTTTTATTTTTCAACGGATTCACCGTTCCAAGGATAGTTCCCATTTCCACCGTAATCTCTCTAGGAAAACCGGAAGTTATAGAAATCTGCTAAAAAATTCGGTTTCAATTTTGATCCCACAGAGCAAAACGATAAGTAATAAATTTACCACTTCCGGTTTTAACATTAAATTCTCGTACTTTCAAACTCTAGTGTAGTTTCTTAATGTGGAGTACAACTCACTTTCTTATTTTCTTTACGTTGTGAATGTGATTTTTCAGTTATCGCGTGATGTCCCATGGTTCTGAACATCCAAAGAAAGTTTCTTTCCTATGGAAAGTTGGCTATAGTTACGGCGGCGAGGGGTCGTAAGCTTGAACGGAAGTCAGGAATTGATGTCTAAGACTGCTAAGAAACAATTAGATAACTTAAAGTTCAAGTTGCATGAAGTGTTTTCAAAAGAAAGAAAGAAAAGATCTTTTCACCTCTGTCCATCGCTACATTTATCTTTCCCAAATAAATATTTACGTTCTCAAAATCGACAGATTTACGTTTTTAGTTTGAAGTTCGACCTGTCACGTGTTGTACAGAGCAAGAAATATTAGCGATACATATCTTTTTTTTTAAAAAAAAAAAAAAAAAAACAACCGAACAGTTTAGAAACTTCGGGGAAGTGCATGCTAGAGAATGACACCTATCCACCTTTCCATGAAGTATGTTTTCTTAGCCCTATAAATATTGACCTCCAATTTTCAATGCATTTACAATATAGAATATGGTGAGAGACCCAGGTTCGATTCCCGGCGGGAGCGCATATGGTTCGGATTCCACGTTAATCAGTAGGTCCACGTCTCATATAGCCTCGCTGCTGAACGGAACGTTAAACTCAAACTCAACTCAATATAGAATATGAGGCAAAGGTACCTTGTAAGTTTAGAACGGCTAAAGGGTCGGAGTAATTAACATATACCTGTTGTGGTATAGTACCATGTGTCTATCTTGAATTCAAGTCCAAAATTTTTAATAGGGAAGGGTCATATGATACGTTTCGGGATGCTTTCTTTTTTTAACACAAGCATTTGTCTGATGTTCTTTTCAACTTATCTCTAACCATTTAATATTTCTTAGCTTTATAATATGTGTTTATTAACTTACAATTGTCTCACGAAACTTTCAACTTACATTTGCTTCATAGTGTACATTGTAAAGGCATTCAAACCTTTAGGTCGCTTAGGGCCATTTAATACTAATCGATTGAGCTATTATTTTTTTCGTGAGGCACTTTTGGCATGATATAAAATCATTTTAGGGAATGAAGCTAAAAAGAAATCCTCGTAAGTTCCAAAATATGGACCGCCCTAATCCATATATTCACGTAGTCGGAGTCTTTTTAATCTTATGGGCTAATGGAACTGCATCTAAGGGTACAAAGTGAGACGGTGCGATGAGCTGGAGGGGATAGAAATGGTGCATGCATTTTTTTTTTTTGATTTCGTAATTCATTTATTAAAATCAAACATCATACAAGATACGGCCATAAGGATTTTAAATACCAGTGCTGTAGATCCTCACTACTTAGGCAAGTATCAGATCATGTTATGTCGACTTACAATGAGGTTGTCTATAAGGTCATTTAAAGAATAAAATTACTGTATATCATGTATGAAATAATATTTTTGTTGCAAAATAACACGACAATTAAACTGAAATCAAATACGAACATGGATTGCAGTATATTATTCATGCAGTACTGAAATGCAATTACGTAATGTATTTGTAATCCAGAGTAGTCCACCAGGAAACGTCGCATTATTGGAAAAGTCGGAGTAACTCGCCTACTGTACCTTAAAATTATGATGTTTGAGTCAACATTTTTTTCAAGTAATGGGTTAAATCAAAACTACTCTAATCATTACAATGATTGCACTTTAAAAAAAAAATCAGTACTACAAACCAGAGATGGACATTTTTGCTAACCCTCACTCACACTTACACTTACTCGCCCTAACACTCAAAAATTGTTGATGACCTCATCCTCGATCGACTCCCTCACACTCACCCTCACCCCTTACATTCATCTACCAAACAGGATGAGGGCGGCCCTCTTGAAAACAAAAGTGAGTGATGGTTCCCAGGGTTGGATTTAGGGGAGGTGCACCGGAGCACGTGCAACCCCCCCGCTCTGAATATACACTATCTAAAGTGAGAAACTGGCAGTGGAAATAGCAATACTTTCCTAAAATTTCATGTTATGTTTCCGTTTCGGGCTTAAAAGAAAACAGTTTTGCTAAACACAATATTTAAGTCAGTTCCTCATACGCATCACAGATGCCTAAAGGCATTTAAAAAAAATAAATTTGATTTAAATATACTGATAGTTATTGGTGCACCCCCCTCAAAAAATCCTGAATCCGGTCCTGAGGGTGTCCGTCTCTACTACAAACTACTTTATTCGAAAAAATAAACATAACTTTAACTCTGAGGCTTCGAACAAAGTGTCTTAGATATAAAGTTCTTTTAATATTACACATTGTCTACTTATGAAGTAGCTTTATTTCCTATGTTAATGATGGTGAATATCTATGCCATCGTTACATTTCAGTCAATTGTTTTACGAATTTGCGGAATTATTTCTCTATTTTCTTTAAAATGAACTTTAATTTAATGGTTTTGATTTTACTGGTTTCTTTAGTAGAAGTTTAGCACACGAGAAGGAGTCAAAAACTTCCTGTTATTTTGTTGTAACTATTTATTACCACAATATAGGTATACATTCACTCAATCGCTTTTAAAATATTCTCCTTGAGAACATACACCCTTGTTCTATTGCTCCTGCTATTGCTGGAAACAACGTTGAAAGTCCTGTTTTGAGATGTTCCAAAGTTCAGCCGTCGCGTTGGTTTGGATGTAAAGTTATCTTTGAGGCTCTTTTTAATCTTGGGGAAGAGCCAGAAATCCACTGGTGCTAACCCCGGTGAGTAGGGAGGCTGGTAGCGTAATGAGCATCACTATTGTATTAGATTTGACATGACATGCTTTCTTTGGGTCGAGGAGAGGATGTTGTATGCTATTCTGATGACTGCATTTTTTACTCCGAGTTGCGTTTTTCGACAACGAAGGTGTGGTGCACCATGAATTTGTATCATTTGGACAAATTGTTAACGGTCATTTTTACGTGCAGTTTTTGAAACGACTGAGGGAGGCAGTCCGAAGAAAACATCCCGCGAAATGACAAGGAGGATGGACGGTGCTTCATGACAATTTTCCCTCCCACACATCGATTGTTGTTCAGACATAGCTCCCAGAAACGTGCATTCCCCTTCTCTATCAGACTACCTACTCACCGGATTTATCACCAGCGGATTTCTGGCTCTCCTCCAATATCAAAAAGGGCCTCAAATGTTTTTTTTTTTTTTTGGCCACCGTAGTAGACATCCAAACCAACGTGACGGCTGAACTTTGGAACGCCCCAAAACAGGACTTTCAACGTTGTTTCCCTCAATGGCAGGAGCGATGAGGAGAACATTTTAAAAGCGATTGAGTGAATGTGTACCACTCAATATATTGTGGTAATAAATTGTTACAACGAAATTACAAGAGCTTTTTGATGCCTCTAGTATAATACTCCTCGTATGTTCTTCATGTCGATTATAGATGTTCACAAAAGACCGCACATCTATACCTTGTGAAAATTATAGGACAAGAGCACTGCATTTTACCCTTGAGTAAATTTCTATGTACATTTCCACTCACACTGAATTACAGGCTAATCCTCAATCTTGAAAAATAACCACATGTTCGAAAGAAAAAACCTCAACTTCCAAAGGCAAATGTCTATATTTAATAACATCACATACAAAATGTCTGTTCAATTCGAAGAAAACTAACCTTAAAAAGTAAATGTTATATTATGATTAGGTCCCAATTACTACTACTACTACTACTACAGTGTTAGTATCACGTAGTTCACATCTTCAGGAAACTTTTTTTAAAAAAAGTAAATATGCTCATGAGATAAAGAAAAGGAAAGAAATAAAGGATCAAACTCCATTGGTAGGAACAGAAATAATAATTTTATTATAATTACACAGAGTATTCTTAGCAGATATATTTTCTTAGTTGTATGAATATTTCCATGAAATTATAGTAATCTCATGCTATGTAATATAAATAACTCTATGTTCAAGGTAATACGAAAAGAAACTAGATATTAAAGTGTAGAATCAAATGGGAACATTTAACGATTACATTTTGTTCCATGTATGTACTCTTGCATCATGTACCTAGGTAGTATTATTGTAATTGGTTTTTGTATACTTGCTTGAATATAAGACGCACTCATGTTTCTAATAAAATGTTTCGAAAACGTATTTACATTATTGTTTGTGCGTGATAATTACTTTTTACACTTCAGATATGAACTTTAACAAGTCAGTAATTAATGAAATATATGCCCTTTAGAGGTCTATGGATGATCAATATTTCTAAGTTCACAAATTTTAAAACTTCAGCTCTTTGTAAGATTCTGGTTTCCTCTTGATCTTTTACACAATTGTGTCTGAATTCTGAGGATTACTTTTATATAGTAAAATAATACTTAATACAGCGAAAGCATGGATGAATTGAAGAAATTTCACGGGGCAAATGTCGCGTAAGTAGGTATTTAATTTATCCCATTTCTGCAGTAGTAAAATGCTCAAATCTTGCATAAAGCTGCTCCACTTCATAAATTTTTCCTGAGCACAACAATTTTTACGAAGCTGCACAATAATACTTCAAATATACGAGGGTGTCAATAAAATATCCGCAAATTTGACATAACCCTTCTTACATTGTTCATACTCACCCCTGCCCTCGTTTATTTTATTGTTATGCTCAGTGATTCCGCCAGACCCCCCCGATGGGGGGTGTCACCCCCCTAAACTTCTGCCTTGATACGAGCCTGAATAGGCAATTTTTCACAATTATTTCATGTTTTGTGCGAGAAGTCCTATTTGAATATAGAACTCAAACGATTGAAAGAATAACTTTCTTCAAGGGATTTCTAATGAAACTTTTCTGTGAAGAATATAAATGCATTATTCTATATTTCCTAATTTGTCAGCTCTAGCAACAAAACGTGTGCTTCTTCCAATCGGTACCGATTCAGTGGAGAGATCATCTTCAACAATGAATAGAATTTTAACATCAGAACGGTGTCCTTGGAAGGATCTTGTTTACCTGATGTTTGAAGTGAAAATAAAAATGTTGAGGCTGATTTTGAAAATTTTATAAGTTGTGCACAGGCCCATATCCAAGGGGGTCTAGGGGGCCGGACCCCCCTAAATTTTTGCTGCCCCCTAAAATATTCACGGTAGGCTTGCAAATGAACTATAATATGATTGGATCGGCCCATCTCTAACTTCTTCCGGTACCCCCTCCCCTCCATCGTCGGGCTGGCTACCGGCCTGGTTGTGCATACGAGAAATGGTTGAGAAGTCCTATACGAGTGGCATCGGTTCAGTTGGGCCATGCGTGAATCAAAATAAATGAATTTGCGTTTCAAAGAACATTAAAGAACTTGGAACAGTGATTTTCTATCTTTGTCAGACTGCGCCGCGGTTCACAAGTATGCTTCTAAATACATTTCCAATACTTTTTTTCATTAGAATCACAAAGAGCATTTAACATGATTATTAAACGAATCTGCGTTTCTGCGTTGCATAGGTTATAAAGTGGTGTTATAATGTGTGAAAATGTGAAGAAGCCTAATGACGGTTCAGAGAAGAGTTTGTCAAACTATGCATATGGTAGTCATCAAGACTATATGAGTGAATATATGAGTCACATTGGTAAAAAATTACAAAACTACAAAGTACAAAATTGCCTATAAATTTAAACGAATTTAGTTACCTACAATGTTGCGATAAAAGGTAAACTCATGTCCAAAATTATTGTCGCATGTCTATAAATATGTTGTTGGAAAATAATTTGATAACGAATTCGTTCGGTATTTCTTATGTTGTATGTGTATAATTGGCAAAGACACGTATGTGTCAACTTTCATGTCAAAAGAGCAGTAAATAAGAACAATAAAACAAAAATAAAACTTTCTTGCCCATTTAGCAACATTTTGTTTTATTCATTCTAATTTTCGTATTTATAATTCTTTTTCTATGAAATTTACCAGAAATATACATTTCCCGATTGTACACATAGTATCAGTATTAAAAGTATCCTGCACAATCATTATCAAATTATATTCTTACAAGAAGACAGTTATAGATATGCGACAATCATTTTGGACATGAGTGTACAATATCTGCAATTAGCAATAAATGTTCTACTATATCATGTTGTTGTTTTAACACTTCAGATATCAGATACAGTTCATCTAACTTAACCTAACCACTGACGGATCTCAGTCGCGAAAAAGTTTCAATTTTAGGCAGAGCAAACAAATTTAAGAACGAGAGGAGAAATGATAAATTTAGAACATCTGACGTTTATTTGTCCATGCATACATTAATCAAGAAAACTATGACTGATTTTAGTTCAACATTAGTCAAGTGAATTAATTCGTTAATACTATAACTTACTTTGATTGTAATGGGTATTCACACAAAATAAAAATAAACAAATAACAAGGATTTTAGGAATAATCCAAAAAAAATGGATAAAAATATCTTGGCCAAGAATTTTAGGAATGATCCAAAAAAAAAACGCATCAAAAGGTTGCAACCTAGACCACTAATTAGTTTTTGGATCAGGTGCCACAAAATTTTTGAACGGCTTTTAAGTCGAGTTTTCGGTTTTTTTTTTTTTTTTTTTTTTTTTTTTTTACGTAATAAGCACATCATACTGAGTTAAGTGATAGTTTTGGTTTGGCTACACTATACGTAGTTCTCCAGACATGGAGCGTACAAGAAAATTTTTGATTGAGTGAAATATAATGGATTTTTAAGATTAGGAGCCACAAAAATGTTGAACGACCCATATTTCAGTTTTCGCATTTTTTTATGGAATAAGTACGTTGTACTGACTTAAGTGATAGTTTGGGTTTGGTTACACAATATGTAGTTCTCCAGATATGGGTTGTACAAGAAAATGTTTGATTGAATGAAATATTGGACTTTTTGAATCAAGGTCCACAAAATTTTTGAACTGTCCTTAAATCGAGATTTTGTATTTTTTTTTTTTTTTACGGAGTAAGTACATCATACTAAGTTAAGTGATAGTTTGAATTTGATTACACTATATGTAGTTCTCCAGATATAAGGCCTACAAAAAAAATTGGGGTTGAAATATATTGAATCTTTTGATACAAAAAACGAAATGAAGGTCAATTCAACATTTTCTACTTTGTTGAAATTAGAATTGCAGCGGAAATGTGTCATTTTTGTGTTATTGCAGAATTTTAGGATAATACGAGAAAGGTAAAAATAATAGCATAAGTTTTCTAAAAGTCAAGCACCAACACCCCCCTTAAATTTTTGAACACTCCCATGATTTTGAAATCCTGGCGGAAACCCTGGTTATGCTATTGTGGTCATGCTATGAAAGTTTGATCCTAATTCACCCATTTTTCTTGCTTCTGTTGCAGATAGATCATGGCCGCTCCTTTAGAAGTTTGCACCAAAGAGGAGGTTGCAATCTATCAAAGACTTTCGGCACAATACAGGAACAGTGTCTTGCCGCAACGGAGTGTCTACGAATGAATTCAAAAATTGTCGCACGAGGAAGGACCAGGACTACCATCTACGGCCGCAAATGATGACAACATTTTGCGTGCATGTTACATGGTTCAGTTAGACAGACAAGTGACTATTGATGGAGTAACACATCGTCTGGAAATTAGTCATAGTTCCTGATATATCTTTCGACCACAAAAACCGGATCACTACTCGTCGTTCCTCTTTGGTGCAAACTTCTAATGGAGCGGCCATGATCTATCTACAACAAAAGGAAGATAAATGGAGGAATTAGAATCAAACTGTCAGAGCATGAAGATAAATGGAGGAATTAGAATCAAACTGTCAGAGCATGAGCACTATAAAATAAACGAGGACAGAGTGAAGAATGGACAATGTAAGAAGAGTTATGTCAAAATTGCGGGTGATTTTGACCCACCCTCGTACATAAAGCCGTACGAGTGGTCGAAATTGTATGAGTGTACACAAATGCTATACTACAGCAATAACTAGGATACTGTTCTGACTCCTAAATCTATCCTAAATATTCAAGGAAATCTGAAAACGTTTACGTCAATGCAATTAAGTTAATTTATCAGGAACACAAAGAGACCATAAAAAATCATATACTAAAGTAATAACATAAGGTGAATAAAATCCATCTCATCAACACACGGTTCTCATCAACTGTATTTGCTTTATCCACTAAACCTGTAGAAACTTAATCCTTATATTAATCTATTAAGAAAATGCATAAAACAGTTCAATATTCTTTACTTACATAAATATATAGCTACTGCATTGGCGTCATTTATGGAGGTCCCCCTGAGTTTCATACGCAAAAAGATGTTAACATTGAATGCTTTACCTACGTGAAATTCCAATGTAAGGATTTGGTTACAGGGTTTCGATTTGGCACCATTCCCGCTCAATCCACTTATGGAATCTGTCCATTTTTGATTGTGTGGTATTTGGGCAGAAATAGCAGCGATGACCTGAGTGATGCGGTGCTTCAGGTCGTCCAAGTTACTAGGTTTGCTGCCATACAAACAATCCTTGACCATACCCCATAACCAAAAATCACATGGCGCCAGATCGGGGAAACGTGCTGGCCATGGCAGAGGACCCCTTCTACCGATCCAACGTTTACCGAACGTGTCGTTCTGGTAATCCCAAACTATCTGACTGTAATGAGCAGATGCGCCGTCGTGTTGAAAGTACCTTCGCTGGAAAATGACAAGTGGTGCGTTCTCCTCCATGAACGTGCCGACATGGCAAGGTAATTCTCTCCCCCTGACGGTCTCTTCTTCTTCAAGTAAGAAGGGTTCAATCGCTCCAAATTTGCTCACTGCAAAACAAACGTTCACCTTGGGGAAATCCAGCATGTGCTCGCGAACTTCCTGTGGGTACTCGGTCGCCCAGATGACACAGTTGTGTTTGTTCACACGACTGCTGATGTAGAATGTTGCTTCGTCAGAAAACATGAACAGAATATCCAGCTCCATTGTATAATCTGAAAAAATAATGTTAATATCTTTTTGACTCACCCTGCATGTCTTGTGTTCAACTGCTACAATATTTAAATACTCTGATAGAAATGTATATGAATAACTCGGGGAAAGAAAGAGAATTATATTTCATATTCTGTAACTTTCGAATATTCCGGAAACGAAAGTTCAACATTTACATAAAATGCAATATAATGACACATACCAAACAGATCTCCCCTGACATATGCCCGTACATTTCCGTAATTAAACTACCTACATTCTATTATGTGATCCGATCCCAACCCATTCTACCTAATAACTCAATTTTACCGGAAGTGGCGTTTACTATTGTCTTTTCCCGAGCCCGAGCCAATAGGAATTGGCGGATTTAGCCAGTGTAATAAATCACATATAAAAACGCTGGACGTCACACACGCAGCTAGCAGCACCGTAAAAGTAGCTTTCCGTAGAGATGTGAATATCTATCTAGGCTACTATATAGTTACGCTGCAAATCATTTAGTTGCTTGATTCGTTTTAGAGAAAATTGTTCGACAACTTAGCCAAAAGCAAAGTACTCTCTCTAGGTTGTTTCTCCAGAAAATTAACAAATGTTGATTAAAGAATTATAAGCAAAAAGTATTTTCTGGAGAAAAAATATTTCCCCATTCAGTAAAGTATCCACATTTTGGGGGGTGGGAGTGAAATTCGAAAACGGGAAAAAAAAGCTGAAAAAACTTATATAAACCTTAAGTTTAAAATTCAATAAACCTTAAGTTTAAAATTCAAATATGTTGAAGGATATGACTGTAGCTGAATGAACGTTCTCGAAACGAATGAGCTAACAGACGAATGGTCAGATAGATAGACATTCAAAAACGATGTTTTTGGCATCTAGGAGCTTGAAATATTAGATTTTTCTTCCCATTTTATTTTTGCAGGATCACCACACCTTTTTCTCTTCTAACGTCCGTAGTAAACATCGAAGGCAATGTTCGTAGTTTGAGGGAAATTTCCCTAATCTAGAGAAGTTTCATAGGTAAATGTAGCAAAAAGAAGAAAGAGAAATTTTTCAATAAAACGTAAAAACCCAGGGAATTTCCTACGTTGACAGATTGACCAATATAAATGCTTAATTTTTTCTTTGTTCTTCAGAAATGAACCAATATAATAGTAATAGTTTGTGTATAAGTAAGTGTATCTTCAAAGTAGGATAATTTGCACCAGGAGTAAAAGTGGATCTGAAAAGGTAGGGGGACCCATGATGTCATGTCGTCCCCCTTGTCTATATTTACCCCTTGTATTTTTTTTAGGAAGTGGAGGGACACCATAGATATTGTTTGGAAGTGGGAGGACGAGTCTCCACGCGTTCCCACTCACTTTTACCTCTGATTTGCACCCATTGTTGTCTGGGTGTATTCGTGTGTATTTTGTTTAAAGAAAGTGAAGGAAAAACTTTTTTTTTTTTTAAAAAAAAGGAACAAAAATCAAATTATTAAAACAAATTTGGTTGTCACTTCCTTTAATGTAGCTAAATTAATCTTATCATATAACTTCTATCATAGGAATTGCACAGTCAATAAACTAGGGAAAATTTGGTAAGAAAAGGGAAAGTTTTGTTTTAGTTAAGGGATTTTTTTAAAAGGAAACCTGAGAACCCTGACTAAAAGTTGTCTTTTTCCTGCATTTGCAGTCATTATAGATACGTGTTGACTCTTTTTTGCTACTTAACTACTTATGTAAGTGAACACAGAAAAATTCAATCGGTTGTTAGATTTTTTTTCCACAACGCTATAAAAGTTCACTATTCATTCTTCTTCCCATTGTTAACCAAGTTGTTTGTTGTCAATCGACCAATGAGCTGTAACCTTCTTGAGATCAAAAATACTATTCCATCTTTATTCTTCAGATAGCTGGTATATTTCAGCATTGCTTCCCGAATCTAAAAGTTTATAAAATATTTATTGAGCAATCAATAGAGAATTTGGAATTTTCTTCGCTAGAGTTATGTTTTAACATAGAAACTTGCCTTTGATAGACAGTTCTTTATTATAGCAACAGTTATTCGACTCTAGATAATAGAATGCACTGTTCTTTACTGGAGCCATGAAATAACTTCTCAAATGTTCGCATGGATTCGTAGCTGGCAGCACTAGCGTATGAATATGAAGCTGATTTCAATAGATCATGGATCCGAAGACTTCAAAATGGAGTATTTCGTATTTTCGAAGGAAATTTGTTGCTTCTACAGGTTTACAAGGTAAGAAAATAATATTTTAAGATTGTTACCCATGCTTGCAGTAGAGGTCTGTAAGGGTTCGGGCCTACAAAACATATATCACTTCGGGCTTGGGTTATGAATTTTTAAATATACAGTCATATTTCGGGGGCCTTTTCGGGCCTAACTTTAGAAATACACTGTGTAATGATATGTATTGGACCGTTCTTTCTGGACAGCTTTTATAGCACAACAGCAGAACTAAACCTCTAATTATTAAGTTGCTGTAATTCGGGCTTATTTCGGGCTCGTTTGATTATAACACTCACTCGGGCCGGGCTCGGGCATAAAGGCAAAAACCTATTTCGGATTCGGGTCGGGCTTCACATTATAAATTCATGGGCCGGGCAGGGCTCGGCTAAAAATTCCGGCCCGTGCAGGCCTCTAGCTTGCAGTCACCTAATTAAAAAGAAATGTTTTGGTTTTAGTGTATTTTTCTCCTGATGTTGATATATAGCTTAAGCAAAAATGTACAATATATTAAAATGCGTAGTAATTACCGTAGTATTACTCAATTTTAACGAGCTCTTCAGAAAGGTTATGACATGACTATTATGAATTTCGTAAGTTGGGAGACAAAAGACCAATATTTGGCGTTATTGAACAAGTGTAAGTTTCCGAATTCAAGCACTAATTAAGACTATTTCTATCATTACTGACGATGTTAAAAAACTTTTGATGTTATAAAATATTATATACGTATTAATAATTTGACAGGGAATTATAGTTCAATAATTTTCTTATATTTGAAATACACAAGTGAAACTCATTCAAATATTTATTGGAGACCAATTAAATTATGTTCCTGAATGTACGAGAATATCTAACCAAAATGTTATAGGTCCTATTTTCGCCCGTAGGATTTTCATGGCACAAAATAATAATAATAATTATTATTGCTGAGTATATAAAATATTACATGTCAATAACTATTACAATTTTATTCTTGAGCTTCCTAGTGGGTGAGCTTTTAGTGCCTTTGTCGTGGGAGAACCGGGTTCGATTTCCGGCGGGAGCTCATGTGACTCAGATCCTACGTTAAACTGTAGACCCACGTCTCACACAGACCTGCTACTGGAAGGAGGGAAATAAACTGAAAATCAAATCAAATTATTCTTTTGAATTGGTTTTATTTTCGAAGAATATACTATAAATGTTTAGCTTTATCATTTTTGAATGGATCCCAATCATATACCGTAAGACGGGGTTACTTTGCACATCAGGGGTTTCTTTAAACAAAATATGAAAAGAGTTTCACAGCCCTCTGTCGGTAAAACCATGAACTGTAAAGAGGAAGTTTCAACTGCCACCATAAGATAGAACATCTAACTGTATTTCGGCTATATTGTTGGGGGTTAACATCAGTTCTAATTACCAGGAGGGTTTATAGTTGTAGAGGCATGGGAAGCAGTCACTGTAAAGATAACCAAAATTTGAAAGATATCGCTTACAAGGATTTCCGTCAAATCTAAGTCACTTTCGTAGAATACCATTGTGTATAATAGGACTTTGATGCAATAGTTGAAATTGAAATGTGAAACGTTTTAAAGTCACACAAAAAAGTAAAATTGGGAAAAGGCGGTTTCAGTCTCTAATCGGAGGTGACTTTGCACAGGTCCAAAATACCTCTTAGATAGGAAATTATTACTACTGGAACCTCCTGCATTCTAAATTTAGGTAAATTTCCTATTTAGATAGATGCCGGAATGAATTTCTTATTGGAAAAATAAATTATGAACAATGGCGGATCTAGAAAAATAGTTTGAGAGGGGCTTCACTCACAAAGGCTTCATTCTTTAAGAAATAACTTTTGGGGAAGGGGTGGGGGCTTGAAGCTTATACTCATAGGAATGACTAACATTAGATTTTTTAAAAAAAGAAATCTTGCAATTTGGGTGGACTTCAGACTGAAAGTCCCAAACTCCATAAATCTTTCACTAATTACGGTTGGGATGATATTCTTTTCCATAAGGAATAGCCAAGACAAATCAGTCCACGGGGATTTTTTTCTGTTCTTCACTTGGCATTTTTGTGGGACATATGCTAAACTATTAAAATTTGATTCCTGTGCCGGTACCAGAAAATACACAATTTTCTTTACAAATATTGGTAATTCATACTACGTATCGATACCAGTACCCGCATTCCAGTGTCAACATTTGTAAACTGTATGCAGTTTTGAGTAGAAAGTAAAATGTATAAATACTTAATAGAAAATATTGCACAGAAACGATATGTTCGTATGGTGAACGTACTTTTTTGTATGTTGTGCAAAGTAACCCCACCTATGGGGTTACTTTGCACCAAAGTTTATGTTTCAATAACTATGGTCATACTGAATGTTTACTAATGAACTTGCACGAATGTTTTCCACATATTCTATGTTTAAAATAGTGTTCTTCATCATTATGTTGTAAGTTACATGCCATTTTCTTTAAAATTTCTTAAATCGTGTGCAAAGTAACCCCGTCTTACAGTATTAAATTATTTCTATATAATAATAATAATAATAATAATAATAATAATAATAATAATAATAATAATAATAATAATAATAATAATAATAATAATAATAATAATAATAATAATATAACTCTATGGCCTATGGAACCCGGAGGTTAAATGCCGCGTTCAAAAAAGCTCTCCCCTGACTTCTATCCTTAGCCAACTGGATAGAATTTCTACTTGTATTCCTATTTCTGTGAGATACATCTTAATATTATCCTCCCATCTGCGCCTAGGTCTTCCTAATGGTCGTTTTCCTATTGGACTTCCAGTTAAAACTTTGAAAGCGTTCTTACTTTTTTCCATCCTGGCTACATGACCTACCCAACTGAGCCTCCTAGATTTGATGACAATGTTTGGTAAGCAGCATAAATTAGTCTATGTAGTTTTTCGTTATGAAGTTTCTGTCATTCCCCATTCGCGTTCCTCTTGGGTCCGAATATTCGTCTCAGGATCTTGTTTTCAAATACTTTCAGTCTACGTTCTTCCCTCAGAGGGCTGCGGTGGCTCAGTGATAGAGCGTGAGTCCCTGGTTCGAATCCCACTTAGGCCAAGTGAACTTTGTGATGGACAAACACCGTTTCCTTCCACTTTCTTCATTCTATCATTTCCTCCATTTCTCATAATCACCGTCTCTTTTAGCCTAACCGGCATAACCGCGGGACCGTAAAACTGAAAGATTTTATTTCATTTTTTTTCTTCCCTCAGAATGAGCGACCATGTTTGGCAACCATACAGGACAACATCCATGATTATCATTTTATCCATGATTATATTTTAAGCTTTTGAACTGAATAATAACATGAATTCCCTGCTTTTAGTCGACATTAATAATAATAATAATAATAATAATAATAATAATAATAATAATAATAATAATAATAATAATAATAATAATAATAATATTCGGATATATTACTCACAAAATGTTCTTCGTACGCTAGAGACGATCTTCAAACTTCGATCAGAATTTAAATTGTGTAAAATTGCCTTACGTTGTCTAAGATCCTAAGAAAAAAAAATCGCAGTTAGCTTTTTTTTTTTTTTTTTTTGTTCTTCTTCGACATAAAATGTCTGCAAATGAGGTGTGTACGAACGATGACAAAGTGCCAAGCAAAAATATTAGCTAATACAAATTTTGCAACATGGAATCTTTTTTCAAGGCCATGAAGGTACAAAAAATCGCGTGACGTAATTTGCATGCTATAATCCAGTTCTCATTAAAAAAAAAAAAAAAAAGTTGTTTACAACAGAAAACAAACTGAGATAAACTAGAAACAACTATTGGGTCTACATAATGTTTCCATTGTGTGATAGACCCAAAGTACTGTATTATTGAAACAAAAATTAGGCCCTTCTCTTAGTTGGTAGACGTGGTGTTTACGTCGCGGATTATAACCAATAAACAAGGCTTTTGATCGATGGTTGATGACTGTGCGTAACTAATGACATCTATGATGTCTTCCGTTTGTAATTCTCAAACTCTTTTCAACGTTCTATGTACACTTAATACGGTTCGTGTGTTAGATTCTTTGTTGCAATCAATATTGCAGTAACATTTTTTAAAAGCTTCTACCTTCAAGAGTTGTTAATGTTATTTTTATGTAAAAGTTTCTAAGCGACTGTCTTGTTTCAGAATATCTTTTAATGAACAACGGTGAGTAACTAGGATTAATATTAAGTTAAACAAATTATCTTGTTTCCACACATATGTGATTCATTTTAGCTCATTACATTAGTCTTGATTGATACCTGTTTACGAGTACACATTCCGTTATCTAGAATATAAAGTGGCTGAAATGCCCGTACTTTGTACAGGTTGAATGAGTGTATGGAAAATATTTCAAGGAAACCCCTTCCTTTCACCTTTAGAAAATCAAATTATATGAAATATTTCAGTTTAATGTCTCCCGCTGTGCCCTTTAGGCTAAGGGAGACGATGGTGAAAGCAAGTGAGGGGCAGTGATGGATCAGTAGTAGAGCGTTCACCTCCGAAGCTTGGAGTCCCTGGTTCGATCCCAACTCGCGCCATATGGACTTTCTGGTAGACAAACAGCGTGCTCGTGGGTTTTCTCGGGGTTCTCCAGTTTCCTCCCACTCTCTTCATTCCACTATTTCATTCGTTTCTCACCATCACAGTCTGCTTTAGCCTAGTCGGCGTATACGTGAGACGTAAAACTTAAAGATTAAAGCAAATGAATGATAATGGCAGAATTGGTGGAATGGGAAGATAGGAGGAAACGAGAATACCCCGAGAAAACCCACGGACACGATGTTGTCCACCACAAACTTACTTGGTCGGAATCGAACCAGGGACCTCCACGCACCTTGTATTTTTTTTTATTAAAAAACTTTATTCACGTGCCACGTTTAAAAATTCATTTCAAACGGTTAAATCGTTTGTCTTCATGGAACAGACACAATCGAAGTTATATTTATGTACTGAAAAAATATAGGAATCTCGTCTTCCCTTCTTAGAAGCGGAATTTCGAAATCAAGCCAGTCGTCATATTTTCAATAAGAATTTTGTATACCAAATTTTATCTCCTTAACTTGAGAGGTTGGTGAAAAACTACATTTTTGACATCGAGTTTGAACCTCTTATTCCTACGCATCTATATATTAAAATGCTAGATTTATATGTTAATGGACAAGAAAAGTTTTATGTTCTTGTGGCCCATCTTTTCGACAATGAGATCGGGAAAAACAACAAGTGCTAGAAACGTACCGTTTTCGCTGGTCGATTTTAAATTTTGTGTACATTTGTCAGTTCTCATTCAAAGTTTATAAAATATAAATAATTTCCTATTCCACATTTTAGGCGTTGTTTTGACCCTATTAGTTTAATACTAGCTGAACCTGCGCTCTCTACACAGCGCACATATCAGCATGAATCTCCTTGTCACTCCTCACAACATTTGTAGGCCTAGGCTACATGTTCCTTTAGAGACACAAGTGAAAGACGTCTTGATAAAAAGGGGATCATAAAACTGTACCATAAAGGGGACATTTTTCGGTTATTTCTTCAATATCTCTGAACGTTTGCAAGATTTGAGCCTACTTTCGGTTGGAGTTTCTAATTCATGTATGATCAGTGTTTTCTTTCTTCTTGCATGCAGTATGTAATAAGCAAATACATTACACACATAATTAATTATAATGTCAATGATATATTGTGTTAATTGGACAAAACACCCCAAACAATAAAGATTCTTCTTAGACTGAAGAAATGGTTATCCTTTGTTTTTCATTGTCATTTGGTCATGAAAAAAACGCCTGAGAGATTTGCAATACCTGCATAAATCATGTGGTGTTGGAACGTATAATGCGTAGGACGAATGCTTCAGTTTTTTTAAAAAATTTCAACACTTCCAGTGTACCCGTAAAAATGTAATAAAGAAATAATGGTCATGTTTTTTAAATATTCAATTAGACCTTGACAATCTACGCAAAATTTGCAATCGATCAGTGAAAGCTTCATCTTTCTAGAGCCTGTAGTTTCCGATATCTCATTGTCGAAAGGATTGGCCACAAACATATAAACGCCCACAAATTTGTAGTTTAAAATAGCTCCAAAGATGACAGTACAATTCATTTGCATTGATTTTGGAGAAGACATTAAAATACAAACAATAATTAAAACAATAATTAAAAAAAACTTTATGAAAAAAGATCCATTTAATAAATAATTTATTTAAAGTACACATATTTTAAAATATTTGTCTTTGTTAAACGTGAAATCACAAATACCCGTAAATTAAAAGTTTGAAATCAAAAGCTCAGGCGCTTTTATTCATACCTTACCAAGAAACCTAACCTCTCTTGTGTCAGTTACTGTGCCAGCGAGGACCAAGTATAGCATACGTACTTGCGAGCATAGCACAATTACAGCACTTAGAGGTTTGAGTTTTCACTTTAGTAGGGTGTTATGATTTTTGAACTTCATCTAACATCTTCTTCATTTTCTTCATCTTCATCTGGGCTTCAGCTCTCGGCTGCTCTATCACGATGACAGACATTGGCAAGGTTAACGGATCTACGAACCTCGGTCAGGATTTAGGATTACAACCTCCACCACTCAACATCGGGTCTAACGGTCGCCAAAAGATTGTTACGGGAACTCCTCGTTCAGATCGTAACACTACTTGTTCGTCTACCTACGCTGACTGCATCACTAAAGGACATCGGATTCGTTCTCGATCTTTCTCTGATGGCGAACAAGCGCTAAATCCAAAGAAGCAACGAATTACTCTTAATGTTAATCAGACTACAGCTGCCAGCCATTGCATGGATTGGGCATCCACTTCTGCCGATAATCAACAGCAGCAATACCAGTCAGATCCCGTGTGCAACTTCTTGCTAACCGACTATGATCAGATGTACGACACTCTTCGCGCTGTCTTCAAACAATTAGTCAAGTACGTCCCTCGTCTTGAGATCCGTGAAATTGTTAAGACATGCCGAGGCATCATTTTGAAATCCAGTAATTCGAATTTCGCCACGTATGTTCGTAACAAGGCAACTTATGAAACTTTTGGGACGAAAGCAAAGATTTCTACTTTACAACCGAGTGCACGCAAAACTTTTCCTCCACCACGGCTACCTCCTATGCTGTCTGTAGTTATTCGTGGTGTAGAACCTGATCTTACTGATGACGAAATTCTAGGTGAACTTCATCAGGAAGGGCTACCTAGAAATCGTTGCATTAGGATCAAGTACAACCAGGGCCAACTTACCTCGTACGAATACTGACTGATCAACACCAGGTGATTGATCAACTTCTATCCAAGGGCGCATATATCTATAGACGCCGATATAAAGTTGAACCATCTCCCACGCCAGCATCTCTGCCTGTTCGCTGCGAGAAATGCCAACAGTATAATTCACACCCAACAGCTGAATGCACAAACATCATCAAATGTGGCTATTGTGTGAGATACCGTTATCACGACTCACTTATCTGCTTTCGATTTCCAGTCATTTATAAAATCGGCATTTATTTTCGCGTTTCTAAATGGCCGCAAACAGAAAGCTACTAGGTGACTTGTGATAACGGTATTTCATGCAAAATAATATTGTCTAGGACGCTCTTGTTCCATATTTCGATTATCTTTTATCTATTTGAAGATATCACATAATTACTGCAAAATTAGCGGTATTTTAATTTCGCAGTGATTAGGCCTCTTAATATGAATATGAAAATGAAAATGGCAGGAAAACAAAACGAATAGATGAAACTCGGAAGAAAGGGTCATGAGTGCGTCAGACGAACTTCTGAATCAAAAAACACAGTCCATTCGTACAACATAACAGAGATATATTCAAAAAAAAAAAAAAAAAAAGAAAGAAAGAAAGAAAGAAAAGAAAAGAAAAGAAAAGAAAAAGAGAGAAACTAGGTACAATTGACCACAGAATAACCTATAGTAGAGCATTCAACAGTGTAAGGTGAAGCTGCAAATTGGAAAATTATTGATTCCTCAAATTACTTTTAGCTTGTAGCGTAACTTATCGCAGATACATTAACCTCTTGCGTACCAATGATATCCATGTGAAAGTCGTAAAAATCTCAGTAGCAAAATACCAGTGTCATCCAAGGGAAGGGGTCATGAAAAGTATTCTTTATTAGTGGTCGTATTGATCCTGGGGATGATGAAATTTTATAGTGGAAGAAAAGGACGAGTTAGTTCTACTATTTCTCCTTAGGTGACAGCACCTTATTGACAGAAAAGACAAGAAAAATGGTTGTCTCTGTAGATGGTAGGCCTAAGGGAGCATTCTATTACGAAACACGTGTTTGTTTTGACGATAAACAATTAGCAAATTCGTGGTCGTATTTCGAGATCAAAAAAAAAAAAAAAAACCTTTGTCTTCAATATCCTGTCAGTGTTGTCAACCTGAGTCAGCATAAAATCCCTTCAGAACATCAAAATTTTTCTTTTTCAGTCCAAATGTTCCACAATGCACATAATTTATTTTATCAGTAGTGTGAATGCTCTCCTCGCGCGTGCACAATAACTATGCCCTATATAAAGATATAGACAGTTTTTTTTGTTAACAGTAAATGAAAACGTGGTATTACATGACACCTGGAACGTAAGGGCTTAACTATATATGGTTTTTTTGGTGATAAAACAACCTGTCGAGAGGCGTAAGTCACAGTGGTCTAATACTTTCTTGTACGGTCGGGTACAAAAAGTGGGACACCCTACTATTTTGCCCGGCTTTTCTGAAACTTTGTGTGCACTATTGAAACATTAACATTAATATTCATTGGCAGTGACGGATCCAGGATATGATCAAGGGAGGGTTTGAACCATAGTTTGCAGCTTTATCCAATGTAAAGCAAGATTGAAGCTTATTTTATCCAGTGTATACCTGAGCGTCAAGGTGGAGCTATAGCCCCTATAGTCCCCTTTGGATCCGCGCCTGTTCATTGGGTCATTGCCAGTAATTCAAATCAATAGAATGGTTCTCCTTCTTAGTTTTTATTGTTTATGATAAGCATCAAATCAAAAAGGTGTACTATATTTTTATGTACCCAACTGTACATAAACACATATCCAACAACCATAATAGTATGACCATTCATCGACCTGGAGAATAATCATCCAGCCAAGGGAGCCGATCCTGGGGGCCGAGGGGACCCGGGCCTCCCCAAAGCTCATGTGGGCCTCCGCATTGCATTTATGAATATACAATATTTGGCATAATTTGAATGCAATTTGTCATAAAATCCTCATATATATGCCTTCTGCATCTGAATGGGTCCTTCCAAATTTACAAAGAAATCGGCGCCCTTGCATCCAGCTATTGTAAGATACAGGTGGCTAATTTTATCCCGCTTTGATTGTAATGTGAAAACAATGGATCGCAACAATTTGTTACACTGTAGGTAATAACTGTCATAAGTTCCAATTTAATTGGAAATCTACCTGCAGGAAGAAAAAAAAATATTACTGCTTTTTAATCGTGCGGTTTCATGAAGGTAATTATTGCATCACACACTGATAGTCTACGAATAGTTTATTTCGTTCAAACAAGGAAGTGACAAACAAGGTGTGATCAAAAAATATCCTTGAATGATTTTTTTTTTTTTTTTTTTTAGCAGCAACTAGCTGAGGCTACAACCGTTTGGTCTAATTTGTCCGATAGCCTGATGCCTTGAGACGGGCAACTTCAAGTTGCAATACGTTGTGACTTGGCGGTCAGCGTCCAGAGGCTCTAGAATAAGGTTGTGTTTACTGTGTCTGTCATCAACGCGTGAACATCAAGTTCTGTTCCAAGTTGCACAAAAGTACCAAAGACACTCATGAAATGTTCAAATTGGTGTATGGCGATAATACTGTAACTCTGATGACTGTTTACAAGTGGTATGAGTGATTTAAAGGCGGAAATGAGTCGGTAGGAGATGAGAACGTTCGGGACGTCCATGAACCTCAAAAACAGAAGAAAATGTGTAAAAACTGGCAACAATTGTTCGTCCAAACAGGCGAATAATTATTGGAGAGCTTTCCAAAGAACTAAACATGTCGTTCGGGTCTGCACAAAGCACTTTAATCGAAACTTTGCAAACGAGAAAAGTGAGTACAAAATTCGTACCCCGACTTTTGACTGACGAACAACAATTTTGGCCGAAAAAAATATTCCTATCTATCCACATGCACCGTACTCTCCAGATATAACATGACACAACTTTGGGCTTTTCTCCAAAATTAAAACCGTGCTTAAAGGAAGACGTTTTTACACCATTCCTGACATTGAAAGAACCACGACAGAGCAGCTGATTACCCTTCCAAAAGAAGACTTCCAGAAATATTTCCAGTCATAGATTCAACATTGAAACTAGTGCATTGCTAGACAAGAGCTGTACTTTGAAGGACATTAAATCAAATTCTATGTAAGCTTATGACTTTGTTTCTAATAAAATTATTCACCGTATTTTTTGATTGCACCTCGTATAGTATGACATCACTAGAACGGACGTAGAAAACAGAAAGAAGGCATGGGTGAGGACGAAGGCAGGTAAAATGGATTTATCCCAATATAACTTTATAACATCGTTACTTTTTCTTTCACTAAGCGTCTGTATACGGGATAAGAATATGTGTTCTCACAGAGAAACTAACTCTTGAAACTAATAGACCCGATTATTCGTTTTGTCCATCTTTTGTTTTAGTACAGTACAACAGATAATGGCGGAGAAAATAGCATTACAATCACTTTTGGATGCAGCAAACCTTCGTGTATCTGTAATGCTTGTTTGTGGTTTGGCTTCTAATCAGGGAATTTTTTACACCCCTCTAACACCTCCCTACACCCTTCCTGTGATGGGCGATATTTCCCCTGGCAAAACAGATCGATACCCCCCCAAAGGGGTGTGTGTACAATTTTTATATTATTACTATCATCGGTGCCATAAGTGTAAAATATAGCCTAGTAAATAATCTCTTGGTGATACTTTTCTGGTAGCTGGCACGAAACTCGATGTTTACGTAGAGTGTTTACCTTCTACAATGAACAGTGTTACGCGTATATTCAGAACGATGCTGACTTAGTTGGGAGCATGTAAACAAATTTAATGAAAATATGTATAGAAGTTCCCTGTATTCTTGATATTCATTCCGGTTCTGAAGAAGAAAAACAAATGCTAAATTTGAACTGATAGATAAAGCTTGCAACATCTCGTTAAAGCAACCTCACCGTATAAAGATACGTAAAGAATGAATAAACGTGGTGCAAGTTTGGTAGAACAGAAGATATGTACAGCTCACAGATGACGAAAAGAACCCTAAAACAGGAGAAGCGGGGAAAGGTCAACGACACGGTCAAGTCCATTTTCGGTTTTTGAGGTATGGTCTGTACTTAGATGTCGTCTGCTACTCCGGGTAGTTATCTGTGTGCTATTCCGTGGTGTCATTTGAAACCCCCGTGCGAAAAGTGGGCAAGCCCATACCTACGTCACATTACTTCTGCTAGGGTTCTTCTCGCCATTTGTGAGCTGTATGAGGACAAGTTATGTCTGTGAGAGTGAGAATAACAAAATGTGTCCATATAATAGCAAATAAAAGTGAAAGGAAAATGTTTTTTCTCCTAATCATAACTAAAGCAAATAATGCAATCCTTTGCGAAGGTTATGCTAAATTTGTAATGCGTATGTAATATTAAGAAAAGATACGGTGAAGGACTTTTTCTTTTTTTTTTTTTTTACATAAAACGTATTGTTACAATCTACACCCCCTCACCAATTCATTATACACACCCCTGAAGAAAATTTCTGGCAAATACCCTGCTTCCAACAGGGAATGCATCGTATGATTTAAGCGCTGTTGGTGTTCTTGGGTGTGAAGGTTGGAGGTAAAGTGTTAACGACATTCCCACAGATCCATTATCACATCTTGCAGTGAAAACGAAACCAACAGTTGGTGGTTGTAGATTATTTTGGGACATTGGACGATATATCAATACCTGGGCAACATCTATTTGCAGAACAGATCCAAGAACAGTTACTAAATGACGATATTGTTATTGACGAATTACGTACTTTCTAGATTGATAAAGTTTCCAGACAATGACACAGATAGAAGTTGAAGTCTGTGACGATGAATGCAATATGGTGCAGGTCTATAATGTAAGTAGTTTGTCCTGTGTCTATTGATCGTTGCTACAGCTGCTACTAAAGCCTTTGTATTTCAAGTGTGCCTCTGCTGGCGCTGCTGTCTATGTGTGTTTTCCCGTACCTTCCTCGAAAGAGGAGGGACAAGTTCGTGTGGCAGCGATCCTTGAATGGTTGGATGCGGACAGGGTTGCAATATTGAATTACTGCCAAGGGCTTCGCTGTGTACTGCCGTGTAAACCAACGATCTCCGCTCGCCAAGATGAAACGACTAAATGACAAATTGGCAACACAGCCGAAGTCATTCACTTCTTTCCCCTAAGCAAAGGGAAGGTTTCCTCCGTAAGAGAGCGGCAGGGGTGGGGCCGAAGTGTGTTTCCCATATTTTCTGAAGGCATACTTGAAATAGACAGTCTCTACCTCGTTCAACTCCAGACACAGATTTAATATATGGTCAAGATATCCCCTCAGGTAGGCCTGGCTGTAGTCCCCCGTGTGATGGTGATATCCCAGTAATTAGACAATAGCCATCTGTAACCCGATATGAATCATCTGTACGCCAAAGATCAGCTACAATATATTGAGTCGTTGTGTTTTCAAAACGGCTCTTATCCATTTATATCAAATCCCAGAAAACCATAAAAGAAAACCATAGGATCGAAGCGTTTTGTAGAACTGAAAATTTGAGGGTTTTCAAGTTCTTCACGTGAACACACTAAAGTATTCCCATTTCCACAAAACATGCAGATCCTACATTTTTTCTAAGGTTTCTGGGATTTGCTATAAATGGACAAGAGCCGTTTTGAAACTGGACCATTCATATATACATCATAGATAATATAAAGGATTCTCGTTGGAGTAGTAACCATATGCGGAAATGAAATCACATAAATGATGTATCATCGATGAAAGGATAGTCAGGCTATTTGTCATGGCCCTGACGTTTATGTATTATCAAAGTAAATACTCTATAAGAGCAATCGAAACACATATCCCGAGCACATCTTATTTAATGTGTGGGGGCGCGGTGGCTCAGTGGTAGAGCGTTCACCTCCAGTGCTTGGGGTCCCTGGTTCGATGGTGGACTTTGTGGTGGACAAACACAGTGCTCATGGGTTTTCTCGGGGTTCTCCCGTTTTCTCCCACTTTCTTCATTCCACTATTTCACTCATCTCTCATTATCACCGTGTCCTTTAGTCTAACCGGCATAACCGTGGAACGTTAAACTTAAAGATTTCATTTCATTTTTAAGGGCAATGCGTTTTGTTCATTCAGGAAAATCCTTATTGTACTAGAACAGCCACAGTGATGGAGTTCCAACATATTATTATTACTATTATTATTAATAATAAATATATCCAGTTTGATAATTGACTCGAGTCTCAATTAACATCGCACTTCATCATTTGTCCCAAACTGTAACGGATGTCACATAAGATACCATACTTCATCCATACTTTATGCATACCAAAACCATTTTCAGTAACACAAAACATGTAAAATATGATAGGATATGGGCAAACAGGTAATTACGTCAAGAGATTTATAACCTTCCTAACCCTATTACGAGATAAGACATTTCCGTGGCTGAACAGCCCAACACTGTATGTCCTTGACAATTAACTACAAACATTACTATTTGAGAAGTTAATTTTAAATTTAAAAGTTTATATAAAATATACATTTGATACAAGAAGCGGGTCTACTACAGGTGAAAACAAATTCAAATTCTCTTAAAACTTTTCACACTTCTATTTAAGTTTCTCGTCGTACTATGTTCACACCATGTATATATCTTTCGTAATCTTTTTCTACCACAGTTCTGAATTACATAAAATAACATCAGTACAGCTATTTAAGAACGCCCATACATATGAATTAAATTGTCATACACCTTTAATTTTATATTTTTAAGTAAAATTATTAATTTTTATTAGATGTTATTGTTTAATGAAACTACTCGTAAAATTATTATTAACTCCTTTAATTTGATTGCCTACTGATATAAATAGCTTTTACCCTAAGTAGGAAATAATAAATTTTCTATTGATCTGCGTGCATATATTTTAATCACACTCGGCCGTAGTCATAGGAGCTAAATACACGGTTCTGATTGATTGAAGTTATCCATTTCTCGCTACACATAATACATATGGCACAAATCAAACACCAGATGCTGTTAGTCCTCGTACACTAGCTCGAGCGTGCTAGTAATGAAAATCGCTTTTGGCGTGGGTTCAAACCCGAACCAAGGATTTTTTTTATATTAAAAAAAAATCATAACACTTTTAACACTAAAATAAGATGCAAATAATACTCATTTACCATTGTATGTAATATATAATTCATAAATTGTACTTTCCCCACCATTTACCTAGAAATTTCTGATAAC
The DNA here is from genome assembly GCF_964235325.1 of Thermobia domestica. Taxonomy (NCBI): domain Eukaryota; kingdom Metazoa; phylum Arthropoda; class Insecta; order Zygentoma; family Lepismatidae; genus Thermobia; species Thermobia domestica. The sequence goes on from NC_137465.1 coordinate 10,399,480, forward strand.
CCTTATAAACAATGACGTCATAAACCAACAGGAGAGCAAGAAGTGGGACCCTCGCGAAACGAGGGTTTGTAGAGGGTGCTTGGAAGTTAGAGAGGGGAAGGTGCTAAAGGAACCAGGAGGGGAAAGGTAGGCATACGCTTCCTTGCCTTTCTCCCTTGGGGTTTAGTTAAATTTACATTAAAGTTGCACCATCCCGTCGTGACGTAATGTCACGTGGTAATTAGTCCACCTTGCACACAACTTCATTGATTAAAAAAGAGTGATTTACTTACGTTACGAAACATAGCTGAGCGAAAGGGGTTAGAACAAGGATCTTATAAAATAGAGGATCTGCCCTTACAACAAAATCTTGAAGCCATACGTCACAGTTTCGCCACCCCTACTCTGCCCACTCCGCCCAATAGGATCGCAATGTTTTGAGCCAACAATCATGGTGGACACGAAAGTATCCAATCAAACAATGCCAGAAACGAGAGTAGCCAATCAGACGTGCCTATGCTCGGTTGTTTTTTGGCTTCATCGATTTAATAGGATGAAGATACATATGAGCAGATCCTCCATTTACAACATCCTTGGGTTAGAAACCCCGCAGGGCTCTTTTATTCCACCTTTATCCCTATGATAATACCAAGTGACATTATGTCATACTCGGGTGGTGCAGCTTCGAGTAATTTGAGTACTACGGAGCCTGGTCAACCGATAACTCCAAACAATCATAAACGTGTATATAGTTCCTATGGCTAGAGTCAAGCGCGAAAAAAGTATATCTGCATGTAGTCAGTAATTTAGAGAGATGCAAAAGATTAGTGTAATTACAGCAGAAACATTAGTTTTGTCACCAATGACAGGTGAGGCATTACAACCTACTTTATAGAAAATTGGGAGAAAGGGAGAAAACTGTATTAGGAATGTCCCATATTGTAACTCCGCAAACAATGCACACTGCTTATACATTGGTTCTGAACACATCTTTCATGTATGTGTAAGTATTCTCGAACAAGATAACTAAATCTGCAGAATGTTCCTTTCCGGCTTCTCAGTAAATACTTACAGGACTTCTATGAATCTACAGGGATTATGTTGTTTAAACTTCCTTGTTTAATTAGCTTTCAAGTATATTGCGTTCAGTTTGATCTGCATTAAGATTAAGCAATATGGAAATAAAATTTATGGCATCAATTTCACAGAGCGATAACATGAATATATTATTTGCTCGACAAATCCTTCATGATCATAAACTATGTCCCCATTCTTCCTTTTAATGTTCTGCAGAAGCAATGTGTTAAGAATTGATATACTGTAAATGTATTAAGCTACACGTGTATCAGTTCAAAATATTTTAGTTTAATGTCAAAAGATTATGTCCCTTAGGCTAAGGGAGATGATGGTGGAAGCAAGTGAATGATGATGGAAGAATTGGTGGAATGAGAAAGTGGGAGAAATCGGGAGTACCCTGAGGAAAGCCGTGCACATGATGTTGTCTAGGAGATAGAACTACAATGAGAAAAAAACCTATACGGCGTGCGTAAAATCGTGGGTTACATGTGTAAATCCTGTAGTCTTTGGAATTAACGTACAGCAAACAAATATCTGAAAAAGTACATTTTATACGTACTTAACGTATAAGGGTTCCGAATAAACGTACTTTCCGTATGAAAGAATAAGTATATGTAGGTGGTCAGGACTTCACATTCAGATGTATGTAACATATAGTTGACGTACGTAACATACATTCACAGTGGCGTATTTACAATTTTGTTTGGGAGGAGGGAGCATTGATAACTTTATTCCAGGAAATGTGAAAATTTTGCAAGATATTTCATTTACTTTAATATAGTAAATAAATTTTTTGGGGGGGATTAAGCCCGGAAACTCCCTTAATTACGCCACTGTACATACATGTATGAAATATATGGAAGACTGTTAAATGTCAGATATGCTGCAACGGCATGATGTAACACCTAAGAAGGAAAGATGACAGTACGTATGTAGCATATGGATAACGTAGTCTATGCTCCGTACTGATTTCTGTAGTAAATATAAAGTTATTCTGATGACTTGATAACGAATTACAAGAAGTTATTCTGATGACATGATAACGAATTACAAGAAGTTATTCTGATGACTTGATAACGAATTACAGGAAGTTATTCTGATGACTTGATAACGAATGTTTGTGATTAGGTGTAATTCTGTGTAGATAAAAGAGGGAAACTGAATAAATAAATCTTTTCAGTTAATGGTTCAGTCGTTTGTGCACGATGATAGCATATAGAAGCTATTCATATGTAAATAATAATCGAGGTAGAAGCAGTTCTACTCAGGCCCGAATCCAGGGGGGTCTAGAGGGGGCCGCGGTAGGCTTCACGGTAGCCTTCCAAATGAACTATAATATGGTTGGATCGACCCCCCCCCAAACTTCTACCGGGCTCCCTACATTTTTGGGCTGGCTACTGGCCTGGTTCTACTTCCTTAGGAATCTAGACGTTGCTTCCCAAAAATATATTACTGGTACTGTTTTCCACAAAACGAGACGTGAAGAGAAATAAAGTTTTCTCCTCTTGTCTTGTAAGTCTCGTCTCGTATCAGCTCTCGAAGAACTATTTCTCGTGTTGTTCGATTCTCGAAAAGAACCTTTCGTCTAGTCGATTTTGTAAAATAAATGTACACATTTTATACCCTTCTTTATTCTTACCCAAAATCCTTCCGTTTACGAGAAGTCCATGAAAGATGAGATTATAAGATGAATATTTATAATTGAAGTGTGTATTGTGTAATGATTTGCGTATCTTTATTTATTGATATATGTTCTTCATTGTGTTTATACAAAGCTTTATAGTTTTTGTATATAAATCCTGTAACACTAAAAAGTATTTGAAATCTAACAATAGACTGAAATAGTGATGTCGTCATTTCCTCTCTGTTACTATGGTGATCTCCATGTTTTTTTTTTCTAAACAAATGCATGAAGTGAAAAGAATACTGTTAAGTCTGGTGTTAATAAAAACAGATTGGTAATGAGACAATTTTAGAATATTTTGAATACAAAGTAAAGTTAGTAGGAAAAGGTACAGATTAAGAATAGAGGGCAACTATTTAGAAAATTTACAAGTGAAATCTAGTAATTCACGAAGTAACATCTAAGGAACCTTTTTCTACAGGGACCGCATCTCTACGTAAACTGATAAAGATAGAAATTGCATAAGAAATGCCAGCGCCGTTACCAACCACGTAATGCATAATGAACAAAATCAATTATACGCATTGTAAAAACTCTAAGGTACAGACTAACGAGCTGTCGGTACAATGAAAATAGAACAAATATATGATTTGTCTACAAGGAAAAATCACTGTCTACTTTGAGAGTAATGTTAGTTATGTTGGCGCATTCAGACTTCTTTCAACCACATTTTAAAATATGAGTGCATAGTTACAGTGGCTACAAAATAAACAATTAAAAAAAAAAAAAGAAAAAGAAAAACACTAAGCTTGTAGCTATATGCGTGCTGAGAATTTTCAATCTGGACCAGTTTTTGATCGGTTAATATGCATTAGATCTTTCCTTATATTTCCCATTTACTTTAAAAACATACACTGACAGTACAAGAAAACATCCAATTATGAGTGGTTCAGCATAAGATTTAAACACTAATTCTGTAGGCCTACACATCAGCAACGTAATCTGTGATATTGATGATAATAAATTAAAGAAAAATCCGGAATTATTTAAATTTAATATCCGATAATAAACAAGTTAAGTATATTTTGATACTTAATGTAACCTACACATACATAAAATATGCAAAATTTGCAATATCGGGAAAAACATGTCACTTTCAATGCTTCACACATTTTAACATATTATTTACCTAATTTCTTGTTTTTTTTTCTATTTTTTCGTAGTTCCATTCATTGGAAATCTTTTTTACACTTATAAGCGTTTCTTTTACTCTAATGCTTGCAATCTGGAAATAAACATGCTACTGTTTTCGCTTTGTAGTTACGTTGTTTAGAAAATAAAATGGTGATCACCATGGCAACGAGTAGGATGTGACGTTATACTATTTCAGCCTATTGGATGAAGTAGTGATGTCCGCGATATTCGAGAAATTTCTCCTCTCGTCTCGAAAATGAGACAAGAATTGTCATCTTACTTCTCTCTTCTCGAGTTTAGAAATATATATGTCGTGTCCTACGAAAAGTCAACTATTATTATTATTATTATTATTATTATTATTATTATTATTATTATTATTATTATTATTATTATTTATTATTATTATTATTATTATTATTATTACAACTATTATTGGGGTCGCGGTGGCTCAGTGGTAGAGCGTTTATCTCTGGTGCTTGGCGTCCTTGGCTCTATCCGAACTCCAGCCAAGTGAATATTGTGGTGGACAAACATCGTGTGCGTGGGTTTCTTAGTGGTTCTCCCCTTTCCTCCCACTTTCTTCATTCCACCATATCACTCATTTCTTATCATCTTAACCTAATTCATGCAAAGCATTAGTGGATCCCCATTATATATTGTCCATGCATTTCACACTTCGTAGCAGAGTAAGTATTTTTAAAACTCAGAAAAGGGATTTCAGTCTTGGAAAACACAGATACTAATTGGAAATCAATTCAGTGTCTGTAGTTAAAAAAGGATAATAAAGAATTCTCTTTTCAACCAGAAATGAATGTAATTGTTAATGATGATTGAGCACCTGACAGAGCTTCCACCTTCGTTTAATAGTTGCTTGCTTCAAGTCCAAAAGACAAAAGAATTACTTTTCTATGAAAGAAACTTCAAATTGCCATAGGATATGCGTTGTAAGCAGAAAACAAGGGAATAAATCGCATTTAAAGGTTAATTCTTAGTTTCTTGGGAAGAAGATATTCCTTAAGTTTTTACAAAAAATAATCTTTCGCTGATTAAACGAGTGAAACTTCTCAATAGTAAAATACGTAATACGTACGTAATTTATTTTAATTTTAAGTTGTTGACGCATTCTACTTGGATGTTAAAATGTAAAACGTCATCTATATTTTTGTTCTGTTCTTTTCCTTTTACCGATTGGGATCCCATGCATTCATCTTTCAGTGCAGATTGAGAATATGGGTGTAAACATTTTAGACTATTCATGAGTAAAATGTATTAATGCATAAAGAAAAACGTAACACATGAAGAACTTATTTATGCAGACGCAACAATTATAATTAAAGTAGTACGAAATTAGGAAATACATTATAAGGTCAGTGTCACTGTCCTATAATTATTCATAAGAGAAGCGCTATATAGGCCCCTAACAATATACACGTCATAGAAGCAACTTGCATTGATTGACTACTATTTCAGAGGCAATGACTTCAAATGGATACTCTATTTGAGCTTAGAATGCTCTAACTACGTATTAGGCTAGAAATACTATTTCGAAGACATGCAAGCATATACACCATAAATATCCTCTCGTCATGAAATACAAAGAGCTCTCCGCTTCCTGAACAAAACGTATTTAAGTATACCTACTGCACTGTATGTAAGTGTGGTTTGTTGAAACTTCGCGTAGTTTATACTACAAAGTAGGGCATTTTGCAATTACTTCGAAAGAAAATGGCTACAAGTGAGTTACTGAGTTTTGTTTCGCAGTGCAGAGATGGAGTGGGTCAGTGGGTCCTGGGTCAACAAGGCGTGACCCACTGCGACCCACCACTCATAATGACCCACTCTGACCCCACTAACCCACTATGAGCCACTCTGCCACACTGACCCACTACGGCCTACCAACTCACTGCTCTTGATTTGAGACTTCCAAATTTCATCCTATTTTCCACTCAAAATATAAACAAAGATGGCCCATGTCAAACACTTTACCATTTTATATCGTAAAGGTCAGATCCACCGGTATTGTAACAGAGTGGTGCTTGAGCGATTGACCATAAAAATTCAAACTCTGATTAGTGATAATTTCACAGCCTTGTTTTATTACAAGTGTAAACTCTTTACTCAGTGGAGAGGAGGGCGTGGATTATGCATCAGAGTTGATGATGATGGGTTCCGGCGGGTCAAAGTAGGTCATGCTGGGTGGTGTGTCGGAGTGGATCACCATCACAGTGGGTGATAGTGAGTCATAGTGGGAGATAGGTCAGTAGTTCATGGGTCAAGTTTTCATTGACCCACGCCATTTCTGTCACAGCGCGAAACCACCATAGACTTTCAAATTATAGCAATTCAATGTTGAAATGGACTGTAACACATATATAACTTCTAGTTGTAACAAAGAAATGAGATCAAAGATAAATTCTGTTCCTCGGACACTGAATCCATATCAAAAAGTCACTACTCGCTAACACTTATTGTCTTTGCTCTATGTAGATCAACATTGAAACCGGAAATAAAGGTAAACGACCACCACTTCCGGTTTTAGTAAGGAGATACGGGTGAAGATGGTATCTTTTCTTCAGGTGCTAAATTAATAAATCTGTAAAGAAACTCAGTTTGTTCCCAGTCATTCAGATTTATATTTTTAAAATATGAAGAGCCTGAGGCAACTGAACCATAGTCAAAATAAGTTAAAATTAAATATTTTGGGCATTTTTTTTTAAAAAAAGCATGTTTTTTTTTAAAAAAATACTTTAACTAACAAAGAAAAAAATAAGACAAATGATACTAAAAAAGTAATTGATTTTGTTTCCAAGACAATTGTTTTAAAAACATATTTATGCATGATTTCATTTATGAAAAGTAAAGCATGGAGAACGCTTATAAATTCTTGGATTCTTCATGTAAATCAAGTAATTGTAGTGCATGAGAGTGCTCCCCATGTTTTTGTTTTTAGTCGTATATAAATAGAAATATTTTAAAAATATTTTGTTTATTTATGAGTAGAAAAGAAAGCATGGGAAGTGCTCTCATATATTACAAATTGGTTGTATATAAAAGCGCACCCAATGTTTTTCTTGAGCCGGACATAAATAGAAATTTTCAAATTCTTTTTTAAAGTACGATTTCTTTTATTTTAGTTTTATAAAAAAAGAAAGCAAGTTTTTAAAAATCCTTTATTTTATTTAAATGTACTGTATGGGACAGAAACATAAATGTTACGCAAAAGTGATGAAAAACGACTCGAAACACTCGAAATGTGGATGTGGAGAAGAATGGAGAGAATTAGCTATGTCGAGCGGAGAACAAACGAGATGGTGTTAGAAATGGTGGGGGAGAAAATAACAATTTTAGATATTATTAATAATAAGAGAAAGAGAAACTGGTTGAGACATTGGCTAAGAAAGAATTGTATCATGAGAGACGTTTTAGAGAGTATGGTGGCAGGAAAGAGAGGGAGGGGGCGAAGGAGACGATATTGATGGATGACATGAAAGCAGAAAAGTCGTACGTGAAGACGAAGAGGTGAACTGAAGACCGAGGAACACGGAAGCTTTTCAGTTGAGGCAAGTGACCTTCCAATAATGACAGAATATGTATGATGATGATGATGACTTTATTTTCTATTCTTTAGTGATAATGAAACACATTTTCTATCTTTGTAGAATTTTATTTGTTTCCTTTTCTGCATACTAGCCTAGACTTTTTTTCGACAGTGTAGTCAACCTAAGGAAGGTATTCAAAAATTACACAGAGAATGATGTTTTTCTTTCAATGAATAAAATGAATACACCGTATTTCAGTGAATAAAATGAATAAATGGGTCTAACAACATACATTCGCGAAGTGTCCCCTTGGTAAAATTGATTGAAATGCGAAGTTCTCTACACCTCAATGTGTGTTGTACTAATTTTAGCGGCCCATACCGGTAATTTTGCATATTTATGGATCTTCATATATCTGGAATTCCGGACACAAAATTCCTTTTAGTTTCTTTAGATGCAACTGTACATGAATATGGGCATCTGCAAGCCAACTTGGACCAAAGAATGTGGGCATGTGCGAATTTCCGAGATGCAAATTTCTTATGTGATGTACATGAATTTACCATTTGAAAACTCGAAAGTTGAATCGAATATGCCGGATCCAAGATTGTGGCCGGGGTGGGTAACATGTGCCAGAGAAGTAGTACTTGATCAAATTTTTTATTCATATGCCCATATTCATGTCCAGTTACATCTAAAGAAACTAAAAGCAACTTTGAGTCCGAGCGTTATAGTAATATATGATTGAATTCCAAATATATACGAAGCCCTATAAATATTCAAATTACGGTATGAGTCGCTAAAATTAGTACAATACACAGCGGGCCCTGGAGAACTTTGCATTTGAGTCAATTTTACACGAATCCCGAAGGGACACTTCGTGAATGTACACTCCGCATCAAAAAAATTGCGTCAGCCAACGCCGTGCAGTTAGGCCACCCAATATAACCTTCTTATCCCATAATCGTGTCAGGTAGAGAGACCTCCTCTCTCCCCTTCTTTCTTTTCTCCCATACTAAAATTAGCTAACAACATGAGCACAATTCTAATTTCAAACTACACAAGTATTAGTTGCGATAAAATGAAATATCAAAATCGAAACGAAACAATATTCATAGGTTGATGTAGGTAGAAACTGAAACACACACAATGAAAAATAAAAACCAATGGATGTCTATTACACAGAGATTCAGAAATGAGACACAGAGAGTGAGAGAGATTGAGAGAATAGGAGAGAAGAGAAGAAGGAAACAAAAAGGGAGAAGAGATAAAAATGTGGAATTCAAACGTAGTAAGAAAAGAGCCTAACATTATAAAGTTCCGTTTCCAAAAATCCAACAGTAATATACAAATAACGCTTGTTTTTACATATATTTCAGAACTATTTGAATATATAGATGCTTTAAACATTTATTATGTCACTTTCATAATGGATAACATATTCAATTTCAAGTAGAACTGTATATCTCCGAGACACATCTAGGATAATGTCAAACGTTTAACACACATGTTTCGGCGTGGTTCGATTGCAAATGCGGTAGTGTTCATTGGACATACTGATCCAAAATACATTCTAATATACCCAGTAGATAGCGTTGGTCATATCCTCCATTTCAGACTACTAATGCAAACTGAACAAAAAACGAAACGAAAAGAAAAAGAAAGAAGGAGAAAATTGAAGAGTTCTATTTTACTGCTAAATTTCTATCAGAAATACCCTATATTAAAAGTCCAAACTGTATCGTAATGAAAAGTTACAAATGTTCGAAAGGAAAAGTTTATGTTCCTCATAGATGTAGCATGTTTCAAATTTCAACTTGAATAAAACACATTGAATTATAGGATGGAAACTAATTTTGTAACGAACTAGTATAAATAAAATTTTGTTTTCAAATAACCAAAGAGGTTACCATTTTCTAGTCTTTTCCGAAGATTTATCTGTTCCGAACATCCAGCATTGACTTAATCTCTTCCGAATATAACGTAATTTTCACAGGTAGAATGAACACGCCAAGAGCTCAAACAAATCATCGTGTCAGTCGGATGATGTTGGTTAGGTTATAGACCACCACTGGGTCGAGGATTCAAATCCGTAGGGACCCGGTAATTCGACCCGGTAACCCAGTGGATAAAAAATAGATTTTACTTATTTCCTTGCGTTTAAACAGTATTTCTGTCAGAGATGACCAGGACTGGAGATGTTATCCCCAGAGCACGAAAAACACGAAAAATGAAATGAAATCTTTGTTTTACGTCCCACGGTTATGCCGGTTAGGCTAAAGGAGACGGTGATTATGAGAGATGAGTGAAATGGTGGAATGAAGAAAGTGGGAGGAAACGGGAGAACCCCGAGAAAACCCACGAGCACGGTGTTTGTCCACCACAAAGTTCACTTGGCGGGGGCTACGAAAAACACGACTCCAAAGTTCCCAGTTAATTAGATTGTCCAGACAAGATATGTCGGGCTCTTGCTTCGTTTTAACTTTGGAACATGAAGTGCGCGTGTGTGTGAGAGGGAGAGAGAGGGGGTAGTGAAAGATGCAAAGACAGGATTGGGAAACGTCAAGAAAGAGAGAGAGGGGGTGGACGAATATAAATATGGAACATACTTATCATTGCAGTGGGTGATGTAGAACGCACACACTATTTACTTGAAATATGGCCAGTGATGCCTTGTAAGTTCTCCATCAGAAGATGAATCTGTGTTTGCAGCAATTATTTTATGCGAAAAAATCATACTACCTGATGGGGAATCGAACCAAGATTTTCCATTTGGAAGTCTGGCCTGGTAGTGCTTTTAGCTACTGACTTTGAAGGTAGAACTCAGGGAGGGGGAGGAGGGGAATTATAAAAAATATGAATAAAACTTAATAACTCTTGTACCACCAGACCGATCTCGATAAAACTTTCAACATAGATAAGATTGGGGCCTGGGATGCTTTTTGTTGTTTCACTTTGACGGAACAATGTAGGGGAAGGGAAGGAAGGGGAGATATACTAAAATCAACATATATAAAAATAAAAGTGACTATGTTTGTGAGTTAATAACTCTTGAACCACCCGATCAATCTCAATCAAAGTTTTAACATACATGAAGTTTGAACCTGAGAAGATTTTGTCACTTCACTTTAACACTACATTTTAAAGGAGGAGAGGGGGAAGGAGAAACATATGAAAATTAATAAAACAATAACTATTGAACCAGTGGTCCGATCTTGATCAAACTTTCAACATAGATAATGTTCGGGCCTGACATGTTTTCATCATTTCACCTTTACGTTGCAACATAGGGAAAGGGGAGGGAGAAGATATATGTTAAAAAATAAAAATAAAAATGACTGTCTTTGTGACTTCATCAAACTTAAACCACCCTACGGATCTTAACTAAATTTCCAACATAGATGAGGTTCGGACCTAGGGTAGTTCTTATCATTTCACTTTTACGGTAGAGGTTAGGGGAGAGATCTATAGAAGCAAATAAAACTTGATAAATCTTGAACCACCCAACCGATTTCTATCAAATTTTCAACATAGATAAGTTTCTGGAATAGAAATTATTTTTTTAAATATATATTTTCACTTTGACGGTAGAACCTAAGGTAGCGGAAGGGAGGGGGACATTTATATATAAAAATAAAACTTAACTCTTGAACCAACCAACTATCTCGATCAAATTTTCAACATAGATTACGTTTGGGCCTGGGATAAATTTTGTCAATTAACTTTGACGGTGCAACAAAGGGGAGTGGAAGGGGGAGATATGTGTAAAAATAAAAATGAAAGTGACTGTCTTTGTGACTTCATCACTCTTGAACCACCCGACCGATCTCTATCAAATTATCACCATAGATGAGGTTCGGGCCTGTGATAGTATTTATCTATTCACTTTGACAATAGAACTTAGGGAAGGGGGAGGAAAGAGTTAAAAATAAATAAATCTTAATAACTCTTGAATCAAACGACCAATCTAGGTCTAATTTTTATCATAGATGAAGTTCAGATCTTCGATGTTTTTCAATCATTTCACTTTGACGTTAGGACTTGGGAGAGGGAGATAGGAGGGGGAGATATATAAAAATATATAAACCTTAATAACTTTTCGACCACCGGACCGATCTCGATAAAATTTACAACCTAGTTGAAGTTTAAACCTGACATGATTTTTACCATATCACTTTGACGGTGTAACTTAAAGGTGTGGGAGGGAGAGACATTTTAAATGATCAAAAATGACCGATTTAGTGTCGAATCCATGGTTTTCGGGGTCGCTAAGATGATCAGTGACACTTTGGACGCCTTTTAAATCCAAATTCAGCCTCGAAATTTAGGGGAGGGGGAAATATATAAAAATGATCGAAATGACCAATATCAGTGTCGAATTTGTAGTTCATGGTGTCGCAGAAATGAACAATGACACTTCCAATGCCGTGCCCCGCAACATGGGTAAGGAAGGGGGATATACATTTAAAAAATCATTGAAAATTACGGATATCAAAAAGCACTTTAGTAACAGTAAAAAGTGACTGAATATATATATATACTATATAAACTATAATATATATATATATATATATATACTAGCAGAATACTCGTTCTTCGCACGGGGAGAATACGTTTAGGTTTGGACAAAAGGGGTCAATTTGAATTTAAACAGCAGCATCGGAAATGTCACAGTTCATCTCAGTGACCCCAAAAACAATGGATTCGGCAGTAATATCGATAATTTTTGGTTATTTTTATATCCTTCTCCACCAAGTTGGTATTGAAAGTGTCACTAGTCATCTCAGTGACCTCGAAAACTATGAATTCGACACTAATATCTGTCATTTTCGCTCATTTATATATATATATATATATATATATATATATATATATATATATATATATATATATATATATATATATATATATATATCCCGACTACCTCTTCCCTAAGGTGCACCATCAAAGTGAAATTATTAAAGCCGCTCCGGGCCCTAATCTCATCTATGTTGAAAATTTGATCGAAATCGGTCGGATGGTTCAAGAGTTATTAAGTTACAAACATGGTTACTTTCATTTTTATTTATTTAGATTTCTGCTCTAGAGTGATCAATGCAAAAACTGGAAATAGTTCATTTCTGCAACTTTCAGTTTTCATATCGACTCTATGAACGAACTTTACTAATTTCTCACCCACTACATCCTGACGGAGTTTGGTATCTCATTTAATGGGTCTTGACATTTATTTATTTATTATTTTCTTTCCGTCTTTCGAATGGTTACAGACAGAGTAAATAATATAAAGAAGTTTAAGTGAATCCAGCTCCTTAGAAATGGAAATAAATTACTACAGATTATTAATTGTTTTTATGGGCCAGGCAACACATTAGTGGTTTAAACTACAACGTAGATATCACATGTCGTAAATACATTGCCCAATCAACTCACGTCAGAAGTCCTTTGTAGTTAAAGCGAATGTGGAGTCAATTTATCATTTACGTGTATTTGAAACGGTCCTTTATACGAAAAACTAGAAAAGTTGCACAACATATTACTGCACAAGTCTGTCAACAAACAAACAAGCCAACAAATACATGAATTTTTAAAAGTATTAACAAAAACTTCAAAATGTTACAACATGCGAGCAACCGTTTCAATTAGCAGAACAAAAGCAGGAATAAATCTAAACAAAACTAAACCATACTGATATATGTGTTATCAACATGTGAGGATATCCGTATTTCCACAAGCAGTCACAAGTAGTTAATACCGGAACCACCAACTGCAATAGAAATAACAAAACATTGTTTCGATTTGTTTCTTTGAATCTAAGCTTCGCTGTCAAATGTTACTGCAACAATGGAGGAGACCAACTAGAAGGTCGGCAGGGGGGGAGGGGATCTCAGTCATCCATGTGACGACTTGAACTCCTGAAAGTTTCAGTTGTTTTTTCCTACATAAATATCTTTAATAAGTAAGTAGTCAAAAATGTGAGGTAAAACTCAAGTTAGCTTCCCCCAAATCATCTTGGCCCCTTGTCTTAAGTGTTCTGGCTACGGACCTTCAGTGCGGGTGCTATTGATGCAATTCGAGTAGCAATACAAAACTAATAACAGTGCCGTGCCGTGGAAAATGAGCGCCCGGGGCGAGAGTATACGGCGGCGTCATCGTACATACTTTTCCTCGCTTTTCTTTAATTTTCTTTCTCTCTCCCGAATTTTGCGCCCCCTTACTTCGGCGCCCGGGACCGTCGCTCCGCTTGCCCCCTCACGGCATGGTACTCACTAATAATACTAGTATACTATCATAAATTAGCCAATAAATTATTATTATTATTATTATTATTATTATTATTATTATTATTATTATTATTATTATTATTATTATTATTATTATTATTATTATTATTATTATTATTATTAAACTTTGTTACAATAGTATATAACGAACTCTGGCGGCTAAGATACCTACGTTATCTGCATTTCTGACCGGTCATCGCATCATATTGCTGAAAATACAGAAAGTGGATATGAAACTATGCAAATGCTTTCTCAATTATTGCTATATTTTGTTTTTATTTTATTGTATCGCGCAATTATATATTTTAGTGTAATAAGAGGTACATAATTTTTCATTGAAAATGATACAGTGAAACATCTGAATAATGAACATCAATGGAAAATAATAAACTTAAGAATATTGAAAACTCATTGCCATAGAAACAAATGGTTGTCATAGACAATTATGGACAGAAGATACATTACACTAATTCTTTTGTTTGAAATGTAAAATCTAGAAACTAGGCTATTCATAATTGAGAAGAGCGAATAAGTACATATTCCTCATCTTTGGAAGTAGCATGAGAAATATCATGCAGCTAACAAAACTTAAATAGTTTACAAAATTTTCAGTCCAAAATGTTCATAATTTCTGGTTCATTTCAAATAAAAAAAATCTTCCATTTTAGAAGAAGGGAAGGAACTTAAAATGCTAACTGCATTTACCTCGCTGAATTGCTAGACTAATGCGTTGAAATAAAAATTGTGCACTTCTTGGATCTCCTGTCTTCAGATTTAATTTCAATCCGATTTCCTTTAGGAATTCCCTAGCTTCCTTGCTAAAAGCTCCCATGGTTTCCGTAGCAAAGGCAATAAACATATGATCTTTTAATTTGAAATATTTCGTGTGTTTCCGCTTACAGGCAGTCTCAGCAGCATTTCCGGCCTCTTTACATGATGAAGCTAAATGGGAAGGTGCAAATGTGTCTACACATGTGACGTCCCATACCAGTTGTTGCCCCTTTTCCCAAGGGATTAATGTCACTCCATCTGGTCGTTTCCCATCATCTCGGGACATTCCAGATGGTTCTAAAATATTTGGAACATCAATACTGACTATCGCGCAATTTTGAGTTAAATTCAGAAATTGGTTTAAAAATAGATTACTAGTTGTTTCAAGGTATTTTGAAGGATGTGGTTGCATGTCTATCTATAATGTGTTTGAAATAAAATGTATTAGAATGTTCAGCTAAAATTCTATTGAAATATAAAATGAGTTTGGGTCATTGATGGTTGCGAATAGCGATTCCTGTACTCTATATTGTACTTATCTCTAATATTAAGTTATCTAATTGAAATTATTTCTAATTATCTATTGAAATAGTTAACTTACGGCTGCTCAAGAATAGATTTACACAAGATTAGATGTACAGTTCTGGCGCAATTACGTCAGTTTCTCTAAAAAGTGTTCAGCTTTTGGAGGTCAAAATTAGGATATGTATTTTTGTGATTTGAAAGTAACCTTATGAATTCAAATTTGCGCCATTTTGTTAGATGGCTTTCTGTTATTTTCTCGGCACACTATAATGCCACCATTATAGAGCTTCTGTGGTATCTGATGAAGAAATTGTAACACATGATTTTCACAGACTTCTTTCGAAACTATTTAACACGATTCAAGGAGTTCTGAAGAGACAAAAAGAGTGATAGTCTGAGGGTGCATGATCAAAGCTATTCGGTGGATGATTAAAGCTTCCCAGCCAAGGTTTCTGTGACTTGTACTTAAGCAAGTATGCAATCTGACGTTCTCAGCGTTTATACGACAACACTTTTTGTTGACCATTAACCGTTTCTTTTGAATTGCCAGGTGTACTCGCGCAAATTGTAGATAGTAAAGGTCCGAGTCTATCGTTCCACCCGGCGGCAGTAACTTGTGATGCATGATTTCATTCCAATTCCACAATACGCACTGCATAACCTTCCTGGCCGTCAGTGTGGGCTTTGCCACAGGTTGTGAAGTTTCTTCTCGCTCCTACCACGATCTTTTCTTTGCACACTGTTATTGTAGAGTATTCATTTTTCATCATTCCAGTTCAACTGCTGCAGAAATTGTTCGAGTTCATTACATTTTTGTAATCAAGCTCCTTCAGACTTCTGCCCATCCACGAAAAAACATTCAGTTGATTTGCTAATGCAATCAGTTAGAAGATTAATTCAATGCTGAAGAATATTGAGCTGCCTTCCCCGGCATTGAAAGCCAGAATCATTAGTTTAAAGCCAGTTATGCTATCTGTTAGACAATGAGTGAACATAATGCTATTACTTCTAGTACTAATATTACTATTAATAGTAGTTATAACGTCAAAGTGTTTAGTTGCTGACAATATATAAGTTTGCAAATTCAAGCAAATAAGGGCAAAATAAGCATCGAACATTCTAGGTTTATTCAGGTAATGTCATGAAACGAAAAGAAATCTTTGGTTTAATTTTTAACGCACATTTAAAGCAAAGAATCTGTGCAATGATAAAATGAGGATAAACAGAAAAACCCCGAGAGAAATGAGGGAATACGATATTGCCTATTACAACATTTATGTGATGAAGGATCGAACAAAGGGCCTTTCGCAATACACGTGTTACCTTCTACTACTGTGATATGTCATCTTTTGTCGCAACAGCCGTAGATTAATTTCTCAAAAGCTGATGGAGATTCTGGAGCTGTTACACTATACTTAGAATTTGTCATACGAAGTATGATCATCTAGCTGTAGAAACTGAAGATGAAAAGAAATATTTTCTTACCTAACAACAGCGGAAGCCGTCACTTTCAAGTTACTATCCTTTTGAAGTAACGTAATTTCCCAGACGACTATGTCATTGTCGGAAACATTTCTTGCAGCATTCTTCAGGTAAAAAAGATTGTTGATTAAGTTTGGGAAAACATTTCTGAGCTAGGAACTTGTGAGTCTCTTTAATAATTATCTGCTAAAAGCGGAACTCGCTTGTAAGTTCTTCTGTTACCCCGTGAAGATAAATTAAACTGTGATCAGAGCTGCCACGATTATATCAAATATGAACCAAATTATGCTAAGATTTTCAAATTATATATTCGCATTAACTTCAAAGATATACCCAGGGGCGGATCTAGAACGTAAAAACTTGGGGGGGGGGGCGACCAGAGCCCAGACTATGACAGGCATATCATGAGTTTACTATTAACTCTCAAAAATAGATAAATAATAGCTTAAATTATTTTCGTCACTGGAAAAAACTGGGGAGGTCTAGGCCCCCAGGCTACCGGCTAAATCCGTCACTGGATGTACCACTTTTTATCTTCGTTATTTTCGAGAATTTTTTTACCTGTATTCATATCAGTAATAAGTAACATAATATTATGGATAAATATAAAATAGATTGAAACTTATATGGCGATTTCTGCTTCGCAATCTGACTTACAGTTTGTTTGTGCAAGGAAGTTAAAATAATGTTGTTTTAGAGCTGAGCAATTCATTTCACGTATATACAAGATATATGTGAGATGAAGGTGTGACTGTATTAGGAAGTCATGTAATATCAACAGAAGATGTTTACACAAATCACAGTTAAACACTTCATACAATTCTGAAGTCATTTGTAGGATTACAAGGGAATAAGGTTATTGATCGCGGAGAAGGCGTTGATTAGATAGTAAAGCTCCATCAACAAGGAAGTTTGGATATTTTTCACTCAAACAATTCGTGAAAGTGATTAAACGTGTAAGGCAACTTTTCAGAATTATTAACGGAAAGACAATTGTTTTCATTTCATGAAATTTGAATACGGTCACTTCTTGATGCATGGTTTTATTCTGTTGCGAAGAGTTGCATGTTTGATTTGCTAAGTCGTAGACAGGGATGAACTAGTTCCACCTGGCGACCGGAGAAATGCACTGTGCGCCCTTCCCTTTATGGCAGCCTCAAAACTCTAGTTAATAACAAAAATAAAACCAGTTGAGAATGCTCCAAGAGCATTGCCAAAACGAACTAATAAGAATCGATTTTTCTAATTTACTTCTACAAGCCTTATGCTAATTGCTCTATGTACTTTATTATTATACTCATTAAACAATTCTTGTATCGGTAATATATGTATTCATTTATAATTTCCTTGAGGACTCAATTTATTCCACATGTTTTGTTTAAAGGTTCTGTTAAAACGATCTACTATATGCTGTTTTATGAAGACACATACTCAAAATGGAGGGCTCAAAATTGGAAAAATTCGCAAAAGATCATCTCTCTACGACTTAAGGCTCCCGAAATATGGCTACTCAAATTTCCCAAAATTCGAGTTATTTTGGGCCAATATCTGAGGAACGATGGCCATTTGGCGAGTGGCCACCGATTACTATTTGGTACGAAAATGTACACCATCCTCTTAGGTATTAATCAACATCAGTATGATCTCTCTACAACTTACGGTTTCTTAGATATGGTTCCTTAAATCTCTCGATATCGGAACTTCTTTTGGTCAATATCTTGGTGACGGTAAGAGTAACACGAAAAATTCCATTTCTTTCAGATAATTTATGATGCTAGGTAGTTTTTGATGCTCCGTCAAATGGAAGACTCAAAATTGAAAAGTCGCAAATAACAGACACACATAGAGACATAGAGAATTCACTAACTAACTTTTAAAGTCCGTTGACAAATAAATTTTCCTGAAACATTTACTTAAGTTTTCTGGAATAATAGACGGTATATTTCCCGTATCTTGTGAATCTGTTTTTGGTAATACCTCTTCAAGGAGTGTGTAAGGTTGGCTAATGGTATCTTACCCTTCCAATCTCTGTATCATTATCCTTTTCTTAGGGCCAAGTCTACCCCTGATCTCAAAACTTTCTGCACTGAGAAAGAAAATCGTATGTGGCATACGTAAAAACGTAGGTTACATGTGTAAATCCTGTAGTTTTTGGACTTAACATATGGCAAATGTATAATTGAAAACGCATGTTTTATAACACTTTCTGTATAAGTTTTCCATCTGTACGTATTTTCTGTATGAAACACTGTAGGTGGTCAGGATCTAACATACAAATAGAGTGTGTGATATATAGCTAACATATGTAAGATACGTATACTATGTAATATATTGAAGACTGTTAGATATCAGACATCCTGCAACGGCATGATGTAATATCTAAGCGGGAAAGATGGCAGTGCATATGCAGGATATGGATAACGTATGCACCGTACTGATTTCTGTAGTAAACATAAGGATAACGTATATTCCTACAATATACAGCAATTTGGATAACGGATTTTCCTCAGTGTGGTGTATTATCACGGCCCTGGATAATGGAACTTAGAAAATTGGAAGCTTGCAAATGTGTGTTTTTCACTCCAGTAGGAACATTGTTAAATGCTTCAAACTCACTGTATTGACTTCTTTTCTTGTCTGAGTGTCTTACATGAAGGCATGTTCTATTGGTCTAGTCCACTTACCTAGCATAAGTACTCGGGCTAATAAACAGCTTAGGTATAGAGGCCATTTTTAAGAACCTGAATGGAAATTATGAAATTAGGGAATGTTCATTGCAACAGACTGAGAGTTTTCCAGCACGTGACGTAAATTTGGATACTTCCACTGTATACTAGCAGAATACCCGTTCTTCACAAGGGGAGAATATGTTTCATTTTGGACATAAAGAAGTGGATTAGTATTTAAATGGCATGAGAAATATCACTGTTCACCTCATCGACTCCGAAAACCATGGATTCGACACTAATATCGGTTATTTTCGATCATATATATATACATATCCCTTCCCTAAGTTATGTGGCTGAATTTGGATTTAAATGGCATGAAAGTGTCACTCTTCATCTCAGCTACTCCGAAAACTATGGATTCGACACTACTAATTATCGGTCATTTTCAATCATTTTTAGATATCTCCCCTCCCCTAAATTTTATGGTCAAAGTGAAATTATTAAAAAAAACACTCTAAGCCCGATATATATACATCTGAATTTGACATCATCTGTAGATCGAACCTATAAACTATGAATGTGACTCAAACCATTGTTCTTCATGAGAGCCCCATAGTTACTCACATTGTCATGTTATGCATGGCATATTGTAGTGTACTCTAATATGTATAAGATAGACAGTTTATGTTGTTAGACTATTGGTTATTCGTATACTTTTTAGTGTATCAATTGTTTTTGTGAAAGAACTCGACATACAAATAGTTGAATTTGGTATATATCAGAGAAAAACATAATGGCTTTGAGAAATAGTGTTCGCAGAACAAAACGAAAAGGGCTTCGCGCTATTTCTAATGGTGAAAATTCTATTTTGCATTGTTTACAATGAGAATTCGCACAAAAAATGCTTTTCCGAGGTTATCCCGTTTTTTTAAATTTTATTATTATTATTCCTCGATGGTATATCCGATCCCGTACGACACTCAGAGAGCGTTCTCGAATCACCATGTCGAATTTGGTTCAGAGGCATCTTGGAGGAGTGTCCGGATAAACAACCTATCTCGAGAAATTGAATTACATCACACAGATTCACGCTTGGGATGCGCTTCGATTGCATTCAATTTGCTCTCACCTCGGTAATTCACAATGATTGAACGATAGCCTCTTTCTATCAATGTGGGAGAAGGACGACGCGTACAACGAAGAACCTTGTTTTATTTTCGTTTCATCTCATGTTGTTACATTGTTCTCCTCTGGTGACTTAATGAAGGTTGAAAAAATATCCTCGTATAATCATATATAACTTACTCTATGACCTATGGAACAAGGCAATTCAATACCGTGTTCACAAAAACTCTCCACTGACTTCTATCCTTAGCCATCTGGATCCAGTTTCTACTTTGTATTCTAACTTCTGCGAGATTCATTTTTGTCCTTCCATCTGCGTCTTGGTCTTCCTAATGGACGTTTTCCTATTGGATTTCCAGTTAAAACTTTAACAGTGTTTCTGCTTTCTTCCATCCTGGCTACATGATCTGCCCACCCGAGCGTTCTAGACTTCATAACCCTAACAATGTTTGGTAAGCCATATAAATTATATAGTTCCTCTTATGAAGTTTCCACCATTCCCTATTCCCGTTACCCTTAGGTTCCAATATTCGTCTCAGAATCTTGTTCTCAAATACTTTCAATTAAGTCTACGTTCTTCCCTCAGAGTAAGCGACCATGTTTAATAATCATATAGAACAACAGGCATGGTTATCGTTTTATATAATTTAAGCTTCAAATTCCACGACAGAATTCACGACGACAAGAGATTTTGAATTGAATAATAACACGAATTCCATGCTTTTAGTCGACATTTAATTTCTTCGTGAATATGGTTTTCGTTTGTTAATATTCATCTTAGATATTTGAAAGTATGCACATTATCGAAAATATTATTTGATATTTTAACGCATCCATAATTTGCAGTATTACGATCGCAACGAACTTCCATGTATTTAGTTTTGTCTGCATTTACTTCCAAACCCATATTCCTACAAGCGTTTGGGGGCGTGGTGGCTCAGTGGTAGAGCGTTCACCTCCGGTGCTTGGGGTCCCTGGTTCGATACCAACTCGCGCCGTTTGGACTTTATGGTGGACAAACACCGTGCTCGTGGGTTTTCTCGGGGTTCTCCCGTTTCCTCCCACTTTCTTCATTCCACCATTTCATTCATTTCTCATAATCACCGTCTACTTTAGCCTAACCGGCATAACCATGGGACGTAAAACTAAAGATTTCATTTCATTTTTTCCTACAAGCGTTTAATAAGATCTATGCATTCATTTCTGTTGTTTTCCTCTTATCCTCTATTTTATTTCCATCATGAGCATACGCCATAACCTGGTGAATACCATTCAGCTCAAGGCCCTGGTTCTTACCTTTGATTTTTCTTATAGTGTACTCCAGGCCTTTGTACTCCAGGACAAAGTTGAATAATAATGACGACAACGCATCTGCTTGCTTCAGGCCATTCTCGACGTAAAAGCTCATGAACGAGAATTTTCCTACTCGGATTTTACTTTTGGATTCATTTTAACAGATCTTAATTAAATTTAACTAGCTTTTTCGGAAATAATAATAATAATAATAATAATAATAATAATAATAATAATAATAATAATAATAATAATAATAATAATAATAATAATAATAATAATAATAATAACGTATTTTGCAAATTATAAGTGTTTAATACAAAACATTAACAAGATCATACAACCGTATATGATAAATTGGAGAGACAAAACTTCCAGAAAGTGACACGTTCTTTCCATACCGTTATGTTTTAATTGTGAAACAAAACAAGATCAGTATTGACCTTCTAAATATTACAAGAACCTAATTCATTAATCTTGACTTCCGCGATTAGTTCAGCAACAGAAGTAGTAAAAGAATAAAGGAGATTGCTTTCGGAAATTGCTTACAACTATGACGTTAATCGGTCTCATACATAATTAATATAAGGCTGCTTGAAAATAAAACAACCACTGACTTATAGACACTATTCTCTGCCCCGAACGAAATAGAAAAGTTCCAATAGTTTTATACATGTATCAAAATTTTCTCGTTTTGTTGGTTGGTACTCAACCTGGGATACATGATTACTTTCGTAGAGGACACGTAAAATTTAAAATAAGCAAACATGTTTTAGAATCCTAAGTATTCGCGCAACAATTTTTATAGAGGGAGTTTGGCTACGGGCATATAATTTGAAGTACTCAACACTTACCTCTATAAAAATTGTTGCGGAAATACCGCAGGATTCTGAAACTTGGATATTTGGATAGAGCACATACTAGTTCCTTAGTTAAGTCTTGACCCGACTACGGTAGGTCTCATAATTTTCTAGCTATGGACCTTAAAAGTTCATTTTTTTCATGTTTTCAGCAGCCTATAACTTCGAAAGGAAGCGTTTTTGTGCACTCAGGATGGTCTATATTTTTTATCTGTCATATCTTGGTGTCAGGAGTCAGCCCCAAAACGTTGACAGCTGCCTCCCCATATATATATATGCTTATTTTAAATTTTACGTGCCCTCTAAGAAAGTAATCGCGTATCCCAGGTTGAGTACCCCCTAACAAAACGTGAAATTTTTAATAGATGTATAGACCTTTTAGAACTTTTCTATGTCGTTTGACACAGGGAATAATGTCTAGAAGTCAGTGGTGAATGGCTATGTGAACTATTTCTGTCATAATAAACCATAACAAAAAACATAATTCTATTAAATCGACACCATGATTGTCTTCTTTATAGTGAAAGTATGTTATTTATTTAGTAAGTAATACAATCTTTATTTATTTATTTATTTTTTTTGTAGTTATCTATAGTTTCAATTAAGGATACCTTAAGTCTCGGGACACGCGCTTGAATGAGAAATCAGCGTTAGAGGTACGCGAGGAAAAGATACAAACTATACTTGGCTAAGATACAAACTATAGATATACCACATTGACTTGATCCCTAGTCTTTCGCTGCAAGCGCTGCTATCAGCTGAAGGAATTCCACTAGTGACGACTCCAGAGGGGGGCAAGGGGGCGAGCGCCCCCCTAGTAGCTACTTCTGTCCCCCTGACTGCCCCCCCGACTCCTACAATCTTTAAACATTCTACATGTAGTATTTTATATCAGTATCATAACCAATCTCATCGTCAAATTGTAGTCGACTTTTCATGCATTTATTATGTGGCAGATTAGACCTCAAGCTTTCTTCTTTGAGCGTCTGGGTATGCACGCATACTTCTATTTTCTAATTTAGTTATACTTCTTTCTTATGATTTTTAATTATTGTGCCTAGCGAACAATACTAGATTTGGTCGATTTGTTTTCTTCTCATTGGATCAACTTCGAAGGGAACAAAAGAAATATAAAAACAGTTACGTAACTTGTTTGTATTTATCCAGGTTTGAAGTTTTCAGTTTCATATTTTGTTTTATTTAAAGGTTCTATATTTCTTTTTTCTGAAACAATATTCTCGGCTTTCAATATTCAGAGGATGTGCTTATAAGCTTAGTTTGCAACTACCAGGGCTTAATTTTTTGAAGGGGATAAAAAGAGTTGTGTTTTCCCTTCCTGCAAATGATGATAATAAATTTATGGAATTAAATTGATTCCCAATAAAACGTATTGTCAGAGTGCTGATCTTTAGTTAGTAATTGGTTTATACTAGTGCTCCCTTACTTATTTTCTTTCAAAGTACTGACGTGACGTCTACCATATTGACTGCTGAAAAATTCGTAGCCCAACCCAGGAGTGCACGTGGAATGGTGAAGTTTTACTTCTTCTACACGTCCTCCGGAGTCAATATACTACCTTGTACAGTGCTCCAGTTTTTGCAGAAAAGTTAAAAAATCTGAAGATTTCCTCGCACCACTGTTCGTAGCACTACCCCTATCAGATATAAAATGACGTCCTTTCAAGTGTTATTTAAGTTTGGGAAATAAGTACACGTAATAGTTAGACGGAGCTAAATCTGCGGAATAAGAAGGATGATCTAGACATTGAAATCCTAGATTATGCAATGTCAATTGTGTTCGCAGGGGCTTGATGGACAGGTATATTCTCCTGAAGGAACACACACACATTCTTTTCATTTTCCGCGGCGTTGAACTTCGAATTTTACTTTCAGTTTTGTAAGTAATGCAGAGATTCTGGATTAAATATTTGACCGTAGCGGAGGTAGTCTATGAGTACGACTCCATACTTATCCCAGAAGAATGTTGCAAACAGTTTCTCAACCTACTTCTGTGTCTTGAACTTCTTGGGGCGAGGGAGAAATGAGTGCTACTACTCCATTGACTGTTGTTTCGTTTCAGGATCATAGTGGTAGAACCATATTTCGTCCATGGTTACTATTCGTGAACGAAATTGATCAGCATTACGGTCAAATTGGTAGAAGACTTCTCTTAATGCCGTCACTCTTTTATTCTCCTGACAGATTTTTGGGAACCCATTATGCCGAGAACTTGCGCATACCCAAGCCATTCTGAATTATGCTACTGACGCGTTCCAAAGAAATGCCCACAATCTCTGACACAAGTTCTGCTGAGAAGGTAAAAACGAGATGAGAGCTTTTTCTGAGGAAGTGAGGTGCAGCCATCAGACAGACTATAATAAGCATATCGTGAGTTTACTATACACTTTAAAAACCATATAAATAATAGCTTAAATTATTTTTGTCACTCAAAAACTGGGGTGGCCTAGGCCTTCCGGCCCCGGGCTATATCCACCACTGGCTGAAATGCTGCAATTTTCAAGAACAATGTCACAAATTGCATCCATGATTTTGGGAAGAGTCATTGCTTTTAATCATTATGGATGTAATGCATAATTTGTTGAGAAATCGCCACGTTTATACTAAGCCACTTACTTCTTCACCACTGTATATAACGGAGGAGAGTCCCGTCGTGTTTCACTGATTTCCTAATTAATTTACTTCAGTGACTTCCCTTGGTGGAACAAACATGTTATAACAGTTAGGATCTGGATGTTCGTAAAATTATGTTTGGGCACGCATAATCACTTCAGAGGCCTGAGAAACAATAAGAATTTCATTATTAATATGAACATTTGAATTTGTATATACATACAGAAATATATTTTTTTAAAGCACGTTTCATTTTTCTACCTAGTACCTACACTCCTGGATTGGACTGCGACATTTTCAGCAGCTCCTCGTAAACTCTCTCTCTCTCTCTCTACACACACACACACACACACACACACACACATATATATATATATATATATATATATATATATATATATATATATATATATATATAGAGAGAGAGAGAGAGAGAGAGAGAGAGAGAGATTCGTAGCATATAATACTAGACGCATGTGTTAGTTGTAGGATACGCGAAAGTAATTCAATTTACATTTAGGCTTCAAAAGTTTCATTGAAAAATATTTCACGTGCACACGTTACTTATTTGTTAGTTACAAATTTAACTTGAAATAAGTTTTAATTTATAATCATATAGATCTAACAGCAACGAAATGCACAATGTATTGTAAAATAAGTCAAACGTAATAAATATGTCATTTTTGGTATGGCAAATAGCCGCCCCCCCGAAAATGTATCTGCCCCTCCTTTGCCCCCCTAAGAACTTAAAGCTGGCGTCGTCACTGAATTCCACTCGTTTTCTCTCGCTTAGCAACAGCTGAACCCTTATTGGCTCAACGCGTGGGTGTGTGAGGTTGTGAGCTTTAGTTCACATTTTTGCCACGGCTCAAGACATTTTGGCGGCACAATAGAGTAGTGGATCAGATTCAACTTTAAATGGTAGACGGTTTTTTGTAGAGACTTAGGATTAAAAAGAAATGCTAAATTCTAATAAAGCTACTAATTAACCAATCATTTATCTTTTTCTTAATTTCAATACGTTTTCAACGGACCCATGATGTTGAGTTAGCGCTAAGCAGTATATCCCTCCTTCAGATATTGAATCCAGGATTACGCGTACGTATCATCTAACCAGCGAGTAACGACTGAGCTGTTGTATTCGGAAATGGATCGAGCTGACTCAATGATAGAGGGCTCATCTCTTGCAAGTGAGGTCCCTAGTCCAATCCTAGCTCCCGCCAAAATGGTCTTGTGGTAGACAAACACTATGTGCGTGAGATTATCTAACGGTTCTTCTGTGTCCTCTCACTTTCGTTATTCAACCATTATTATCCATCTCAGTATAATCGTCTGTCTGTCTTAGTCTTGGTTCATAATTGTGAGACGTTAAACTAAAACAATAATATTCGTATATAAAAGAAAATAATTTTTAAAAATAGTGCTAATGCTACATAAATAATAATGAGAGAAACAAACAAAAAAAATAATAATAATTCTCGAGTGTAAAACAAACTACTTTTTTCTTGAATGCTCTCAATTTCTACATTTTAGTTTAGAAAATGGTTCTAATTATTTTGATGGTTTCGTTAAAAATCTACTTTTTTAACAGTGTGGAATTAATATGGATTTCGAGTTCGTACAAACTCACATACAGGTGATTGTAAATAACTTTTTCTCATCTTTCTTATTGTTAGTTACATGTCCAACTATTATATCTTATCAGAATCCTTAAGTGTTACGAGAAGTCCACGAGTGGTGTGGTATAACAAACAACTTACAGACCATATTTATTTGGAATGTAATGTGGAATGATTTGCGTTTCAGAAAACGCTGATAAATATTCTACATTATATTGGCAGAACCAGTTTAACAATTTATAAATGTTACACTATGAATCCTGTAACACTAAAATAGTGTTTGACATCTCAGACTTGGCTGAATCCTTTTGTCTACGAGATTCGTGAAATTTCTCATCTCGATTCTTAGCTCGGAAAAGAGACATGAATTTGCCATGTTTTTTTTTTTTGTTTGTTTTTGTCTCGTCTCGTATTCGGGACAAGATGACAAAATTCTCCTCAATTGGGCAAGGCTAGTAAAGATCGTTCAAAGGGGAAGGAATTGGCACGTGACATAAAGTTGATAAAACACAGTGTTGACAGGCAAAGCAAGAACAGCGATAACGTAATCGATGTAATGTGAATGACTTTTTAGGGAGTCTACTTATGGATCCACTGCCAATACTGCTTACATATTATATTCTCCTATGTTATTCACCTTCCTTTGCCCCTCGTTGTTCATTGTGTTTCTCTCTGGTATTTCTACCGGACTATGACGGAGTCAAAAGCAGGAGCGTATCCATATATTCAATATTCTTATCCTTTAATACCACTGTGGAGCTCAAACGCCTCAACTGATTTCAATAAATAAGGTGTTCTTGTATCGTGGTGACAGTCTGGGTGGCGTCACAAATAAGTCAATATGGCGGACGTCAGCTACAATTAGTGTAAAATGAAGAAAAAACCTTCGTAGAACATTAGTATTAAGAAATTAAAAAATTAGTATTAAAAAATTAGTATTAAGAAAAAAATATTAGTATTAAGACTGCCATCACGAGGATTCCGAATACATAATATAGCTGTTGTAAAGAGAGGGAAGGACGCAGCGAGCTATGCGGTTTTTTAAAATTACGTTGGCACAATTTATTTCATAAGTAATATTTGTAACCATTAGTTAAACAAAATACCTAATTGTAAGAATTAAAGAAAAACGTAATCTTGTACTGGTATAGTAGCTTATTCTTTATTGTCAACCTAATAACTTATGAATCTTCTACCCTATAACCAAATCATTTAGTGAGCACAAAACCAATGAGTGCGCTATATATAAATAAGCGCTGTATCTTCAAGATTTTGTTGTAAGGGCAGATCCTCTATTTTAAAAGATCCTTGCTAACTAGTTATTAATAATAAATATTCAAATGTTTCTCTTAAACAGTTAAACTAGGTGGCGTTAATAACTTTGCCTTGTTTGCCAACTCTACAGCTGGCACCAACAACTTAGCCTTTCACTCCAACTTTACAAATTATACGTGTATTTTTACACCGAAAAGTAGAAAATGAAACACTTAATTTTTTAAAAAATCGGAGACCTTCATATCTACACAGTGTTGGGTGTATAAATAATAAGGTTAAGGTTTTCGATTTAATGGTTATTTTAATATCTAATTGTGGATCGCGGTGGCTTAGTGGTAGAGAGTTCACCTCTGGGGCATGGAGTCCCTGGTTCTATTCCAGTCGGTGTCAAGTGAGCTTTGTGGTGGACAAACACCGTGTGCGTTCGTTTTATCAGAGTTCTCCCGTTTCCTCCTACTTTCTTCATTTCTCATAATCACCGTCTCCTTTAGCCTAACCGGCATAACCGTGGGACGTAAAACTCAAAAATTTAATTTCATTTCCAATTGCAAAACGTCCATTAAAAAGACCTAGGCGCAGATGGAAGGATAATATGAAGATAGACCTCACAGAAATAGGAGTAAAGGTAGAAACTGGATCCAGTTGGCTACGGATAGAAGTTAATGGACAACTTTTGTGAACGCGATATTGAACTTCCGGGTTCCATAGGCCATAGAGTTAGTTTAGTTAGTTTTATCTCTTCAAACGCATTTATTTATTCACGATTTATTCATTTCTAATTTCTTTCGTTAGAGACCTTGCTCGTGCCTACATAATTGGCGCACGCGTATTTGGCACGTGAGACACAAGGTTTGATTCCTGGTGGGAGCTCTTGTGGTTCGGATCCCACATTAAGCTGTAGGTCCACGTCTCATATAGCCTCGCTGCTGAAAGGGACGCTAAACCCTAATCAATCAACTAACTAACTCCTTTCGTCAATACTCCTCAAAATTTTGACAAACTGAAATGTTATTGAGTCAACTAAATTTATAAATATAAATCATAAAAATATTTAACTTGAAATATTCGGATCATTTAATTTAACTAGCTACTTTAAAAAGCTGAAGTGGATGAAATTGAAGTTAAGACTAAGATAGTACATACTTAAACTTTATTTAAGACTAGCCTTTGACTAGCTGGGGGCTCCGTCCCCAGACCCCCTCGTTTTATTAGCCTCTTAAAGCTCTTAACCCTTTCTGGGTCTTGGGTTTTAAGGGTATTTTTTTAGACTTTCAGTCAAGCAGCTACTGCATCGTCACTATTTATACTAAGATCATGGTTCATACCTCATTCTCTTCAGAATGGAGCAGCCCATATACCAGGAGAGGGAAAAGTGATGTCAAAGGGAAAATTTCGGGGGGAAAACATTTTTTCACACTTTGGGTCCCTCTGGAACGGCCCTGTGTGAACGTAGAGATCTCAAAAAAAATCTAATAAATAGTACTCGGTAGACTGAATGTGTGTGCTTAATTTCAAGTTTCTATCTTGAATAGTAAGTGCGGGAGAAATTTTATCAAGAATCCCCACAATGCCCCAAATTACCGCAAAAGACCCTGATCTCAGGTAAGAGATTTCCTGAGAATGCTCTATTTACCCTAGGACTATAATCGCCAATCATTCTCTTCAGAATAGAACTGCCTTTCAGGCGGTACCATTTACATGTCTCCATCATGTATTTAAAGCGGGAAAATCCCGAAGATAGGGATTTTTTGGTAAAAATATCCCTCTTTTTAAATTTTTGCCCCTCTGGAACCCCCTGTTTTAACGCAGAGATCTGAGAAAAATCTGTTAAATACTACTCGGTGGACTGAATGTTTGTGCACAATTTCAATCTTCTAGGTGCAAAAGTAAGCCCGTCCCCAAAACAATATACCGACAATACCCCATATTCCCCTATACAGAAGGATATTTTGATAAAAAATTCCCTGAGACATCCCTAATTAACCTAGGATCATGGTTCGCCCATCATTCTCTCTCAGAATAGAACTGCCTTTCAGACGGTACCATTTACGTGTCTCCATCATGTATCTGAGGCGTAAAAATAGTGAAAGAGGGTTCTTTTGGTTAAAAAATCCCTTTTTTAACCTTTCCCCCCCTGGACCCCCTTCTTCTAATGCAGAAATCTGAAAAAAAATCTGGTAAATAGTACTCGGTGGACTGAATGTTTATGCAAAATTTCAATCTTCTACGTGCAAAAATAAACCCGCCAAAAAATAATGAACATAGGCTTAATAAAAGAAAATATATTGTTTAAAATTATGACGTCACCACCTCCTATGTCTCGATGCAGGAAGGTGTGAAACCATACGTAACGTCTTCTGCAATGCCTCTGGACTTGAAAACAAACAAACAAACAAACAAAAAAAAAAACCGGACGAAAAAGCTCAAATAGGAGAGTTATAACGCAATGTACCATGAAACACCCGTATGGTACAAATTGTGCCATAAGATCCCGAAAGACTAGCCTTGGCTGGCTAGCTGGGGGCTCCGTCCTCAGACCCCCACGTTTGCTCGGCCTCTTAAATCTCTTAAACCCACGACCCTACCGAATTTCAAGTTTCTTTTCCTATTTCAACTATTTAAAAGACAAGATTTTGTAACCCATGACAACTTCCATTTAAATAACATGGGAATTTCTTCATCCCCCCTTTAGACCCCTTAAAAACTAAAAATATTCACTTTTGGCAATTTTCCTGTGGGTTAGTCGCGGAACGCTACAATCATGCCAAATTTCATCATTCTAGTCCTGCCGGAAGTGCCTAAACATTTTGGAATGTAGCAGATGTCTCATATAAATAACATGGGAAAGGTTTTTCAGTTCCCCATAAAAACACCCTAAAGTTGGAAAGTTTCATTTTTGGTGATTTGCTTAGGTAATAGTAGCGAAAACTTACAAGCATACCGAATTTCAAGTTTTTATTCCAATTTCAAGTACCTAAAATATGAGAGTATAGGCAAAAAAAAACTAACAGAGAATTTCTTCATCCCCCCCCCCTTTAGACCTCCTAAAATTTTAAATATTCACTTTTGGCCATTTTTTGTGGGTTAGTCCTGATAAGCTAGAATCATGCCAAATTTCGACTTTCCACGTCAATCGGAAGTATCTGTTATTTTATATCAGTGAATTCATATAGTAGGATATTAAGTTAAAAAAAAAAAAAAAAAAAAAAAAACAAAAACAAAACCAGAGTACCTAACATCGAATTTTCAATACCAGCACGAATCTTATCAACGTAACACCAGGAATAATGAAACGTCATTACTTTCTCTGCTGAAACATAAACTAGTACTGTGTCGAATTCATTCACTGTCACAGCAGTTAAATTATGAAATGATCTTGCAAAAGAGACTCGGACTTATCAGTACAACTAACTAACTAAATAAATACTTATTTCGGTGTGTATTTTATCTAAAACATGGTCATTTCTCTTATTATTATTTTCAGCGAACTTATCAAGTTCGTTACTGAATTCTCAATGTCTTTGTGTGTTTGTGTGTCTGTTATTTGCGATCTTTTTTAATTTTGAGTCTTTCATTCAATAGAGCATGAAAACTCATCTGAAAGAAGTGATGGAATTTTCACTCTTACCGTTCTCGAGATATTGGCCAAGAAAGTTCCGATTTCGGGAGATTGAAGGAGCCATATCTCGAGAACCGTAAGTCATAGAGAGATGATATTTTGCGAAGTTTTTAATTTTGAACATGTGTCTTCGTAAAACATAATGTAATAGAAGGTTTTAACAGAACTCTTAAACAAAACATGTGGAACAAATTTAGTACTCAAGGAAATTATAAATGGATAGATATATTACAAGAATTGTTTAATGAGTATAATAATAAAGTACATAGAACAATTGGTATAAAGCCCGTAGAAGTTAGTAAGAAAAAATAATTGTTTTTAAGTTTGTTCTAGCAATGCTTTTGGAGCATTCTCAGCCTGTTTATTTTGTATTTTTAAATGTTTTATTTTAAATACGTTTTCTTTTCAATGTTCTTGCTATGCTTACTATTTTTATTTTTTATTATATTAGTATTTGTTATTATTGACAATGTAACTATGTAGTAGACCGAGTGGCAGACGAGGCACAAGCCTTAACTAAGTCTTGAATAAATTGAAATCGAAATTGAAATTTCTGTCCGCAGTAGAATACGCGTATGAGCATGCAACTGTGGAGACAAAAGTACTCTTTTGTGAAATTACCGTGACATGAATTATGTACCATGAGGGCGTAACTGCAATCGTAATATCCGGAGCAACAACTGCTTAACACTTTATAAACATTATTAAGGTGTCAACAAGCTGAAAACGCATTGGAGTCGACGTAATCATATGTTTTCCTCCCAGCCTTCAAGGCAAAGCGTCTTCTGTTTCCAATTCCCTATATCTTCACAACTACTGCTGCACGCTTAAGTATGACGAATACATTACGTCACGGTAGTTTCAAGACGCCCTCCTGTCAACACAGCAAAGGGGGGTGTTATCTGTCGCTCAACAGCGAACTCTTTGAACCGTCCTTCAAAGTACAACTGATTCACTCGGTATAATAATCATCGGAGTACAAACTTAAAAACCAGTTTTCTCATATGAGCCAACAGGTGCAAATTAGAACACTTGGTTTGCAGCCCGGTACTAGCAGATCAAAAAGAATGAGACAAACTTCGGCGACTGTTCTAATGGTCGAACCTTAATTAGGTGGTAGGCACTGCTTTAGGGCACAACATAATTTGTCAGTTTAGAATTTGAAATCTTAAAGAAACAATGGGTGACGAACTTCGAGAGCGTGTAAGAAAATTGTCGGGTTTTGCCCAAAGATTTCGTGTTAACCGTGTCAATCCTATGGCAGGTGTTCCTGAACATGGTGTCCTGGACAACCAAATTCAGGAGGCTCCAGCGAATATGGAGGATAGACGGAGGACTCCATCGGTGATTTCATCCAGAAGAGGCAGTGATGCTCTGGCCTCCAGAAGAGGCAGCGATGCTATTACTATCACCCAGATGACCAGAGAAGCCTTACCCAGGTTGGATAACTACCGTAATCTAACCTCTGTCCAGGCAGCTCAAAGGCCTACGCTGGAGGAACTCCATGGAGACGAAAGAGATAAGGTAAAAAATGCTAAATTATTTTCCATTATTTATTAAGGCTGTTACTGACGTTTTGTTAAAGTTTTATCTCATTTTCCAAAATGGTGGTAAAATTGTTTCTTTTATTCATCAACGATCTCCCTGATCATTTATCATTAAGTGACAAATTGCTTTTTGCGGATGACCTCAAAATATACGCTAGGATAAAGACCATTCATGACTGTCTCAATTTACAACACGACATGGAAAATATTGCTAACTGGTGTTCCCTTAATAAACTTAATGTAAACGTAAATAAATACAGCATTTTATCGTTTACTAGAAACAAAAATCAAATAGAGTTTAGTTATTAATTAGAGCTTACAAAATAGATTAAATTCAATCAAAGATCTCGGGAGTTACATTCGATACGAAACTGACATTTAATAACCATATAGTGAATATAGTTAATGAATCTTTCAAGATGTTATGTTTCATAATTAGAACTGGAGAGGAATTTAATAATATTATTACACTACAAAAATGTATTATTCTTATCTCCGATAAAAACTGGAATATGCTGTTGCGATCTGGAACTCATCACAACAGCAAAACTGACACTAACTGGAAAAAAGTCCCTTCTAAATTTATCAAATACTTGGCATACAAGAGAACCGAAATCTATCTATCTTATGAAAAACTACCTTAACATTAATAAACAACCTCTGTATCCCTACACTTGAACAAAGACGAAACGTGATAGATTTGATTTTTCTCCATAAAATATTACAAAACGAGTTTAACTGTATGGATCAAATGATCAACACTATATTTTCATGTCCCGATACTTAAAACTCGTGCTGATAACGCTGGCCTGCTCTATTGCAAAAAAGCAAGGACTAACGTATTATTGGAGTCATCTATCTGGAGAATAAGCTCTTCGTATAACAAAATATTTATCGGACACAAAGGAATTGACATATGTAATATGAACTGTAACATGTTTAAGAAAACTATTGTAAATTTATTTTCTAATACACCAACACTGTAATTGGGCTTATGTCTGCTGTGTTGGTAACAAATAAATAAATAAATAAATAAAAGAGTAACTTTAAGATTTTTACAATGCAACTTAGAAGCAGGCCCGTATAGCCAGCACAAAAATATAGGGGAGGGGCGGCTGAAGTTAGGGGGGGCCCAATTCAACCATATTATAGTTCATCATTATATTATAGTTTATTTGCAAGCCTACCGTGAAAATTTTAGGGGAGCAAGCAAAAATTTAGGGGGAACTCGGCCCCCCTAGACCCCCTGGATACGGACCTGCTTAGAAGCAAAACAAAACGTTAGGATCCATAATTTAATATTTTATAAAATATTAACAAGGTAAAAAGAAAATGTAGGCTCGGGCATCTACATCATAAACTTCAACAGGGTGTCTATTGAGTTTCATTTTTAAGTATATTTCCAATATATTCAGTGATTTTTTTAAAAGTTCTTTAGGAATAATCACTCTTGATGATTTCAGGTTTGTAATTGTTTTACCATAAAAAGAATATTTTATTTTTAATAAATTTAGTTAACCTTGATTTTTTGAAATACAATGATTTTTTTTACATTTTTTAAAGGGCTTCCCAACTCCCCTCACAGCCCTCCACTCCACCCAATGCTTTAAATGTCTAATTACAAAATTAATATAACACTTGCTTTGGAAAAATTTAGAATCTCAATGAATACAAAATTGTTTCTAAGACTATTAGAATAATTACAAAAAAAGTATTGTTGACAAATTACCAGTTTCTTGATTTTTCCAATATGTGGATCAAAATTCCAGTATTTTCAGTATCAAAATTAAATTCCAGTATAATTCAAGTATTTCCAGTATTTCCAGTATCAGTAGACACCCTGTTCAAGAGATTTTTCTAGGAGACGCCAATGCAGTAATATGTTGATACTTGAATCCTTCAAAACATATTTTACTAATTTCCTAAAGATTAGAATTAATTGTTTTACAGATCTTCAAGAACTATGAGCATAACATAAAATTTCAAAAGGTTTTGGTCTATTTTACGACGCGTACTTTCAAAAACAGAAAAAAAGAATTAATTTTCATTTTTGATTCCTAACTTTTAACCATCTACATCCTTTGATGGCACTCCATAAAGCAATTCGTGAGATTTTTTTATCCCGGACAGACAAATTAAATTACGGATGGCCAAAACCGGTTTTTATAAAAACCGGAAACCGGTTTCTAGAAAACCCGAAATCCGAAAGACCGACAAGTCGGTTTTCTCCAAACAGATAACCCGTTCGGTGAAAACCGAACCGGTTTTGAAGAAAACCGAAACCGGTTTCGATGAAAAATCGAACCGGTTTTTGAAAATGATCAAAAATCGGTTTCGGTTTTCCTATAAACCGAAAACCGAAAACCGGATTTTGTGCCCACCACTAGTTTAAATACATAAAGGACTTTTGGTAAACCAAGCTCTTAAAAATTGAGAATACTTAAAACAATATGTTTAATATTTTAAAACAAGAAATGTTCAGAAGTTAAGTTTTTTCATCCATTGACACATGTGAAGAAACCGTTACACATGTTGAATAGGAGTAAATACATTCAACTCTATTTAAATTAGTTTATACAACACACGTCAGACCTTCTGAAACACATTTGTACATGTTTTTGTTTTCTTCGTACATGTAAAAGAAAGGAAGCAAGACAAGACAAAACTATACTTTATGAATGTAAACACGCATTGAAATGTACTTTGGAAGGTTGTTTCCCAAAATACTTACAATGGTGCAATAGTCGGAGAACAACGCATGAAACTTACCTTTGTATAAGACTAAAGGTCACTGTTTTAATTCATTTGAAGTAAATTTTAGTTACAAATAATACAATGTGATAAACTTCTACATTACTTAAAGTAGTTCATGCATATTATACGCTGAACAAAATTGATTTCGGACTGCTATTTAATTTTCCAAATTTCTTCAAGCAAATACTGAGGAAAAGTATAGTATCCGCGCTCAAAACATTCCCACTGGGCGAGCTTTGATAACAGTTATTTAAACAAGAGGCGCCATTTGTGAAGGACAGGGAGATAATTGGTCGCCTTAAGTTTGGGAACCACACGCTTTTCTAACAAATTGTTTATGCCAGTGGAGAATCTTGCCCCTCCCACCTCTTCCTGGCAAAACTTGAAATAACGCTACTGATTTAAGGTTATTTTTAACGTCCAAATAGTTTGTATCTAATACGATAGATGGAGCCACCGTCACCAATGTTAACATATACAACAAATAAAATTAAAACAATGAAAAATAAAATGAATAATTCAAAAACAACGCAAAGACGAATACAGTCTGCTTAATGGACGTTACAAAATCTAGGGAATGGTGCATGCCACTTTCACATATTGTTATTAGTTTCATTGTTAGAGGCCACCATTGTTAAATAATCAATCAACTTTATCTGCCAAACTTTCTACCAGAAACTGACCAAACTTGGTACACTCATTTACTTGGAGAAGGAAAAGTGGGAGGGGAGGGAAAAGTAACCTTAAACAAACATTGACAAGTATGGTAGTAACTAATAATAGCTAACTTTCGATCTATTGCGCCGTTTCCCATAAGACTAGATTTGGCATTGTCTTGTCTGCAAAGATGTATTGCAGATACTTTTGTTTCTTTTGAAAGAGCTTGCTCTTATCGCATCTCCAGGGTAGCATTACTGTTGCGTGATAAACATCAAGAATCCTCAATTCTCTTAAAAATGATATGGTGTACAAATTCCATGCTTCACTCATTAAATTGAATTGTCAACATTTGACACAACTTAAAGTCTTAACAAATATTTAAGTTAGCTGAGTTAGTTTCTCTTATTTTTACATTTCTTAAAACTGATAGAAATCTTTCTCCAACTAAAAAATCTAAATAAACGAACATATTTCGAAGAAAAACATAGTTACCATCCTAATTTGAAGAAAACACAAAGCATAAGCACCTTTTGGCATTTAAACACTAACATAGACAATATAGAGTGAAATAGGCAAAATACATTTTGTTTAATTGAAGCAAAGTCCACTCAAATGAACTTCAGCATAGTCAATTTTATCATATCTTCAGTATTAGGAAAAACAAGCATTCGGTCTCTACTTATATTGTTCAGAAATTTACTGGTTGTCTGGGGATAAGGTTCTGATACAGTTGTTTGAGCTTCGTGACGAAGCAAGGTGAATCTTCATCAGTTCTAATTTAATACACAATTCAAACGATTCCACATGACACTCATTTCTTACTGATTTGACGAGCATTTTTTAACATCTGAATACTCTTAACTTGAGCTTTTGAGATAGATCTGTAACCGTGATTTCTGTGCAAGACAAGATACGGGCAACAATCAAGAGGCTAAGCTTGTGATGCAACCGTCTGGAGTAAGAGAAATACGATTCCTTTTGCATACTGAATAGAATTATTTTAAGCATTAGGAATTAGATTTCTTGGCTATCGGCATCTATGGTCATGTTAGATCTTCACTAGAATTAGGATTAGGAATTAGATTTCTTGGCTTTCGGCATCTGGCCATGTTAGACCTTCACTAGAATTAGGATTAGGAATTAGATTTCTTGGCTTTCGGCATCTATGGCCATGTTAGACCGTCACTAGGATTAGGATTAGGAATTAGATTTCTGTGCTTTCGGCATCTATGGCCATATTAGACCGTCACTAGGATTAGGATTAGGAATTAGATCTCTGGGCTTTCGGCATCTATGGCCACATTAGCCAGTCACTAGGATTAGGATTAGGAATTAGATTTCTAGCCTTTCGGCATCTATGGCCATATTAGCCCGTCACTAGGATTAGGATTAGGAATTAGATTTCTGTGCTTTCGGCATCCATGGCCATGTTAGACCGTCACTAGGATTAGGATTAGGAATTAGATTTCTGTGCTTTCGGCATCTATGGCCATGTTAGACCTTCACTAGAATTAGGATTAGGAATTAGATTTCTGTGCTTTCGGCATCTATGACCATGTTAGACCGTCACTAGGATTAGGATTAGGAATTAGATTTCTTTGCTTTCGGCATCCATAGCCATGTTAGACCATCACTAGGATTGGGATTAGGAATTAGATTTCTGGGCTTTCGGCATCTATGGCCATGTTAGCCCGTCAGACATATAAGGGATGACGTCCTTCGGCGATCACAATGCCCGGGAAATTGTGGAGGAAGAAAGCGGTCTTGGATTATTGTTAAGTACCATCCCGGTGTTTGCGTGGTGTAATTGAGAAAAACCCAGGAAACATCTCACTCAGGATGGCTGATCTAAAAAAGCCATTACACCTTTTCGACCGAGTGTCCCCTTTCCCCGAAAATAGAGCTCAGGACCTTTCGCACCAAAGCCGAAAGCGTTAGCGACTATGCTACATGCGGCTACTGATATACTGAGTGATTTCATTGATTTGAGTGAATAATCCCTTGCCGGTGATGCTATTGAATGTATCGTCGAACATTTGAGGTCACTGGCGTGTCAACTATATCTGTATTTTCTAATTTGACCTTTTAAAAAAACAATCGGATGACAAATTGCCTTTCTAGACTCGGAACATGGACTTCCTTCTGTTGAAGAAAAACAACTTATCGAACTGTTTTGTGATTCGGTGTTGTTTCCTGTTTCAGTCTAAGGCTATTTATCCTGAAATTCCCAAAAAGGACCGTAAGACATTTGTTGCCATTTTCTACTAGTTATCTGTGCGACACAACATTTTCCCATATCCAACATGAAAAACAAATACAGGATGTATTTAATGTGAAGCCAGATCTACGTCTGAAATTATTCAGTTTTGTTCCAAACATACGGAAGACGTTTGGAAATCATCAACCATCACATTAGGAGAGTGATGAATTTATATTATTAAGTATAATTGGTAGGATTGTATTTTTGCGAATATCTCCCTTTATAACAGTATTATCATAAATGAAACATTTAGTGTTGCAAAATTGTAATTTACGACTTCACTTTTACATGTAAATATATTTTAAAAATTCATTTTCCATTTCATGGGGGCTCACGGAGAATTAGCAATTCGTACAATGGCTCTGCGACATCAGAATCTTACAGAAAGATTGGGAAAAGCTATTTTGAAGTATGTCAGGCAATATCATCCTGCCGTTATTTACATCCTACAAAATTTCAGCGTTTTCTTTCAATTAGTTTAAGTGATAAAGTTACCGGGGGCGTTTTGAGGATAAATGTTCCATCTTGTAAATTGAAAAGTATTTATGCCCCGTGTTAAATGGTAGCCTGTAATTCACCCACTCCTGTTCCCTTTTAACCTGAAAAGAAAATAAAATTAAATAGATTTTGACACATACTTAATTTACCATGTTCAATAACGAAATGTTATTACCATTATTTGATCTAAGGCAGAGATGGTATGGGTCAATAAAAATTTGACTCTTGACCCACTGAACTACCACCCATTCTGACCCACGACCCACGACCCACCATGAACCACCACCAGTGGCGTATTTACGATTTTGTTTCGGCGGGGCTTTGCTAACTTTCGGGGGGAGCTTTGCTTAAAAATGTGAAAATTCTGCAAGATATTTCATACACTTTACTATAGTAAGTAAAATTTCGCGGGGGGGGGGTGCTTAAGCCCGGAAGCCCCTCCCCTAAATACGCCACTGACCACCACCTTCGTGACTCACTCTGATTCACCACTCACCAAAACCCATCGTCATTAACTCTGACCCAGGATTCACGCCCTCCTGTCCACTGACTAAAGAGTTTACACTTGTAATAAAACAAGGCTGTGAAGTTATCACTAATAGGAGTCTGGATTTCTACGATCAATCGTTCAAGCACCGCTCTGTTGCAATAACAATGGATCTGACCTTTACGATATAAAATGGTGTTTGTCATGGACCAAATTACGATGCATTTCAATTTAATTATTATATATAATTATTTCCTTGTTGAATTACAGATACTTTTCAGTGGAAAATAGGATGAAATTTGAAACTTTCGAATCAAAGTAAAGTAGGCCAACGCAAAACAACAACAACAAAAAAAGTGTAAAATTGGACTGTGTCTGGAAAGCAAGTAATAAGTCCTATTGCTATTATTACAATTACAAATATAAATACCCAAAATTGGCTGAAGTTCTTTTTTCAGTTACGCTCAGGTCGTGAAATAGAAACAAATGAAAAAGGAAGAAAAATGGAGGCTCTGAAAGTAAAAGACAAATTCACCAGTGTTAAGAAGATGATGTCTACACTGGACTGAGCAGAGTGGATCGGTGTGTCAGAATGAGTCATGTTGGGTTGGTGGGTTACAACCTGTTGTCATGGTTCATTTGGCCCACTTGACCCACTACCACTAACCCACTCCATCTCTGATCTAAGGAATAGAGTTGGATACAACACGAGACGTGACAGGGCTCTTCTAATAGAAACAGATACATTTTCCAACACGAGACATTACTTTCACTACACTTTTGGAGAGGCTCGGACTGGCCAGGGAAGGAGTGCAAGAATCTCTGCCGGGGCCCCCTCTCTCTCTCTCTTAATGAATATTGAATAGCATGGAAAGTAACATAAAACACGTCCGTTGTGTTGGAGCATAGTTACTCATTGTAGTTTGTTTTGTTCCCAGAGTTCGGTGGCCCCCCAACATTGAATGTAGTTTTGGGGTCCCATTATTGGGATCAGTGGCGGCGGTTGGACGTTGAAAGTGAGGGGGCAAGACATGATCTGAATATTTGTATATAAATGTTAGTTTTCCTGGTTGTTTCTAACATTTTGTTTGACGAAAGGTTGTATAACTAATAAGATACTATATTTTCAGTTAAAATACCGTATATCGTATATAATAGTTTATTAAGTAAATTGAGAAGAACAACGCAAGTAGATACTAGCCCTTTGTACTCTTAAACAACGAAAGTGTAAGAAGAGATTTGATTCCTTGCTCATGAACATCTTAAAATTCTGTCTGGAAAATTGTGTGATCAGATTATTTAATAAATTTGCATAACAAATAAATAGAAAGGATAATATTAATCATAGTAATGAATAATGATGCTTGTTTTGCAAAAGTTATATTGAAACTGAGGATTAATGAAAAACTTAATATTTAATTCCACACATGCTATTAAATGTATGTTATTACTTTTAGAAAATGAAAGACAGTAAATACTACAAGCATATGCTACGACATTTAAAGCAATATTTGCTTTTGCAACTTCTTGAAATATGTTCGTTGCCATTAGGTGCAGATTTCACTTTCTTGGAACACATCAAAACACAACAATACTTACAATCCACACTTCAGTTATACAAAATAAACTTAAAACCTAGAATTATGTTCAATTTACTAAATTTTATTGTATATACACTCGTACATCCTTAAACACAACACTTCACTCGTATATTACACTACAAAACAATGGAAAAGGTAGAAGTTGTTTCTTATCACGCTCTTTTTAATCGATATTCCTTACTTTAGAAAGAAGAAAAGACATTTTAGGAACTGTCAATTTTTGTGCAATTAAAGAATAACTTGTGAAATAGGCCCTACTGTTTTGCATAATATTCTTTCGATTAGCTTCAAAGCGGCTCACTAACATATCGAGCCCTTGTAAGAAGAAATGAAAGTATGCTGAAATTGTGCTCCAATAGGTTATTTTTTCGGGTTATTTTCTGTGGCGATTAAAACGCAATTACTGTAGCTTTCTTTACTCCACGAGAAGACAACCAATACGTATTCACGCAACAGCAAATATTATATGGCAGCATTTTTTCCTATTAATCAGTAACACATACAAAATCGTTACATTTCCAAATGAAACTATATACATTAATTGGTTACTTAAAAAAAGTGCGGGGGCAACTGCCCCCCTTTGCCCCCCCTAATCGCCGCCCATGATTGGGATAACACAAACAGTATTGCAAACTCCTGCTTGAGGTCCTTTGTTTGTGGTCTACTATAAATATATTTCAACAATATGAAGAATGGGGAACCAGCATATTGTCTAAATGGTATTGCGGTCTCATGAATGCCGAAATGAGACTGATTTTTATAAAATCCTGCTGGACCCTCTGTTAGTCGTTTGACAAGTTATTGCAACACCATAAAGAAACAGAACAGATCTTTATCCTGGGGCCCCATTACGACGCGTAAATGAAGCTGACAGCTTTATGAAGAAAAGCCATTCTCCATCGTAAAGGTTTTACAAGACTCCGTTAAATTTCGAATTCTTCTTCTTCTACCATAATAATAATAATAATAATAATAATAATAATAATAATAATAATAATAATAATAATAATAATAATAATAATAATAATAATAATAATAATAATAATAATAATAATAATATGTTGCCCTAAATGAGACTCCTGCCGGAGCCCTATACCCCCCAGTCCGAGACTCCTTTTGGAGACGAGACAACCTGAACACATGTCCCGTAGGAAAACGAAATAATAGGTCATGTAAGTATTCTTGGTAAGACTTGGTCAATCATTGAAAATGTAAGCATTGGGCTATTTCGCAAAATCTCCCAACAACCCACTTGAACAATCTCGGCTTGTTCTTTTAACACGTAGATTTCTTGTGTTTCCGCCTGTTATCACAACCACTTGATTCAAGGAGCCAATTATGTGTTTACTTAGCGAAAGTGAAGTGAGTGATTGAGAAAAGTAAATAAAACTTTAGATTTCCCCATTACATGGTTCAATCACATGCTTTCTCTTCTCTGTTATTGTGTTTTCGAGAGTTTGGCATTTATTCGTTCAATACACCGGAAAATAATCACTTTCGCTTCAGTCAATAATAATTTTAAAAAAAGTTTAATTGTTGAAGTCAGTTTGCCACAACGCCAACACTCCAACAATTATCTCCAAGAACGACTACTACGTCGAAACAGGTCTGTACTTGGTGAGATGGCGAAATGTAAAGTAAAAAGTAAATATCAAACATAAACACCTCTGGTATTCTATATTCAAGAAGTCAGGATAATAAGTACACTAAAATTGTACGGGGGTGATTCGGAAAGTAGTGTCTCCGAGGTGATACCTTTATTTGTTTGACAGGTGGCACTGATACAGGTATCAATGGAAACTTTGCAATGTCAGCCACATATGGTGGATCATTTTTCAACATAGTCCCCATTATGGGCAACATACTTGCGTCAACGCGAAACAAGATTTTTCATGCCGTCGGCGAAGAATTGTGGTGGCTGCTGGCGACACTATTGCCGAACTGCTGTCAAAAACATTTTGCCAGCAGATTGGACAACTTTCAATTTTTTGGCGGGGGCAGGACGAGTGGCGGTACTCCATCGACTGCGATTCGTTATCGGGTGGTAATGGTGTATCCACGATTCGTCGCCGGCGACTCGTGGGCGCACAACTTTCCACAGTCAGAAGTTCAATGACCACTGTTTCAGCAACCGGACGTCACCACTAGATGCTATGGATTGCTCCATTACTCTGGAACGAGAAGATATAGGAAGTGTAAGTGCTGTTGAGTTTAACGTCCCGTTCAGCAGCGAGGCTATATAAGACGTGGACCTACTGATTAACGTGGAATCCGAACCACATGAGCTCCCGCCGGGAAGGTGAAACAAGTGATATTCTATAGCTTAAACGTCAATGCATTAATGATACACAAGTCAGAATGTTTGCAGTACTATTAGCCAAGTAGTGGGCTTGGGGGCATGGCTTTGTGAATCAAACTCGTATTTCTAATTTGCTTCATTCTTTCCTAACTCATGTAAATTAGTTGTGCATACATTATATGCTCCGCTGAAACCAATGTTGATCAATTTTGTACAGTTTTAGTGAGCACTCGAGAAGGGCATAAAGTGGTCAGATTCAGAATCGCGTAAACAAGCCACGGAGAAGTAATCATCGACAAACCACTTCAAATCACTTCGAAATTCAAACTCCCTTAATCAATCCTGAGAGAACTTTCTACTCTCAGAGTGCTCGCTAATGGGAAGGTCATAGAATGGTCAGATTCGGAATGACATGTGTAACATGAAGGAAATATGATGAGAGTTCA
The DNA here is from genome assembly GCF_964235325.1 of Thermobia domestica. Lineage (NCBI taxonomy): Eukaryota > Metazoa > Arthropoda > Insecta > Zygentoma > Lepismatidae > Thermobia > Thermobia domestica. The sequence goes on from NC_137465.1 coordinate 10,443,597, forward strand.
ATAAAGTTCAATTGGAAGTTAAAAAGGAGTTAAATAGTTGTCGACAATGGAATAGAACTTAGTAGTCATAGAAAATAGTAAGAAACGCTATCTAATTTCTTAAACGTTCCTAGACCCCTCATTGTCCAAGGACATGACGAAGACAGATGCCCCCTAAGTATTAAGAGGTATGGTCTAGACAAGGTTTACGTGGCTTTAGTCTGATGTTTAAACACAATATCAGAGATCAAGACAAATAGTAACTCTAATAAAAGCTTGAAATAAATGAGCGGGACTAGTGGGAGATTCTCGACAAAGAGGAAGAAGAACATTGTGCAGACTTGACAGACGTGTGAGAATTCTCAAACACATATGAAAAGATTAACGATTACATTTGAAGTGCAAAAGGTAAAGTGTTCCTGGATGCTTTTCAATTGGAGTAAACAAACGAGTTATACGTTTCCTAATGATATATAGGTTACGAGGGTATTTCCAATCTTTCCCGGTCTGCCACTGAAATGTGCGAATGGCAATAAGCCGTTAATGGCATATAGTGTCACGTATGAAAGAAATAATATATAAGTTCACTTGTGTAACTATGACAGCAATGTGACCACCACTAATACTTTCGTACTAGATCTAGTACCTTTTATAATATTTTAGTGTTCTAGTACGTTCACCAACAAATCTAATAATTTCCTCCTCTTCTTTTCTCATAAATACATTCGGGAGAGAAAAAGCAATCTCATGGAATTTGTCCATGTACGAAAATTTCACTGTTCCTGCCAACTTTTTCTTCTTTTTTTCAACAATGGTATTTACAAGAGCGGCAGTGGGACATAGGTGCCGTCCGGTCGCCTCCTCCAACGAGAAGGAATTCTGACACTGGTTAGCTGTTTTTCGCTTGATAATTCATAGGACTCAGGAAACGAAATGATAAACTTAGTGTTTCTTTATGAATCGCGGCAAATGCTTTTGGGGCAAATGTTAGGGTAGAGGAAAGAAAATGAACCACACAGCACTATTTACAATGTGGAAAGATGAGATGTCACCAGCAACAAGAATACGAAGAAACGGCACGGCAGATACCATCTATAGACGGTCCTTGGCCGGGAAGAGAACGGGAATACCATAGAGTTATAAAACTCTATGGGAAGTATTGAAATATCTGAAAATAAAATGCCTTATTTGTTTTTGTGAAAGTGCTTTGCACGGTTTGTATCGAATTTTGACTCTAGAAAAATAAAGTTGGGGTTCTTTCAAGAATGTGGGGTCACTCCCCTACCCACAGGGAAGAGGGAGCTGCAGAAAAACCTTTTAATAATATATTAATATGATTAGGGTGAAAGGGGAACAGATAAAATTTTAGTACTTTTTTCCCAGATCTAGTACTTTTTCTGCATAGGTTAGTATGAAATACTTTTGCTGGGTGGTCACACTGTATAACGTCAGTTCGTTGGAGGCAGCCTTCCAGTCGGTCGTTGTGCACTTAGCTCTCATAGTGCATGGTATGATCCAGTCTACACAGCTGTTGTTGTCAAGGCTTAGGCTCAAGACTGAGTGATAAATCTCCTTTTCAAAACAACTTAGAGAAGAACGAAAATCGTTAATCTACGTTAGAGCTAATAAATGCTACAACTACAAATCAATTAGGGTTGCTAACTCTGGTAAATAAAAAACCGGAACCCCCAAAATTCCCTACCCTAACAGCACAATTACATAGCAGGCATATGCCTATCATGTTCTCTCAGGTACATGGGAATGTGTCCAGTATGTGCCTTATATACTTCTGAGAAAGAAATCACATGGATGGCAAGTGAGTCACAGTCTATGTCCACCCCTAGGCACATGCCTGACATGTACCTGGGGAACGTGCCTAGTATGTTCTAGGTATGTTCCCCATACCGTAAGCGTCCATGAACCACAAAATTACTCCCCCAAAATATGTTAAATCGTCTATATGCGTAAAGTCTTTACATTAAGGTGAGTCTAAACAACACTTTAAACAAGTAAATAAAATTTAGGGCTACACTAGGGCGCGAACGGCCCCTAGAACAGGAAATAAGACATACAGTACTGGCACAATTATTATGGATTTTTTGGAAAAAACATAATTTTTCTACAAAAACGACATTTAAGCAAACAAATAATAATGCAAATCAATTTTATTCACAAATAGTGAGTACGTCAATAGTAAACAACTATTTTAATATTTAGTTTGTTCACCCTTTGCATTGACAAGTGCTTTAACACGTCTGGGTGTTCCAGTGATCAACTTCCTGCACAATTCCCTGATTCTACCTGAATGAATACATACTTTGATAAGACGTTGTATGAGCTCTGCTTTGGTCGTTACGGAAACTTATTTCATCTTTCAATACAGACCATAAACTCTCAATCGGATTCATATCCGGGGAATTTCCAGACCATGAGAGCACTTCTACACCATTTTCTTCAAACCAGGTCTTCACTGACCTTGCCGTATGACACGGAGCAGAGTCCTGTTGAAAAATCCAAGGTCTATCGTCAAACCAGTCCCTTGTTTGAGGTAGCAAACGTCTTTGTAGTACTTCTTTGTACTTATACTGGTCCATGGTGCCATCAACAATCTCCAAACGAATTGTTCTATGCACAGAAATGGCTCCCCAGACCATGACCTTCTGAGGGAATTTTACAATCTTCTTTAACCATTCCGGTGTAAATTGCTCACCTGATTGCCTTCTTACAGTCTGCACACGGTCGTTAAGCACTGCAACGATAGACTCGTCACAGAACACAATCTGCAACAATACAGGCCACAAAATAAGGCGTTGAACAGCTGATGAAAGTGATGGGAGCAATTGAATAACGAGTAAGCTTAATGACGTGAAAGTCTGCAAGGCTTAAAATTGGAAGTTAAGTTTAATATTTTGCATAATTTTAATTATTTGTGTTATTAACGTTTTTACATGAATATTTTAAACTCTTTCCTTCTCCCCTTGCTCAGATGTCCAGTCAACGTGAGCCTCTGCCCAGGCCTTGCGAGCCTGTTTCATCTTATCAGTAAGGCGAGGCTTTTTTTCTGGGACGATATGCTTTTAGTCCACCTTCCAATAGTCTCTTATTTACTGTTCTGCGAGCAATGGTAGTGCCCTCTGCTTCAAGTTAGTTGGAAATCATTCTGCAAGATGCTCTTCTGTTGTTAATTGCCATTTTAATTATTTTTCTGTCCACTCTCGGTGTTGTTTTCTTAGCTCTACCACATTTTCCAAACCTATTTGATGCCAAACTGTGGCCATATTCCAATTTCTTCTTGATATTACTGACGGTTTGAGTTGAAACTTTAAGTTTCTTCCCTATTTCTTTCTGTTTTAAGGTGGTTTCTTTCAATAAAACACTAATCTGTCCAACTTTGAGAGAACTCAAATCACGAACTTTGCCCATGTCTGCTCAATTGCATAAACACATTAGAAAATCTGGGAAAAAAAAGTTGGTATTAAACTTGAATGCACAAGCACACAAAACTAAAGTGATAACATGCAAATGGCAGGCGGACAATGCAATAAACACACATTTCTCCACGCAAATGCCAGACTATTACTGAGCTCTGTCCAGACAATGCAGTGATTGTGTCAGGGTTGTCAGACATTTTCTCTCTGTATTGCCAGACACTCCCGTATAAGACTGTAAAACCAACCTAAAATAACTAATAAATATTTGTTTGGTACTGGTGTGGTAAAGTAAATAAAATATTAATTAATAAAATTGTTTGCAAGACATTTTTGCACAAAAGTTTTGTCTTTATCAAAAATCCATAATAATTGTGCCAGTACTGTAGATGTTAATAAAATAATTATGTTTTTTTAGTCACGAATAATAAATAATTATTTTTGTCAGGAAATCTTAAAGAAAATAAGTGAAATTTCAAAGAAAATTAGTCTTATGTAGATAGGTTCTGCGTACAAGGGCTTAAACTAGTTATGCAAAAGGTATATTCCGGGTCCGGTAAAGAATTTGGTCCGGGACAGTGATTATTGGTTAAACATAATAAAACTACCTGGAATATAATTTATGCACAAAAAGCAAATAATAATAATAATAATAATAATAATAATAATAATAATAATAATAATAATAATAATAATAATAATAAGAAGAAGAAGAAGAAGAAGAAGAAGAAGAGGAAGAAGAAGAAGCTGGAAACCAAAATTTGCCGGTTTTTTCATGCCTCAAAAACACTAGCTGCAACATAATTTCTTTTGGCTTTGTAGCTGGCCCCCCCTCAAAAACGACGGGCCCCCTACATAAACCTGCTGGCTACACCCCTGTATATACCTAAAGGACGTACCTAGAACATGACAGATATATGTCACAAATGACGACATAAAAACAAATGACTGTTAGAATGCGAAAGTGAGCCAAGTATATAAATGCTATATTTGTGGTACATAGTTGCAAATATCAATTAGGTCTAACAAATACCTAAAACTGTAGGTAGCTGAAGTATATACTTAGCACATGAATATCATATGTGCCAAGTGTCGGGTACCTAAAAAGTAGCTGGGACACCTAAATGACACATGCCTAGCACATCTTTTGCTGTTAGGGAATGATATAGGTCTGACCCATCCATAGGAAGGAACAAAAGTGTATTAGCATCTGTATTCTGCATATCCTTAGTACATTTACTAACTTTAATAGATATATTGTGCTATAAATGAGAAACTGAAATCGGCATTGATCATTTTTTGGATTTACCAGTAACTGACACTTCTTTTAAATTCGAAACAGATGAAAAAAAGTATATTAATCTTCACGTAACAATTTTGGATTTTGAAAATGAAATTTATTCTTTAAACGTATGCTTCAACTGCAAGAAATTGTGATGGCCGCGGTGGCTCAGTGGTAGAGTGTTCATCTCTGGTGCATGGAGTCCTTGGTTCGGTCCCATCTCACTCCAAGTGAACTTTGTGATGGACAAACACTGTCTGCGTGGGTTTTCTCGGGATTCTCCCGTTTCTTCCCACTTTCTTCATTCCACCATTTCATTCATTTCTCATCACCATTGTCTCCTTTCGCCGAGTCGGTATAATCGTAGGACGTAAAACAAAGATTTCATTTTACAGGATATTGCTTTAAGAATTCCTTTTTCACTTTCAATAAATATATAAAATTCCTTACAAGTAAATTTCAAATTTTCCCTGATACAGTCCCTGTCATCTCTTTAAAATTATCTAAACAAATGAATAAAATATATTAATCGTTGATAGGTGGTGAAAGGTGACAGTTTTCTATTTACAGAATGAAATTTACATTTTGAATCTATACTTCGAACTAGATGAAAATTACTTCGAACTAGATACAAATTTGAAAAAAAAAAGGTCATAAAGGGGCTGGTAAGAAGTTTGTACCGATCACCGGCTTTAATCAAAATAATAGCAATATTTCCGACCAGGCCGATGAAAAACCGGCCAGTTGGCACGCCTAAAATCAATGCTGGTGTGTATGGAAGTTATTAACAAATAAAACTGTCAACTCTGGCTTTTGGTCAATCTAGAATCGTCACTTTCATAAAACGCCTTCCTGGATAACGAAAAAGGGTGTCAATCGTTATTGGGACATTTCATGTCAAATCAACAAGTCATCAGACTTGACCATCTTAGATTTTTGTAAAAATTGGTGCACAGCTTTATTACAGTGGGAGATGAAAACATCCCAAATATTACTCGAAAAGTGGATAATTGTCTAAATTCAAATGAATACATCAAGCAACAAATGAAGTTGAATATAAATTGGTTTGATGCTGCAGGTAAATAGCTATAGGCAAATGGTTATCGATCTGAACCCAGATATTCACATGGTAAATATCTTGCAATATTTGGTTTATGTTGAATTTTGAATCGGATCCCATTGAGTGCCCACAATGCAACTTTGTGATGTTTTAATGCACATACGAGACTACAGTCTGGACAATTTTGAACAAATTCAGAGGGACATTTCTGTGCGAAATTCAAAATTCAAATTTGAATTTGAATTTTTGAGGTGTTATTTTTTATTGTACAGGCTTTTTCAATATAATGCAACCTGTAGGGCAATTTTTAAGCTTACAATGGTGTTTGTTCCATGTCTCTAGTTCACATATTAACCATTTTATGACAATTTTTAATAATCACTGTAACTGAAAAACTGCCCATTTTTGAAATTTTTGAACACCCTGTATAGGGACACTTTCAAGAAGAGAGGGCTAATATTTGGGATTTTTTCATCTCTCACTGTAATAAAGCTGTACACCAATTTTTATAAAAATCTGAGATTGTCAGGTCAGATTTTGTCATTTTATTGGTTGATTTCACATGGAATGTCCCTCCTGTTAGTAAATGCTGCGACCATAAGATTAGTATTGTTACGTACAGAGTGTCATTAACAAGTAAGTGTCATGATTCTAGTTTAGCGTCAAGCCAGAATCACCAATTCTTCAAAATAACTTTCAAGACAACAAAAACGGTTCCAAACGTTCGTGTAACCATAATGTGGTTAGCACTGATGTACGGAGAGTTATTAAGAAATAAATGTGGTAATCCTGGCTTGACGTCTTGCTACAATGACTACCTTTCCAACATAGAGGAAAAAAAAGGTGCTAAGGTTAGTGTTACGTTAGAGCATGTTAGTGCCACAAGCACAACGGTACTGCTGCTGCGTACAGAAAGTTATTAACAAATTAAAGTGGTGATTTTGGCTTAACTTTGTTTCTTAAAATTAAATTAGTCAGTTTTTCATAATCATTTATAGAAGAACAAGAAGGGTGTCAATCGTTAATGCTGGTTAGTGCTACAATCACGTCAGTGATCATATGTACCAAATTTCACATAAGTAAATCCCCACGCTAAGCGGGTTTGCATATCCAGGCTCCTAACTATGAAAATATTTACGATCACTCCAACCCCAATCATTTCACAGATTCATCCTGTTGTATATAAGTTATTAGGACGTAAAATTGAATGTAATTTATACGAAAAACCCTTTTATGCATTGCAAGACCTGTAACGTCCAAATATTCACCACAAACTTAAAGTTGTATCGACATAAACAAACAAAAAAAAAAAGTGTGGAGCACGAAACCACTTTACACAAAAGTCAAAAGAGGTCATTGAAGACATAGCACCTGGTCGAGCGGTTTGTGTCACTAGTCTATCAATCAGAAGTTTCTGTGTTCAAACCCTGTAGAAAATATTCGTTTTTTTTTTTTCTGAAAAGTGTGTTCCTATTTTCATCAGAGAACTGAGAACATTTCTTTGAATAAATCTTTGGAAACTACTTTTCTCTCAAATTCGGTTAGAAGCGAACATTATATGAATTGCTAATCTAAAATCCACAGCTGAGAACAAAATATTAAGTATGTTCAATATGTCATTATTATCATTTGATTTGTAATTAAAAACTAATTATAAGCATTGACGATTTCAGAAGATTCTCCCCGGTAATGGTCAAGATATGAATGAGAAAAAAACTGATAAAACATTATTAGTCTACTTTGAGCATGATCGAAAATAACTTATGGCCATGAAGGGGAAATTTATGTCGACAGGGTCTCAAATTCTCCGACGGGTCATGACCTGAAATTATCATTGTTTGAAAGGTTTCCTTAACAAATAGAATATTATATTTATTTCTCGTTCTACGTTTTGAAATGGAAAAATCATAATTTTAAATAGAATTATAATACGATAAGCATAAAGATTTATACAACTAATGAAGTAAATATCCTTGTGTAAGTTATCGATTTCTATTCGGATTAAAACTCGAATACTCATTTGCATTACACTTTAAAGTAATTCCTCTCTATATATATATTTCCTACTGGAAAGCATGTTTAACTCCAATTACTTAATCAATATTTTTAATAATATATTTTTATTGTAATACTCTTACTATTCAATGTTGTATGCACTTAATTTCTCAAAGCAAAACCTCACAAATGTATAATTGACTAGTAAATATTATCAAATAAATTATCATTTAGTTTACGTAAATATTGCATCGCCTGATTTGAAACTTCGTATTTTAAATAATAATAATAATAATAATAATAATAATAATAATAATAATAATAATAATAATAGTAATAAAATCATAGCCATATCTTTATCAGAATTTCAGGCTTAGTCAATAAATGAATTCAACATAGTCTCTATTCGAAGCTCTATTTAATCGAATCAGATAGAAATACGAAGAGGAACTTCGAGAACAGGTAAAAAAAAATGTCACTTTGGTGGGTTTGGAAGTAACTTTTAAGTTGTTTTTTTTTTTTTTTTTTTTTTTTTACAGACAAATGCCTTGGACACTTTTTTCTTTTCTTTAAGTTAACTGATTCACCGAACGTATCTGACATATGAGTAACTTTTCTCTATTTTCTACTCGGTTATACACGTTTTTCCATTAACCTTGAACGACAAGAATACGAACACAAAAACATCCACATAGGTATGACAGTTAAAATTCCTAACTACCCCCACGGGGAATCGAACCCGGGACCACATACACCTCAGGCACACGTGCTAGCCACTAGACCAGCGGGAAGAGCAAATGAAATGTATTTTGTAGTGTCTGAAGTTTATAGCTATTTCACCCTGTTGTAGTATGTCTATTGATTTTTTAATGTTTACCGTATTCGTTACTTTGAGGAATGATATATATTATTGATATAGGCTTTATTACATATTCGGCCATAAATATTATATAAATTATCAGAATTATTCATGATCTTCCATGGAAATTCACTGGTGCATGCACAGTAGACAGACAGTGTAATTGGAAGATGAGTTCAACAGAGATTATATATTCCGCCGATTATATTTTATTTAATAACTATTTAGAAGAGATAACGAAAACGAGTCTACATAATGAAGATGGAATTTCCGTAGAAGATAGAATGGTGAGGTGTATACGGTTTGGGGTTGATATGGTTGTTGTTGCAGAATCTAAAAAGAAAATTAATAAGATGTAGAAAACTTGAGAAAGGCTTGTGAAGAATATGGGATGAAAATAAATGTTAGAAAGACAAAATCCATGGTGATTGAAACGAAGCGATCGGTGTGAAATATAGAAGTAGGAGCGGGAAAAAACAAGTGATTAGTTTTCGATATCTGAGTACTATTACTAGTGATGATATGACATGCGAACGTGAAATAAAAGCAAGGCTAGAAATGGCGAAAAGAGCCTTTAGGATGGAGGAAATAGTATTTTGAGGGGACCACGAATAGAGTTGTAAAGAAAAAGACTCATAAAAGGCTTCGTTTACTGTATTTTACTGTATTTATAGGACATAAACATGGACGAAACTGTAGAAACTGTTAAGAAGGAACTGTATCATGACGGATGTGCTAGAGGGTATGGTGGCAGGGAAGAGAGGGAGAGGACGAATTAGACTATATAGAAACAGAATTAGGCTATTGGCGATATCAAAACAGAAAAATCGTATGTGAAGATGGAGAGGTTAACAGAGGATCGTGGAGCATGGCAGCTTCTCAGCTGCGGTAAGTGACCCGCTGGTAATGGCGGAATACTTCTGATATAATGATACTGATTATGCATAGTAGGAACAGAAATATCCACTTTACTGTCATTGCTAATACGAATCACAATGCAAATTTCTACAGGTTGTCAAAATACCTCGCTCTAAAAGCTGTAGAAAACTATATGTTACTATGCGAGGGAAAATCATAGGTCGAGCAACAATTAGACAAATTGCCATTCAGATAGCTAGGGGTATGAGCTGTGACGAGAAAACAGTGAAGAAATTGATTTAGCGGTATGAAGAAGGTAGTGAATATTTCACATCTTGGCCAAGAAGTAGGAGACCAATAATAATAATAATAATAATAATAATAATAATAATAATAATAATAATAATAATAATAATAATAATAATAATAATAATAATAATCCCAGGAATTTATATTTATTTCCAGCAAGACTTTTGCATACCCCCCTAATATGTTTTTGTAAAACGGCAATTATAAAATTGTCAAGCTGAATTTGAAAGTCATAATAAGTAGTGCTTTATTTATTTATTGCACAATTCTTTTATGCCAGTAGCTTTCGCCACCTTACTCGCTCTTCATGCTTACTCAGGAGGAAGCTGCGGGTCCCTAGGTTGGGAACTACTGCTTTCCACCAAGGAATTCAGACATCCTGTTAGAAATTTGTGTTCTGACCAACATCAGAAAGTTGTGTTCTTCTGTTTCTACTGCGCATACACCAGTGAATTTCCATCGAATATCATGAATAATTCTGATAATTTATATATTTATGGCCAAATATGTAATAAAACCTATATCAATAATATATATCATTCCTCAAAGTAACGAATACGGTAAACATTAAAAAATCAATAGACATACTACAACAGGGTGAAATAGCTATAAACTTCAGACACTACAAAATACATTTCATTTGCTCTTCCCGCTGGTCTAGTGGCTAGCACGTGTGCCTGAGGTGTATGTGGTCCCGGGTTCGATTCCCCGTGGGGGTAGTTAGGAATTTTAACTGTCATACCTATGTGGATGTTTTTGTGTTCGTATTCTTGTCGTTCAAGGTTAATGGAAAAACGTGTATAACCGAGTAGAAAATAGAGAAAAGTTACTCATATGTCAGATACGTTCGGTGAATCAGTTAACTTAAAGAAAAGAAAAAAGTGTCCAAGGCATTTGTCTGTAAAAAAAAAAAAAAAAAAAAAAAAAAAAACTTAAAAGTTACTTCCAAACCCACCAAAGTGACATTTTTTTTTACCTGTTCTCGAAGTTCCTCTTCGTATTTCTATCTGATTCGATTAAATAGAGCTTCGAATAGAGACTATGTTGAATTCATTTATTGACTAAGCCTGAAATTCTGATAAAGATATGGCTATGATTTTATTACTATTATTATTATTATTATTATTATTATTATTTAAAATACGAAGTTTCAAATCAGGCGATGCAATATTTACGTAAACTAAATGATAATTTATTTGATAATATTTACTAGTCAATTATACATTTGTGAGGTTTTGCTTTGAGAAATTAAGTGCATACAACATTGAATAGTAAGAGTATTACAATAAAAATATATTATTAAAAATATTGATTAAGTAATTGGAGTTAAACATGCTTTCCAGTAGGAAATATATATATAGAGAGGAATTACTTTAAAGTGTAATGCAAACGAGTATTCGAGTTTTAATCCGAATAGAAATCGATAACTTACACAAGGATATTTACTTCATTAGTTGTATAAATCTTTATGCTTATCGTATTATAATTCTATTTAAAATTATGATTTTTCCATTTCAAAACGTAGAACGAGAAATAAATATAATATTCTATTTGTTAAGGAAATCTTTCAAACAATGATAATTTCAGGTCATGACCCGTCGGAGAATTTGAGACCCTGTCGACATAAATTTCCCCTTCATGGCAATAAGTTATCTTCGATCATGCTCAAATGGACTAATAATGTTTTATCAGTTTTTTCTCATTCATATATTGACCATTACCGGGGGAGAATCTTCTGAAATTGTCAATGCTTATAATTAGTTTTTCACTACAAATCAAAGGATAATAATGACATATTGAACATACTTAATATTTTGTTCTCAGCTGTGGATGTTAGATTTTCAATTCATATAATGTTCGCTTCTAATCGAATTTGAGAGAAAAGTAGTTTCCAAAGATTTATTCAAAGAAATGTTCTCAGTTCTCTGATGAAAATAGGAACACACTTTTCAGAAAAAAAAAACGAATATTTTCTACAGGGTTTGAACACAGAAACTTCTGATTAATAGACTAGTGACACAAACCGCTCGACCAGTTGTTATGTCTTCAATGACCTCTTTTGACTTTTGTGTAAAGTGGTTTCGTGCTCCACACTTTTTTTTTGTTTGTTTGTTTATGTCGATACAACTATAAGTTTGTGGTGAATATTTGGACGTTACAGATCTTGCAATGCATAAAAGGGTTTTTCGTATAAATTACATTCAATTTTACGTCCTAATAACTTATATACAACAGGTTGAATCTGTGAAATGATTGGGGTTGGAGTGATCGTAAATATTTTCATAGTTAGGAGCCTGGATATGCAAACCCGCTTAGCGTGGGGATTTACTTATGTGAAATTTGGTACGAGAAGTTATAAGTTACTGAAGCGATTCTGACTTGATGTCAAACTAGAATCACCATTTGTTTAAAAAAAAAAAAAAAAAAAAAAAAAAAAAAAAAAAAAAGTGGAGAATAAAAGGAGTTGAGTTGAATTTCAGTTTAGCGTCCCTTTCAGCAGCGAGGCTATGTGAGACGTGGACCTACTGATTAACGTGGAATCCGAACCACATGAGCTCCCTCGGAGAATTAAAGGAGTGTCAATTGTTAGTGCTATTATGTGCGGAAAGTTATTAACAAATTAAACAGACGATTCTGTCTTGACGTGAAACTAAATTCGATATTTGTTAAAATGACTTTCAAGAGATCAAAACTGATGTAAATCGTTAGCGCTACGTTAGTCCTGATTAGCGCCACATTAATTCGTTAATAGCTTCTCGCACTTAAGAGAACAGTGTGCTTGTAGTACTAACCAGCACCAACGATTGGCAGACTTTTTTGTTTTCTTTGAGGTTATTTTGGAAAAGCTGTAAGCCCATCACCACTTTGGCACGAGTACCTTGCACCACTCCCAACTTTTGGAAGACGTACATAGTATCTCTTAAATTAAAAAAAAAATCCAAATTAAAACAAAAGTTTGGCAGTATAGGATCGGGGTACCAAATTTCACAAAATTAAATCCCCACGTTAAGCGGGTTTGCATATCCAGGCTCCTAACTATGAAAACATTTACGCTCAGTCCAACCTCAATCATTTCACGAATTCAACCTGTTTTACGTATGTTATTAGGACATAATATCGATTGTGATTTATTCTAAAAACACTTTTATACATTGCAAGAGCTGTAACGTCCAAATATTTACTGAGAACTCATAGTCGTATCGGAATAAACAAAAGCGAGTATGGAACAGTAAACTGCTTTCACAAAAGACAAAAGAACATGTGCAAAGGCATACAAAACGGTCGAGTGGTTTGGGTCGATACACTGCCAATCACATGTTTGTGTGTTCAAACCCGGTAGCAAGTTGTTTCTTTTTTAAGTGTCTTCCTATTTTCATCCGGAGGCTGAAAATATTTCTTTGAGTAACTCATTGAAAACTTCTTTTGTTTCAAATTCGATTAGAACGGAACATTATATGAATTGCGAATCTTAAATCCATAGCAAAAAAAAAAAAAAAATATATATGAAGTATACTCACTACTCCATTATCCTCTGATTTGTAACGAAAAACTATTTATAAATAGTGGTGACTTCAGAAAATTATCCTCGGTGGGAATTTCAATATGCAGGTAGAGGGCAAATATTCGTAGTCCATATTGAGCACGATCGAATATATGGTCCTGAAGGCGGAAATTTCTTAGCTCGAGAGGAGTCTCAAATTCTCCCTCAGATCACGTCCTGAAAGCATCATTGCTTAAAAGCTTTTCGTAACAAATATAATATTACACTTGTTTCTCGTTCTACATTTTGAATTGGTAAAATCATAACTTATAGAGGATTATAATAAAAGCATAAAAATTACAATACCAATCATGTATAAATTATCCTGTAAGTTACGAACTTTGGGTCAGATTAAAACTCAAATACTTGTTTTCGGATTGCACTTAGTAGTAAGTCCTCTCTATATAATCCTGATTGGAAAGCCATGTATAACTCTAATTAATTAATCAATATTTATACAAATATTTTTTTTTATTTTACTATTTTTACTATTCAATATTATACACACTTCATTTCTAAAATCAAAATCTCGAAAATGTATATTGTACGAGTGCAGATTCACAAATAAATGCTTATTTATCATATATATTGGTCTCTATTCGAAATTCTATTTAATCGAATCCGACAAGAACACAGACAGAAACATCGAGAACAGGTGAAAAAAAACAGAGAAAAAAGTTCCGTAGTCGGCGGAGATTCGAACTTAGTTCGAATGGTGCTTTATAAGCCGAACGCCTTAGACCACTCGGCTACGGTAACAAGTAATGATTTTAGCAAAGGCTTCGAGTAGTAGTTCTTATTACAGTATAACCTTTCCTATTGCCTAAAATTTAAACCTAATTTACTTTGATATAATATATCTATTAATTTGTTTCATGAACACGTTTTCGTTACTTTGATGAATGATGTATGTTGTTGTTGATATAGATTCTATTACACGTTCATTCGTAAATATTATAGAAAGTATCAGGGTTATTTATGATCTTTTATGGAAATTGACTGGCGCATGCGCAGTACACAGACAGTTCAATTGAAAGGCGAGGGAAGGCAACGCTAACACACTGTTAGAATGTTTCCCTCGCAAACAGTAGTTCTCAACCGGGGGACGGCGGGACGCACTTCCTTCTCCTGTGGTGGCGTGAAGGGTTTACGAAGTCCCTTCGTTGTGTTATATTTCTTGAATGATTATGCACAATATCAAGTCACATCTTCTACACATTTGGAAGTGATAAATCGAAGTATAAATAAATCGTCCTCCACACACAGTGATTGTTGCTTTTCCAAGATTATAAACTGAAACACTTTTTATTTCAGCAGAATATAAAAGTTTCAATGGGAGGGGTACAACCCCCTCAACCCCCTGAGTCTTTGATATGTCACCGCCTAAACTGTAACTTTCAAGTTAGAATCGAAAAATGGAGACATGTGACCTACTAAATATATATTTAGTTCATTATACATTTTCATAAATAAAATATCTACAATTACAATGACAGTAAATGCTAAGTAATTATTGTAAATCTTTGTACTTTCATTTTCCCTCTTTCTTCTCAACTGAGCTTGAAAAATGTAAAAATGGCAGGTTAAGAATTTCAAATATTACGTATATTTTAGCGTATTACGAAATTATATTTAATATAATCCGGCAGGATCACAAACAGAAACGTCAAGAAAGAGGTAAAACCAAATTGTACTGTGGTGGGATTCGAACTACTCTTGAATGGTGCCTCAGAATCTCTAGCCGAATGCCTTAGTCCACTCGGCTAACGTGACAAGTTGAAAACATAGTAAGCGTGTTTCATGTTCAATCTTTTGTTACAGTATGAAATTTATTTTGTATTTTCTGAAGTTTAAGCCTATTTTGGCCTGATGTAATAGTCTGTTAAAATTGTTTTATGTTTACGTTATTCTTTACTTTGATGAATGATGTTGTTAATATAGGTTCTATTACGTATTCGTTCATAAATATTACAACAATTGTCAGGATTATTTATGATCTTTCATGAAAATTGACTGGTGCATGCGCAGTAGAAACAGAAAGATGCACTTTACCGACATTTGTCATACACGCCAGAACGCAAATTTCTAACAGGTTCTGAAAATGCCTCGCTCTAAAGGTTGTGCAGAACTGTCTGTTGCTCTGAGAGGAGAAATCATAGGCCGAGCAAAAATGGGACAAACTGTGCCTCAGATTGCTAGAGATCTGGGATGTGACAAGAAAACGGTCAAGAAATGGGTTCAGCGACATGAAGAAGGTGGTGAATAGTTCAGGTCTCGGTCAAGAAGTGGAAGGCCAAAAGTGACAACTGCAGCTCAAGATCAAGCTTTAGTTACAGAAGTAATCAACAGACCTCTACGCCACACGTCAATCCTCTTGGACAAAACCAGAGAATATAATTGTTCTCACGAAACAATAAGAAGAAGATTATTGGGGGCTGGTCTACACTGTTCAAGACCCGCCAGGAAGACTCTCCTGACTGAAACTCATAAGGCCAGACGAATGTAATGGGCGCAGAATAACATAACCCAACCTCAGTCATATTGGGACTTAGTCAACTGGACCGACGAGAAGGTTTTCAAGTCTAAGCAACAAGGCAGAATTATATTGTATAGACCGCGCGGAACCAGGCATGCTGAACAAAATATTATCAGAACTTCTAGTTCAGGGCGAATATCAGCACACTTTTGGGGATACATGACGGCTGCTGGTCCTGGAGATTTGGTTGCGGTGCCTGAGAGAATGAACAGCAGTGTTTACATTAATATCCTCGAAAATACGTTGTTACCGTCCTTAGAAAGAAACTTCCCCGAACAGAAAGAATATATATTCATGCATGACAACAGTGCTGTTCACACTTCCCGGCAAACACGAGAGTGGCTAAGTGAACATCCAGAGTTAATTTGTATTGAGTGGCCCCCTCTATCACCAGATTTGAACTCAATTGAACATCTGTTGGCCTACATGGTGCAAGAATGGGAAGAGAGACGTGAAGACAGAGACTAAACGTTTCTTCAAAATCATGTTATGGAACTGTGGCAACATTTTCGTGACACACCGTCGTATTGCTCGAGACTTGTATCTAGTATCCCCTCCAGACTTCAAGAAGTTATTGACTCTGGAGGTGATTACACGAAGTACTAGTGTGTCATCTTTTGTGTAAACATTTATTTAAGTTTCATTTATTTATTATATTTTTTCAAGAACAATACTTTCGTTTTTCATTCTTTTCCTTTGCTTGTTTACTTATTAGTTCGTTAAAACTTAAAGGAAGAGTAGTATATCTTCAAAAAGTATTTGTGAATTTACTTTGAACGTTTCTAAGAATACATTTACTTTTTTTTCTTACTCTATATCATGCCCAATATTACTTTTATTTCAGTTAATTAATAACTATTTCACATCTCGGATAAAAGTATTATTGCCATTTTAACGATGTTTTTCCTTTTGATTGTGTAATTTCTAGCTTCATTGAATTATCTCAATTCGAATGAATAAATCGCATTTTGTTTATTGTCCCTTCCTTAGCTAGGTTCGAATTCGAGAACAATGTGGTGTAATTTACGTTCTTTATTCTTCATATTGTGCAGTAATGACAATATTGATTATTTTTCATGAGTCCAGTTGATCAAACCTGGTGACTCGTTACGCAATAACAAGCGTAAAATACATTTTAGCTTTTCTTTATACTTCACAGCGATGAAACATTCTGACAGTGTGTTAGCGTTTCCTTCCTCGCCTTCCAATTAAACTGTCTGTGTACTGCGCATGCGCCAGTCAATTTCCATGAAAGATCATAAATAACCCTGATACTTTCTATAATATTTACGAAAGAACGTGTAATAGAATCTATATCAACAACATACATCATTCATCAAAGTAACGAAAACGTGTTCATGAAACAAATTAATAGATATATTATATCAAAGTAAATTAGGTTTAAATTTTAGGCAATAGAAAAGGTTATACTGTAATAAGAACTACTACTCGAAGCCTTTGCTAAAATCATTACTTGTTACCGTAGCCGAGTGGCCTAAGGCGTTCGGCTTATAAAGCACCATTCGAACTAAATTCGAATCTCCGCCGACTACAGAACTTTTTTCTCTGTTTTTTTCACCTGTTCTCGATGTTTCTGTCTGTGTTGTTGTCGGATTCGATTAAATAGAATTTCGAATAGAGACCAATATATATGATAAGTAAGCATTTATTTGTGAATCTGCACTCGTACAATATACATTTTCGAGATTTTGATTTTGGAAATGAAGTGTATATAATATTGAATAGTAAAAATAGTAAAATAAAAAATATTTGTATAAATATTGATTAATTAATTAGAGTTATACATGGCTTTGCATTCAGGATTATATAGAGAGGACTTACTACCAAGTGCAATCCGAAAACAAGTATTTGAGTTTTAATCTGACCCAAAGTTGGTAACTTACAGGATAATTTATACATGATTGGTATTGTAATTGTTATGCTTTTACTATAATCCTCCATAAGTTATGATTTTACCAATTCAAAATGTAGAACGAGAAACAAGTGTAATATTATATTTGTTACGAAAAGCTTTTAAGCAATGATGCTTTCAGGACGTGATCTGAGGGAGAATTTGAGACCCGTCTCGAGCTAAGAAATTTCCGCCTTCAGGACCATATATTCGATCGTGCTCAATGTGGACTACCAATGTTTGCCCTCCACCTGCATATTGAAATTCCCCCCGAGGATAATTTTCTGAAGTCACCACTGTTTATAAATAGTTTTTCGTTACAAATCAGAGGATAATGGAGTACTTCATTTTTTTTTTTGCTATGGATTTAAGATTCGCAATTCATATAATGTTCCGTTCTAATCGAATTTGAAACAAAAGAAGTTTTCAATGAGTTACTCAAAGAAATATTTTCAGCCTCCGGATGAAAATAGGAAGACACTTAAAAAAGAAACAACTTGCTACCGGGTTTGAACACACAAACATGTGATTGGTAGTGTATCGACCCAAACCACTCGACCGTTTTGTATGCCTTTGCACATGTTCTTTTGTCTTTTGTGAAAGCAGTTTACTGTTTCATGCTCGCTTTTGTATATTCCGATACGACTATGAGTTCTCAGTAAATGTTTGGACGTTACAGCTCTTGCAATGTATAAAAGTATTTTTAGAATAAATCACAATCGATATTATGTCCTAATAACATACGTAAAACAGGTTGAATTCGTGAAATGATTGAGGTTGGAGTGAGCGTAAAATTTTTCATAGTTAGGAGCCTGGATATG
Source organism: Thermobia domestica (assembly GCF_964235325.1). Taxonomy (NCBI): domain Eukaryota; kingdom Metazoa; phylum Arthropoda; class Insecta; order Zygentoma; family Lepismatidae; genus Thermobia; species Thermobia domestica. The sequence goes on from NC_137465.1 coordinate 10,462,177, forward strand.
CAGACCCGCTTAACGTGGGGATTTAATTTTGTGAAATTTGGTACGTACATCTGTAAGTGTGAGTGGTTAATCTCTTTCCCTTTTATAGAAAAAATTGACAAAAATGTAAATTTCGGATACTTTTGACCTAAGTTGTCCTCTTAGATGAGATACTATTTATTACCTTATACGGATACATGGTAGAGTATAAGGATTCATTTTCTTCCATCCGACTATTTAGAAACGAATTTTTTTTATTTATTTTTTTTTTCAGTGAGGGTAGCATTTTCAAACTAAAAATGTTCAAATTAAAAGTTTTGGAAACAAATTTTACAAAAAAATCTAAAATAAAAAATAAGTGCTATCAATTTTTAAACTTAAAAAAAAATATGTTTTTTAAAAACTTACTTGTTTCCTTGATTTCGGAGCTTTCTGTGATACCACATTTTTTGCAGTTATTACTTTAAAGAACACATTTTTTGACTGGATTAAAAAAAATGTGTCGAAGTGGCTCGGGCCAGTATTAGGACACACTCGAAAAGATCCCTTAGTTTAGGGATTGGTACATTCTTTTTATTAATATTGTTTTCGAAGGACGCACTATTAGCACATTTGTTGGAATAGTTTAGAAATTGATTAGTTCTGGTGGCGAACTACGGGTGATTCTGGCCCCAACCACAAAAAACCGTTCATTTGGGGGCTTTCCGTGATAGAACATTTTAAACACATTTTTTGGACTAGGTGTTAAAAATTTGTGTCGAAGTGGGTAAGAAGAGCTTCACGGGACAGCTGGAAATATATTACAATATTTTCTTTTCTCGGAATGAGACCTACACTTCATATGAATAATATACACACCACATAACATAATATACCTTGAAAATTTGGAAATAATTTTACTCTTTAGATAATGTTAATTTGTTCCAAATGAAAAACTGTCTTACATTGATTCAGTAGTATATTGTGAGTAATATGTTGATTCAAAAATATGGTTTTAAAGGTTTTACAATACCCGTACATTTGAATCAAAAGTTTCAATAATTTGCTTCACCTACGCTTCTCCAATGAAACTATTTGACATGAGCTATTTGCAATATGATGGTTATCACTAGACTTTTATGCAGAAACAAATACGGAGTATCGATTTAAAAATGAAAGAAAAAATTGTCACTAATCTAAGCATGAATGAAAGTATGTCTTTTGAAGAGTGGTTGTGAAACGCCGCATTTTGTTTATTAGTATGATCGTTCTGACCAAAAATATATTTTACATGTTCAGTGTAACGTATTGAGATTCGAAATAATAATTGAACGAAATATACAACGATTTAATTCAGAATATATACTGTTATGATGTAATTTATTCTAAGAGCGCTTGTCAAACTACGCTTAGTGTAAAAATCAGTGAACAATGAGGTTAGGTAAAAGTCCTTCTTATTTAGGGTTTGGTCCTATTTAGGCCCCACTCCTCCCGTTACTTCAATCTTTGTCCTATTTGAGTTCCGAAGTGACGGAAACTAGCATCGATCGAGGAACGATATTTTTAAACTAATAAATCTTATATAAAACGTATCAAGTACATTTGTGTTGCTCTTGGGGAGCACGACTAACTTTTGCGAGGGCTGGCCTCCGTGTACTCCCATCCGTAACTACGAGCAGTCCGTACCGTGGAAAATTTACTGCTCAGGGCGAGAGGATACGACGGCGTCCTCGCACCTGCGAAGGATATCGACAAATCAGCCGCGAAGCGCCACCATGTTGACGCAAACCGTAACAAAATTTTAAAAAATAAAATCTACTTTTTCTTGATTTTGAGTACTTTTTTCCTTCCATTTTATGTATGTGCATATGCATTTTCCTAACATGAGTAACATTATAGGACCACTTTCTAAAGCGAGAAGAGAATTTAAGTAGATACTAGTAATATTCCAAGTAATATTTCCTCTCTCTTTTTTATTTCCTCCCGAATTTTGCACCCCTTAATTCGGCGCCCGGGGCCGTCGCCCCGCTCGCCTTCCTCCATGGCACGGCAGTGGCTACGGATCTGCCTGCAGACATGTTGCATTGTAATGCAGGTTAAGTAATATACCAGTATTTGTTTCTGTATACTAAGAAAATAGTTTTCCCCCAAAAATGTTTCTGCCCCTTCGCTTGGCCCCCAGAGAAATTAAAACTGGCGTCGTCACTGCACCTCAACATCATGCCATTACTTCATTGTACCAAATTTCTCATTGAAAGCTGAGCTGGAAAACGTTTACGAATCAACTAAGGCCATTAATCTGTTGTTCAGTGTCTAGAAGGCCCATCCACATCGATAATCATCTGTTTATTCTGCCAGTGTATGCAGAACATTAACCTTGTAGCTACACAATACGTACAATGTCATTGTCAGGGTTTTTAAAAGCAAAGTATATGTCCCTTTTAACTTTTTATCAACTACTGAGCTGATTGCGATATTGAAATTTCAAGGTCAAGAAAAGAAAGAAATTAACCCATTAAGTACTATTTACGGTGGTCGTTAATATTAACTGTGACGTTATTGACAACCGGTAAACAGCTTGCATGAAGTATCGCACAAGAACTTCATCTTTGTCGCCTTCATTTCTTTATCTTATATCGATAGTAAATACAGGAAATGGCAGGTTTTTCCCTTTTAAACTAGTTTAACAGAAGAAAATCTAGTTTTAAAATTTACGCAAATTACGAGTAACTATTGTTAGTAAAGTTTATTTTCTTTCTTTCTTTTCTTTTTTTTTTCTTACCATGCATTGGGTTTGCTGCCCTAGTAATATAATATTAAAACATTGAGAAATCAAGAGTTCAAAACACAACAGTAGCTTAAATACCTAGGAAATTAAACTTACCACCAGGGGCGGCGATTTGAAGGAGAAAGAGGGGTCAGTTACCTCCCTTTCTTAGATGTGACCCCTTAATGTATATACAACGATTGGACAAAAAATCTAAAAACACTTCATACAGGACACGTAAATTTGGCCCTCCACTGTACAACACTTGTTGCGGTTGCCGATCGTTTTTTGTTTTCAATGTTTGATGTGGACCTTCCTCTTCGGTCAGCAGTAACCAGTTCACCTGTGAGTGTCGTGGTATGAAAATGGTGCGGTAAAATAGGCGACCTGACAGACTTCTAAAGAGGCATCATCGTTGGTGCACGTCTGGTTGGATCTTCAATGGCAACAGTGGCGAACATTTTGGGGGCATCGAAAGGCACTGTGCCCAATGTCACGAGGGCATACACAATTCATGGGCAAACGACGTCTGCAAACCACAATAGTGGTCGAAAGACAATCCTGTCAGATAGGGACCGGAGGTCATTAAAACGGATTGTAGCAGTTAAAAAGAAGACCACTGAAATGAAAATTACGTCTAAACTCAATTCGGTCTACAGAACCCGGTTTCATCGAAAACAGTGCGACGGGAACTTCATAAAATGAAAATTCATGGCATTGCCGCTATCGCCAAACCTCTGGTCACAGCAGTAAATGCGAAGATGCGTATCCAGTGGTGCAAGGACCACAAGGCGTGGACTCATGAGCAGTGGAAACACGTAATGTGGTCCGATGAATCGACCTTCACCTTGTTTCCAACAACCGGTCGTGTTTACGTATGGAGAACACCGTCACAGGCCTATGATACAGACTGTCTGCTCCCAACTGTAAAGCATGGGGGTGGTTCTGTTACAGTATAGGCAGTGATATCGTGGTTTTCTGCAGGTCCCATCATAGCCCTGCATGGAATGATGAATGCTAAGGCCATTTTGGGGGGGAGACAGGTTCTACCCATGGCCCAAATATTGTTCCCTCATGGCGATGGCATCTACCAAGATGATTTGGCACCCTGTCACGCTGCAAGCATGGTTTGAGGAGCATGACCAGCAGCTATCACACCTCCCCTGGGTCCCACAATCACCAGATCTGAACATCATTGAGCCATTGTGGTCTGAGTTAGAAAGGCGCGTTCCGGTCTCATTATCCTCCACCAGCATCCCTTAAGGAACTGGAGCATGTTTTGGAGGAACAATGGAACAAAATTCCACACACCACGATTCAGGAGCTGTATACGTCCATTCCACGTCGGATCCAAGCTGTTTTGGAAGCAAAAGGAGGCCCCACACTATACTAGGTATGATTTTAACACGTCTGCAAACGTTTTAGATTTTTTTTGTCCAATCCCTGTAGTTTCATTTCTAAACGTCAAGTTTTTACACGCGTTACTGGTTTGTAGGAAAAAAAATGGTGCCATATAATACCTGCCGTTGCGTGAGTACGTATTGGTTATTTGTCTTCCCATGGAGTTAAGGAAGGTACAGAAATTGCGTTTTAATTGCAATTCAAAGTAATTAAAATTTGAAATTACGCATTTCTTTAAATTAAGAATATGCTTGTAGTATTTACAGTCTTTCATTTTGTAAGAGTAATAACATACATTTAATGGCATGTATGGAATTAAAAATACTAGTTGTTCATTAATCTCCGGTTTCAATATGATTTGCTATGATTAATATTATCCTTTCTATTTATTTGTTCTGCACATTTGTTATGAAATAATCTGATCACACAACTTTCCATACAGAATTTTAAGATGTTCATGAGCAAGGAATCACATCTCTTCTTACACTTTCGTTGTTCAAGAGTACAATGGGCTAGTACCTATATGCGTTACTCTTGTTAATTTACTTAAGAAAATATGAAATACGATATACGGTATTTTAACTGAAAGAGATAGTATCCTATTAGTTATACAACCTTTCTAGGGATGCGCACGAGTCGAGTCGAGTCGAGATTTAAGCCTGTCTCGACTCGTCTCGAGAAAATCTTGTCTCGACTCGTGTCTCGACTCGACAGTCTCTGTCTCGACTCGACTCGAATTCGAGTCGAGACGTCTCGAAATTCAAGTCGAGACAAAATATGCAGGTTAAAATATACACACACATAAGCCAGACCATTATGACTACCTGCCTAATTGTTAGTATGTCCACCTTTTAGCAGGAATAACAACGGCAACGCGTCTTGGCATGGTCGCAATGTCCCTCGGTGGGTCGCTGGAGAGTTGGCACCACATATGCAGACACAGGTCATCCAATTCCCGTAAATTCCGGGGAGAGGGTGATGCACCCTCACGTCACGTTCAATCACATCCCAGATGTGTCGATTGGGTTCACATCAGGAGAGTTTGGGGGCCAGCACATCACTTGGAACTCGCTCCTGTGTTTCTCGAACCACTCCATCACACTCCTGGCCTTGCGATATGGTGCATTATCTTGTCGAAAAATGCCACTACCGATGGGAAACATGGCCGTCATGAAGGTATGTACGTAGTCTGCAAGCAGCGTGCGACGCCTCGGCCGTCACGGTGCCTTGTTCGAGCTCCACTAGACACATGGATGCTCACCTGAATGTTCCCCAGATAATAATTAAGCCGCACCAAGTTTGTCTCCGTCCCGCAATACAGATGTCAAGGAGCTGTTCCCTTGGAACGCGACGTATTCGCACCCTCACATCGTCATGATGAAGAAGATATCGGGATTCATCAGCCAATGCAACGCTCTGCCATTGTGTCAAGGTCTAGTGGCGATGGTCACGTGTTCATTTCAGTTGTAGTTGCCGATGTTGTGGTGTTAACATTCGCCATCGTTAGAAGTGTTCGGTGCACTGTGTGTTCGGACTAGTGTTGTGAAGGCCTGTGAGAAAACGGAAATTTTTGGTAAAAAAATCAGCTTTTTTTTACGGTTTTCCCGAGCTGGGGAAAAACGGAAAATTTGGGTATTATCAGGATCATCATTTTTGTTAATCACAGAATCATTTTAGTTAATATGTTAAATCAAATATATATTTCATAGAGATATCTTCATTGTTCTATGTAAAATTCCGGAAATTTTGAAAGCATTAGAAAAAATAATTTGTTCGGATATATTGGCAAAAACAGGAAAATATAGTTTAAAAACTATTTGTTGGCCTGATGCTAGTAATCTTACTTGCTGTAACATGTCTGCAACATATACAGTGGGAAGTCAAAAATCCGAACTAATTGGGACCACAGGTAAGAATGTTTCTGAAGAACCTGCTTGTACTCTAAATAACACTGTTCTTGTAAGTCACACTTAAAACTTATAGGCCTAGGAAAAAAATAAAAATAAAAATACATGATAAACAATTACATATAATGAACTTTTATAAAAACACTGACTTCACATAACGTCGATGGACACGCTATTGTTTGTTTATCACTAGCGTTAAGACAAAATGTAAAAAGCTTCTACGGACCGCGTTCGGATTTTTGACGTTAGGATTATCGACGTCCTACTGTATATACAATGTATTTCGCTAACGGAAAAATGCTTAAAGCAACAGGTTTTAATTCTACTTTACACACATATACCGCATAAGTGAGTAAATTTGAGCAGCGACAAATATATTAAGTGAAACTTCCGTTAGTTATTATTACAGACTAGCAGAATATCCGTTCTTCGCACGGGGAGAATACTTTCATTTTGGACACAAAGGGCACCAAAACGGTCACCAATGAACTTGTGGAGCCCCAAAACTATGAATTTGACATTAATATCGATAATTTTCAATTATCTTTACATGTCACCATCCCCCTTACAGTACTAATGGGGCTGAATTTGTGGATTTAAACGGCACCTTCTGTTCATCTCAGCGAGTATGGATTCGAGGCCATTTTCGATTATATATATATATATATATATATATATATATATATATATATATATATATATATATATATATATATATATATATATATATATATATATATATATACTGTATATAATGCTCAAAAAATTAGGGATTCAGCTGAAATATCACACAAGACCTTAAGATAGTGTATGAATAAGCTTGTGTTTGACTCATATATATCATACAATAAGGAATGCTTTAAGATACACTAGGAAAATGGGGCACATACTGGTGTTGGGGCACATACGGGAAACCTTGTTCACATGGATCGTGACACAAGACGGTTATGTGTGCACCTCTCGAACTGCTCACAAACAGGCAAGGCAACAACACTGATTGTTCCTTAATATGTCATATGATCACTTCGATTAGCTAACAGAGCCTCGCACACCTGCGTGGCATGGATTCAATCAGATTATCGATGAGTTTTTGGGGGTGTTGTGCCACTCATCCAGAAGAGCGACTTCCAGCTCTGGTATGGTTGTTGGATTTACTGGCCTAGCGGCAATTCGTCTGCCAAGCATATCCCAGACATGCTCAATTGGAATGAGATCCGGAGAGCATGCTGGCCACTTCATCCGAGCGATACCCTCAGCATCCAGCAGCATCTCATCCACTAACCGAGCTCTGTGAGGACGAGTATTATCATCCATGAAAAAGAACGAATCACCAATGGCACCAGCATAAGGAAGAACAAGTTTTCATGATCTCATCCCTATATCTGAGAGCCGTCAAAGAACCATCTCGGATGATATGGAGCTCAGTACGCCCACCAATGCTGATTCCTGCCCACACCATCAGTCCACCACCATGATACTGGGATCTTTCTCGCACAAACATGGGATTGTGTTCCACACTCTCTCCAGATGAAAACATGTCGGTTGTCAGGCTCCACACTGAATCGAGACTCGACAGAGAACAATACATTGCCCCATTCATTGCGTCCCCACCCACAATGTTCCTCCGCCTACGCTCTTCGATCAACACGATGTCGTGCAGTTAATGGGACACACACCATAAGCGTACGTGCGTAAAGACCACCTTCTCGAAGGCGATTGCGGATCGTTTGAGTGGATATTGTGCGTCCTGTTGTTGTTCGGAAGGCTCGCGGGAGCAGAGTTGTATTCTGACGCCGGTTTCGATTGGCTGTTAACAAGAGATAACGATCATCTCTGGCTTTGGTTGCTAGTGGACGGCCCTGTCCTTGTCTTTTTCGAATACTTCCAGTTGTTTGAAATCAGTTCCACAATCGGGAAATCACACTTTGTGCCACTCCTATGGCATGTGCCACCTCCCGCCATAACTGACCAGCTTCCAACCTGCCGACAGCTCGCCATGCCAACGATTCTGGCAAATCACGTTGTTGCGCAGTTTCACTACGTAGATTTGTGACGCACTAAACACAATGAGAAGGAAGGTATCCTGGAGCTGGAATGTGTTGGCAGCGCCACGATACAAAATGATATCTGGTAGCGCCACGTCACTGATCACGTGCACAAATGTTCCAAACGGTTCGTTTGCACGTTGGGCCTTCATGATTTTAACCTGAACTGGACAAGATACAGTGTTCTCACATTATTCGTAAGAAGTTTTACATGTGTTTTCATCTGATTCCCTAATTTTTTTGATCAATATATATATATATATATATATATATATATATATATATATATATATATATATATATATATATATATATATATAGCTAAATATACCCATTCTTCGCATGGAAGTCAAGGTCTGTGCAAGTATTACCCTCATTTCCCAGACCGCGAAAACTATGGATCTAAGACTAAATCGATCATTTTGGATTACTTTTAGATGTCTCGGTATTCCCCCCCCCCCCTCCTCTGACTCCCGGCCTGCATACAATGGTAGCTGAATTTGCAAATCATCGCTAATGGAAGTGTCACTATTGATCTCAGCGACCGCGAAAACTATGGATTTGACACTAATATCAATCATTGTGGATTACTTTTATATGTCTCGATATCTCAATCCCCCCCCCCCCGGTGCCGCATAGCATGAATTTGGAAATTAATGCGATCGGAGTTTCACCATTGATTTCAGCGACCGCGAAAACTATGAATTCAACACTAATATCGGTTATTTTCTACTACTTTTACATGTCGCGGTAAACGACCCCTGAGACCCCCCTGGTTCGAAATTTGACAAAATCGTTTAACTCTGGTCTGGAGTCTGGACCAAGGTATTCGTGACTAAAATTTGTTAACTCTTGGACAATTTTTCTGGTTTCCAAGCCGGAAAGCCCAAGCCACAATCTCATTGTTGAAAGGATTGGAGACAAACATATAAACTTTTCTTTGAGGAGAAACATATACGCGTAAATCTAGTATTTTAATATATAGATAATAATTGGAATAGTTTTATTTTCGAGTGCTATTTTTTAATATTCGCAATATTGAAATTTTTTAACTTACATTTTTTGCGTGTTTGAAAAAAAAAGAGATATCATTACTAGTAAAATTAACCTAATACAAACATTATTATTTTTTCAATTTTTCCTGAAAATCGAAAAAAACGTTTTTTTTTAAAAACGTTCAAAATTTCCGGAAATTTGACAACACTAGTTCAGACATACTTGTACTTTGCCCAGCATTAAACTCTGATCTTAGTTCCGACGCAGTTCGCTGCCTGTTCTGTTTTACCAGTCTGCCCAGCCTACGACGTCCGACATGTGTAATGAGGTGGGGGGCGCCCAAACCCTTGACATTTGGACGTCTTTTCCCCTTGGTTTCGCCACTTTTTTAAGACAATCACCACAGCACTCCTCGAACACCTGACAAGTCCTGCAGTTTCCGTAAGTCTCGTGCCGAGTGTTACTGAGTGAGTACTTTCTTCAAAATAATATTAAAAATTATATTAAGATTTTCGAGACATTCGAATCGAGTCGAGATTTTAACCAGCTGTCTCGACTCGACTCGAGTCTCGACTCGAAAATTCGAGTCGAGAAATACGTTTGTCTCGACTCGTCTCGAATTTTATAAAGTGTGTGTCGACTCGAATCTCGACTCGAATTCGAGTCGAGTCGAGTCGAGATTCGAGACATGTCTCGACTCGTGCGCATCCCTAAACCCTTCATCAAACAAAGTGTTCGAAACAACCAGGAAAACTAACATTGATATACAAATATTCAGATTATGTTTTGTCCCCTCCTCCACTTTTAACGTCCAATCGCCGCCACTGGTTACCAGTATAACAATGTTTATTGTTTTTAATATAAGACACACATTGTCACATGATCCGTGAGGACCCCTACCTCCTAACGCTTCCTTTTAAAAGAAACTTGTAAAAATTTTCACTCTAGAAGAAATTTTAAGTTGTCTTACGTAAACAATTAAGTAATTTCATCTCACCCCCATAAGAATTAAATTTTAATGTCAGAATTTGAAGTGGGGCGCAGTGGCTCAGTGGTAGAGCATTCATCTCTGGTGCATGGAGTCCCTGGGTTTAATCTTAGCTCGCGCCAAGTAGACTTGGTGGTGGACAAACACCGTGTGCGTGGGTTTCCTCGGGGTTCTCCCGTTTCCCCTTACTTTTTTCATTCCACCATTTTCATTCATTTCTCATTGTCACCGTCTCCTTTAACCTAGTTGGCATAACCGTGGGACGCAAAACTCAAAAATTTCATTTTATTTTCGCAATGTAAGTTATAGAGCACCTTGTAGACGCTTTTTTCTTCTCCAGTTTAGCGTCGCACGTTTAGCACCTAGACTAAGTGAGACGATGATGATGAGATGGACGATAATGGTAAAATAACGAAGGTGCTAGGTCGAACCAGGATAATAAACACACACAAGGTCTTTGTCTGCAATAAACCCACCTGATGGAAGCTGGGATCAAACCAGGAACCCTATGCGCCAGAGATAAAGGGTCTATCGCTGACTCACCGTGGCATTTTCTCTCTTCTTCCTCCTGTATTCATTGAGGTTTAGCGTCCTTTTTCAACATCGAGGCTATATGGACTTGTGCTTTAAAGTGGAACCGAAGTCACTGTGATGAGTTCAATGCTTCTCCACTGGCAATCAAACCTAGGAGCCCACGCACGAAAGCTGTATGCGCTGCCCAATTCGACCAGGAGAGACTGCTATTATTATTAGAGCAATTCGTTTTCTTGGAGATCAGCATAATCCTTTTGAGGGACCAAAACTTTATGAGTTGCACCTTAATGTGGAGTCTGAATCGCAACCTTTCCCATCGAGAGTTGAACTGGTAACAACCGAGGAAGGGAACACGGTGGATCAGTCATACAATGCTTATCTCTGGTGTCTGGGGTACCTGGTTCGTTCTCCGTCCAAGTAAGTTTGTGGTGGATAACATCTTTCCCGTGGGTTTCCCGGGTTCTCACATTTCCTCCCGCATTCTCATTCCACCATTTCTTCCATCATCATTTACTTGCCTTAATAATCGTCTCCCTTAATCGTGGCACTGAAATATTTCATTTTTTGGTACTTAAGCACCAAAATCACTTATCTAATCACTAGGACCTACATAGATATAATACAATTAATAATAATGACTATTTGGATGAACAAGGTACTACTTAGTGAAATGAAGTATTATGAATGAGAAACACAAACAATCATACTGTGAGTACTCGTATTGTAAAATTTACCAACATATCTCTCATAACATACGAGCGCCCAATGCCTCCATATGTTTCTTGCCTTCAGCTATTTATTGTTTCTTTTACACATGTACAATTACAACTCTTACAAAGTCCTTACTTGACTTCTATCAATTATTTCTCATTTCTGCTAATTCTCTTTTATCTAATTCCTCTCTACATCTAACTTCTTTCAAGATCCATTTACTATTTATCAATTAACTAAACTTCAATGTGTCTAAACTCAAAATCAACAACTATTTCTAACCACATCAAACACTGTCGTCCTCCTTTTCTTCTTCTGGCTAGTGCTATTTTTTAAACATTTCTAACCTAACCTCCTACACTAATTTCCTACTACTAACAAATAGACATTTTTTTATTGAAATGGGCCCACGACTTTTTTTTCTTTTACCTTTTCTGTGCTGTTTTGTAGTGAATCTGTTCGATGTAATGTAATGTAGTTATGTAATGTAGTGAATCTGTTCGATGCTTTATTTATAATTTTATGTTCGTATCGTATATGGCGTAAGAAAAGTTTGTCTTAAAGTAGGACCCCTCGAATGACTGGGAGCTTCCCTGCGGAGGCAGTCGCCCCTCATGCCCCCCACAAGTTACGGCCCTGAAACCTATAACAATACAAAGAAATCAAGTGCTGCGTATTGAAAGAAAGAGTGATCTCAATTATTACGTATAAGAAAACGTTTGTCGTTAAAAGTTCTGTTATCATTTCTCAAGCGGCAACTGTAAACAAATCAGGACTTCATGATACGGCAATAACACACGTTCTAATCAGTGCTAACACCTAGTCAAACACCTTATCGTTTTCATTTATTAGGCACTTGCAGAAAATTCAATTATTATCCGATAACATATGAGAAATGGTTTGTAATGACGGCCGGAACTTGGTTAACTCCGTTTGAAGATTCTGTAGGTCTAGTTGGAAGGACATTTTGTTTTATATAGACTAGTAAGGGGTTGCTCAGGACACTATTACAAGTGGTTCAAAGTTTATGGTCAATAAAACATATTGTAATGTATGGTAGAGAAAGGTTATACGGGTTTTCGTTTTTCTCCACCTTTTATTATAAAAGTTTTTTCTTATATGCAGCAGTAATAAAATATGTTCTCTAAGGCAGGGTTTCTCAACCTGGGGGTCCCGAAAATAAACGGAAGAGATCAATATAATTAGAATTTAACACCGGAAAATATTTTAAATATTATTTTGAGTTTTGTACTGATAGGCATATTTTTTATTTCTACACATACTGTCAAGACCAACAAAAAATAGGTCTACTGAACATTTTCAACAGGTGCAGAGTTGTTTGAAAATCAATTTAAATGAAAGAGGTACCATATGAAAATAATGAGAACTGCATATTGAAATGCCAGAAAAATACAAATGCATCAAAACCTTCATATTGAAATACAATTAAAATTAAAAGCTAATGAGATACCTGAGAGTGGTGTGATTTCACTACTGCTACAATGTCCAATTAAATCTTCATGACACATATTATCAAGTCATTTGAAATACTCAATAACTTTTTTAACAACTGTCCAAGTTTTTTAAAATCAAAATTAGAAATCACTTTATTTTTCTACCATATGGTCCAAAATTAAAGTAGTTATGGCCTCCATTTTGAAACAGTATGACGCATAGGATTCGATGTTTGTAATATAAATAAACTGACCAAATTTGGTTTTAATCCATTCGCTTTTAGAGAAGTTACTGTATCCACTATATACCAGAAACGAATTCTATTATTACAGAAATAGATGGATATCGTAAGATCTCTGCAACAGGTATATTAAAAATTCCACACAAGCTTATTACAAACCAGAAATTATACTGGAGTCGTTGGCAAGAGGGTGTGATAAAATGGGGATCGTGACAGGAATTAGGTTGAGAACCACTGTCCTAAGGCATTTAGATGGTTTGGTGGTGAATTTGTATGATCCCAATGGCAAAACATCTTACGGCGAGAGAAACCAAGGCTCTTGCGGTCAGTGTTTAAGTACCTAAGTAGATGTCTCTCAGAGATCAGGCGTCCTACATAGTGGTAAGCGTGCGAATAGTTGGTGACTGGTGTCTTCTACTTCTTGATGTCTTCTTTTATAGCCAGTTTTTGGAGCGGAGCATGTGGAGGGGTTGTACGGATCTCTTCGTGACTCTTCGTGCCCTTCTCGTATTTTGTCGTGTCTTCCTCGTATTTCTTCGGAGTAGGGATGCGCTCGAGTCGAGTCGAGAGAGAATTTTTCTGACAAAGTTCGAGTCGAGACACAGCTCTTCCAATAGAAAAATATATATTTTTCGAGTCGAGACATCACTTTTATAGCACATTTTCGAGACGAGACAGTCTCAAATCTTGTCTCGTGCGTATCCCTACTTCGGAGACGGAGATCAATCGGTTGCTTGTGACCCTTATGGAGAAGCACATGGTATTGTTTGTAATTATGAGCGAATATTGCAATATACAGTATAGTAAGTAAGAAAAAACAATTTTTGCTCAACTTTAAAGCTACTTTTTCGAGACATGACAGCTTGTTGTCTCGTAAACATCTGTAAAAGGACGTTAAAAATATCTTCATTTCTTCGTTCTCTTCTACCGCATTCGATTGATCGTTGTTTTCTAACTCGCTTAAGCGATTTTTTTCCTATCCGATGTGTGAGTTGAAATTTCTTACTGAAGATTTCACAACAGTACATCCTGATCTCATTGATTCAAACCAAACACCAATTCAGCTGCCGCACGTTCTAACATTTACGAGAAGTTTGTTTTTGTCGCTTGAGCTTCATAATTTTATTCGTGCAATTAATTTATTAAAGAATTTGGTTTACCAAAACTATTTATATGTTTACCTTGTCTGTCCAACTGGGAGACAAAACAATCATGAACTACTTGATGGACCACAATCAATTTTGGTTAGGTCATAAAAGGTCAACATTTAAGGACGAAGTTCGTTGATGCAGATGATGTACACAATAAGAGTGGTAGAAATGAACTATTTTAGGTCTTAACGATGATTCTGTAGACCAAAACAGTAATGGATAGTGAGAATCAATTTGCTACAATCTAGGAGATTAGGATTAGGATTTAGATTTCTGGGCTGTCGGCAGTGGCGTAGCAGCTGCCCCCGCAACCGCCGCAGTGCGGGGGGCCCCGACGTATAGGGGGCCCAGAAGTCTTGCGATGAATAAAGATTTAAAGAAGTAGAACTTTAATCTTACTTCTATCGGTTTTACAACTAGGGCCCCTTCTCTATACTTTGCGGGAGGGGGGGGCGCAAAAGTGTGCTACGCCACTGGCTGTCGGCAACTATGACTCTGGTAGTCCGTCACGCATAAAGGGAAGGACGTCCTTCAGAGATCACACTATCGGAGGAAAGGGAAGGAAGAAAGGAAATTGCCTGGGACCAATATGTTAGGTACCATCCCGGCATTTGCCTGGACTGAATGAGGAAAACCCAGGAAAACCTCACTCAAGATGAATAACCTGAAAAAGCTGTTATATTTTTTCGAACGAGTGTCCTCAACGGGAATCGAACCTGGGACCTCTCGCAACAAAGGCGTTCTTTCAATTTATTAAACGTTCCAAGAATACATTTTATTTTCATCTTTAATTCTTTACTAAAACTAAAAGTAATAGGAAGCCGCTATAACTTCCGATTTAAATATTGATCTAAGTAACGTTAAAACAAAACACAATAACAGATAGTGAGAAGTGATTCTTTGGAGTCGATGTAGAGTTCTAAAAAAAGATACCATCTTCTGCCCTAATCCTCTATTCAAATTGGAAGTAGCAGAAATCAATCCCTTTCGATTTTAACGTTCGTTACTATATATTGGATACAACTGGATTGGAAGTTAGCGTCTCATTCACCACTGAGGCTGTAAGTGACATGACCTTAACGTGGGATCCGAACCATATGACAGAATCTACTCACATCTTCCACAATAAAGGCATGTCACATAGCTACAAAGGAGCTCGTGATAGAGTAAAACAGTAATAGATAGTGAGTAATTTCTTGAATGAATTAATCTTCCCAAGAACATATTCCAAATCACCTTTAATCTCTCTACTAAAACCGGAAGTAGTAGAAATCTCCTATTAATTGAGTAGTAGACTCCTATTGTGAAGTAGTAGACTCCTATTAATTGAGAAAAATATCACGCTACACAAACCAAACTTCGTGTGATGGCGTACACGTTGTGACACAGCCAATTGTGAATGTAACATTGCTACTCTTACGTACTCAAAGTTGATGATATTAATTATAGCCAATAATGGTGGTCAGTGTGTTTGCTAAGGAATTCACGAGTACTAACAATGTATTATCTCTTCTCCCCCCTGTATTTTTGGGATGGGCGGCGAGTCTACGTTTGCAAAAGTATTTAATCTCTAGTTTAACGTGTTATTTAGGCACGGTGGCTCAGTGGTAGAGCGATTACCTATAGAGGATGGGGTACCTAGTTCGAGCCTCGGACAAGTAAGGTTGTAATATCGTGTCCGTGGGTTTTCTGAGGGTACTTTTGTTTTCTCCGACGTTTTCATTTCACCGATTCTTCCATCATCATTCACTTACCTTATCCATCTCCCTTAGTCTCAAGAGCATAATGGTAGGACGTTAAACTCAAAGATTTTATTTTTTTCTTATTTAACGTGGACAGATATGCTATATAGCCTAAAGGAAACAAATCATAAACGGAAGTAAATGGAGAATTGTGAAATTAGAAGGTAGGAAAATACCGGATAATCCAACAAAAGCGAATCCACTTTGATTTCCACCTCGACGGTTGTCTACAACAAAAAAAAAAAAAATAGTTGAAGGTGTCTCGTTTCTAAAAGATAACGTTGTCACAAGACGTGAAGAATACGAGAAATATCGTTTTTCTTGTCTCGTCTCATAAATTATGTAGAGAATTCTTTCTCGTCACGTTTTGTAAATGTATCTACAAAATTTATGCCCTGATTTGTTTTCGTAATGTCATCTAAAAGCTATCAGAATCCTTCTACGTCACGGCATGTCCACAAGAGTATGTTATAACATTTAAACCTTACTTATTATTAGAACATATTGTGTAATAACTTGAGTAGCTTTAAAGGTTGACAAATGCTCTTCATTGTGTTTGTACTATAATTTTATCTATTTATAGTTTTTATACAATTCTATGAATCATGTAATTCAATGATATTGATATTTCAACTACATTTATTGATATTTATTCTCGTTTGGAGCACAATGATGTGATTTTCTGTCGTTACATTCTTTACGTAACTCTGTGAAATAACGCTACAGTATGGATAGCCTCGGTGGTAAAACATCAACCTCCAAACAAATAAGTTTTGCTGTTGAGGCAGAGCAGCGCTAATGGAGTAAATCAGAGATGAGGGCCAGCCCTAGGCAATTTGCTGCCCCGTGCAATAGCATCATTTGCCGCCCCCTTTTTTCCAGAAAGAATAAATCTTAAAAGCCACGATTTTAAGTATGCCACCCCATCATTAACAACGAAAGGGAGGGAAAGAGCACTCGCACTCAGAAAGACCTAAATACTTCAAATACAATCTCTGTGTTTTCTGAAAATAATAATCTATTATGTCATTGAAAGATAAAGGAAACACATCTGCAGAGGAAAGATGATAACCTCCTTTTTTTTTTTTTTTTTTGAGAATTCAATATCGAGCTTAAATCTCAATATATCTATTTGTAGTTCCAGTGCAACTAGCTCTTTTATTTTTATTTTTTGGTCTTCCTTCTACATCTGTTAGAAAACTAATAAAGAAAACTTTTTTCCACCCTCAATGATAAGGAACTTGTTTGTGACAAAGAGAAGACTAGTTTTCATATCAAAACTGTGATAACTAACTAAATAGAACATGTGTTTGCTGCTGTTAGAGAATTGAGTTTTTATATTTGACAACAATCAAGGAATTCATGCTGGGATTTGTTTGACCATTTGCTTTAGCATTGTCCATGTGATCTTACACGAATGCAACTTAACGTGATTTATGAATATAGTATTCAAATAGAAGGCCAGCTTAGTAAATTTAACTACCATCATTATCAGAGTCATATTTAGGTTTGGGGTGGCCCTAAGCTATTGAAGATAATGGGGCCCTTTAAGTAACAAGATGAACATAGGCACCCTATATACAGAAATGAAGAATCTAGTGATATTTTAGGAAGCAGGCTAGCAAAAGGGCCTCCATTACTTACATCATAGGAGTCTACACAACATAAAGCACTGTTGCTACATGTAGATTTGATTTTATGTATTATTTTTCTTATATTTTGGAAATATACATCCAGCAGTTTTCTTTAATTTTGGGGGCTCCTAAGAGATTGCGGTCATAAGCTATAGCTTGTTTAGCTTATACTAAATCCGGCACTGATTTCATCATGAAGTCTGTTTCCAATAAGAAATATTTATTTTAAATAATATAGTTACGACAGATTTTGTCGTCACCCTGTGCAAATGTACATGTTGCAGATATGGTAGAACCGGCTCTGTCAGTAATAGAACGCTCTCTCTACTGGAAAAGTCCTTAGTTCAACCCTGGTTCATCTAAGTTTTTGGTGAGTAGGGTTGACTATGAGTCCAGACGAGACAGAGCTCTTACAATAGAAAAACAGATAAGTTTCCGAGACGAGACATCAGTTTCACAACAACTTTGATTACTATTCATGAAATGAGAAGTACGTTTCAAAGTCGAGACGAGAATCACTACAATTCGTCGAGAGTCTCGTCCTTAAAACGAAATCTGGGGCTCGTGGTGGCTCAGTGGTAGAGCGCTAATCTCTGGTGCGTTGGGTCTCTGGTTCAATCCCCGGCTAAATAAGTTTGTAGTGGACAATATCGTGTCCGTGGGTTTTCTCAGGGTACTCCCGTTTCCTCCAACATTCTCATTTGACTAGTTCTTCCATCGTCATTGATTTGTTCTAATCATCCGTCTATCTTAGCCTAATACACATAATTGCGGAAAGTTAAATTAAAAGATTTCATTTCATTTTAAAACGGAATTCTGCGAGTCTCGTTAGCAACACTAGTTTACTCTAGTATTAAATCTCCAACAGTGTTTTGAATTACATGATTCATAGAATTGTATAAAAACTATAAATAGATAAAATTATAGTACAAACACAATGAAGAGCATTTGTCAACCTTTAAAGCTACTCAAGTTATTACACAATATGTTCTAATAATAAGTAAGGTTTAAATGTTATAACATACTCTTGTGGACATGCCGTGACGTAGAAGGATTCTGATAGCTTTTAGATGACATTACGAAAACAAATCAGGGCATAAATTTTGTAGATACATTTACAAAACGTGACGAGAAAGAATTCTCTACATAATTTATGAGACGAGACAAGAAAAACGATATTTCTCGTATTCTTCACGTCTTGTGACAACGTTATCTTTTAGAAACGAGACACCTTCAACTATTTTTTTTTTGTTGTAGACAACCGTCGAGGTGGAAATCAAAGTGGATTCGCTTTTGTTGGATTATCCGGTATTTTCCTACCTTCTAATTTCACAATTCTCCATTTACTTCCGTTTATGATTTGTTTCCTTTAGGCTATATAGCATATCTGTCCACGTTAAATAAGAAAAAAATAAAATCTTTGAGTTTAACGTCCTACCATTATGCTCTTGAGACTAAGGGAGATGGATAAGGTAAGTGAATGATGATGGAAGAATCGGTGAAATGAAAACGTCGGAGAAAACAAAAGTACCCTCAGAAAACCCACGGACACGATATTACAACCTTACTTGTCCGAGGCTCGAACTAGGTACCCCATCCTCTATAGGTAATCGCTCTACCACTGAGCCACCGTGCCTAAATAACACGTTAAACTAGAGATTAAATACTTTTGCAAACGTAGACTCGCCGCCCATCCCAAAAATACAGGGGGGAGAAGAGATAATACATTGTTAGTACTCGTGAATTCCTTAGCAAACACACTGACCACCATTATTGGCTATAATTAATATCATCAACTTTGAGTACGTAAGAGCAGCAATGTTACATTCACAATTGGCTGTGTCACAACGTGTACGCCATCACACGAAGTTTGGTTTGTGTAGCGTGATATTTTTCTCAATTAATAGGAGTCTACTACTTCACAATAGGAGTCTACTACTCAATTAATAGGAGATTTCTACTACTTCCGGTTTTAGTAGAGAGATTAAAGGTGATTTGGAATATGTTCTTGGGAAGATTAATTCATTCAAGAAATTACTCACTATCTATTACTGTTTTACTCTATCACGAGCTCCTTTGTAGCTATGTGACATGCCTTTATTGTGGAAGATGTGAGTAGATTCTGTCATATGGTTCGGATCCCACGTTAAGGTCATGTCACTTACAGCCTCAGTGGTGAATGAGACGCTAACTTCCAATCCAGTTGTATCCAATATATAGTAACGAACGTTAAAATCGAAAGGGATTGATTTCTGCTACTTCCAATTTGAATAGAGGATTAGGGCAGAAGATGGTATCTTTTTTTAGAACTCTACATCGACTCCAAAGAATCACTTCTCACTATCTGTTATTGTGTTTTGTTTTAACGTTACTTAGATCAATATTTAAATCGGAAGTTATAGCGGCTTCCTATTACTTTTAGTTTTAGTAAAGAATTAAAGATGAAAATAAAATGTATTCTTGGAACGTTTAATAAATTGAAAGAACGCCTTTGTTGCGAGAGGTCCCAGGTTCGATTCCCGTTGAGGACACTCGTTCGAAAAAATATAACAGCTTTTTCAGGTTATTCATCTTGAGTGAGGTTTTCCTGGGTTTTCCTCATTCAGTCCAGGCAAATGCCGGGATGGTACCTAACATATTGGTCCCAGGCAATTTCCTTTCTTCCTTCCCTTTCCTCCGATAGTGTGATCTCTGAAGGACGTCCTTCCCTTTATGCGTGACGGACTACCAGAGTCATAGTTGCCGACAGCCAGTGGCGTAGCACACTTTTGCGCCCCCCCCTCCCGCAAAGTATAGAGAAGGGGCCCTAGTTGTAAAACCGATAGAAGTAAGATTAAAGTTCTACTTCTTTAAATCTTTATTCATCGCAAGACTTCTGGGCCCCCTATACGTCGGGGCCCCCCGCACTGCGGCGGTTGCGGGGGCAGCTGCTACGCCACTGCCGACAGCCCAGAAATCTAAATCCTAATCCTAATCTCCTAGATTGTAGCAAATTGATTCTCACTATCCATTACTGTTTTGGTCTACAGAATCATCGTTAAGACCTAAAATAGTTCATTTCTACCACTCTTATTGTGTACATCATCTGCATCAACGAACTTCGTCCTTAAATGTTGACCTTTTATGACCTAACCAAAATTGATTGTGGTCCATCAAGTAGTTCATGATTGTTTTGTCTCCCAGTTGGACAGACAAGGTAAACATATAAATAGTTTTGGTAAACCAAATTCTTTAATAAATTAATTGCACGAATAAAATTATGAAGCTCAAGCGACAAAAACAAACTTCTCGTAAATGTTAGAACGTGCGGCAGCTGAATTGGTGTTTGGTTTGAATCAATGAGATCAGGATGTACTGTTGTGAAATCTTCAGTAAGAAATTTCAACTCACACATCGGATAGGAAAAAAATCGCTTAAGCGAGTTAGAAAACAACGATCAATCGAATGCGGTAGAAGAGAACGAAGAAATGAAGATATTTTTAACGTCCTTTTACAGATGTTTACGAGACAACAAGCTGTCATGTCTCGAAAAAGTAGCTTTAAAGTTGAGCAAAAATTGTTTTTTCTTACTTACTATACTGTATATTGCAATATTCGCTCATAATTACAAACAATACCATGTGCTTCTCCATAAGGGTCACAAGCAACCGATTGATCTCCGTCTCCGAAGTAGGGATACGCACGAGACAAGATTTGAGACTGTCTCGTCTCGAAAATGTGCTATAAAAGTGATGTCTCGACTCGAAAAATATATATTTTTCTATTGGAAGAGCTGTGTCTCGACTCGAACTTTGTCAGGAAAATTCTCTCTCGACTCGACTCGAGCGCATCCCTACTCCGAAGAAATACGAGGAAGACACGACAAAATACGAGAAGGGCACGAAGAGTCACGAAGAGATCCGTACAACCCCTCCACATGCTCCGCTCCAAAAACTGGCTATAAAAGAAGACATCAAGAAGTAGAAGACACCAGTCACCAACTATTCGCACGCTTACCACTATGTAGGACGCCTGATCTCTGAGAGACATCTACTTAGGTACTTAAACACTGACCGCAAGAGCCTTGGTTTCTCTCGCCGTAAGATGTTTTGCCATTGGGATCATACAAATTCACCACCAAACCATCTAAATGCCTTAGGACAGTGGTTCTCAACCTAATTCCTGTCACGATCCCCATTTTATCACACCCTCTTGCCAACGACTCCAGTATAATTTCTGGTTTGTAATAAGCTTGTGTGGAATTTTTAATATACCTGTTGCAGAGATCTTACGATATCCATCTATTTCTGTAATAATAGAATTCGTTTCTGGTATATAGTGGATACAGTAACTTCTCTAAAAGCGAATGGATTAAAACCAAATTTGGTCAGTTTATTTATATTACAAACATCGAATCCTATGCGTCATACTGTTTCAAAATGGAGGCCATAACTACTTTAATTTTGGACCATATGGTAGAAAAATAAAGTGATTTCTAATTTTGATTTTAAAAAACTTGGACAGTTGTTAAAAAAGTTATTGAGTATTTCAAATGACTTGATAATATGTGTCATGAAGATTTAATTGGACATTGTAGCAGTAGTGAAATCACACCACTCTCAGGTATCTCATTAGCTTTTAATTTTAATTGTATTTCAATATGAAGGTTTTGATGCATTTGTATTTTTCTGGCATTTCAATATGCAGTTCTCATTATTTTCATATGGTACCTCTTTCATTTAAATTGATTTTCAAACAACTCTGCACCTGTTGAAAATGTTCAGTAGACCTATTTTTTGTTGGTCTTGACAGTATGTGTAGAAATAAAAAATATGCCTATCAGTACAAAACTCAAAATAATATTTAAAATATTTTCCGGTGTTAAATTCAAATTATATTGATCTCTTCCGTTTATTTTCGGGACCCCCAGGTTGAGAAACCCTGCCTTAGAGAACATATTTTATTACTGCTGCATATAAGAAAAAACTTTTATAATAAAAGGTGGAGAAAAACGAAAACCCGTATAACCTTTCTCTACCATACATTACAATATGTTTTATTGACCATAAACTTTGAACCACTTGTAATAGTGTCCTGAGCAACCCCTTACTAGTCTATATAAAACAAAATGTCCTTCCAACTAGACCTACAGAATCTTCAAACGGAGTTAACCAAGTTCCGGCCGTCATTACAAACCATTTCTCATATGTTATCGGATAATAATTGAATTTTCTGCAAGTGCCTAATAAATGAAAACGATAAGGTGTTTGACTAGGTGTTAGCACTGATTAGAACGTGTGTTATTGCCGTATCATGAAGTCCTGATTTGTTTACAGTTGCCGCTTGAGAAATGATAACAGAACTTTTAACGACAAACGTTTTCTTATACGTAATAATTGAGATCACTCTTTCTTTCAATACGCAGCACTTGATTTCTTTGTATTGTTATAGGTTTCAGGGCCGTAACTTGTGGGGGGCATGAGGGGCGACTGCCTCCGCAGGGAAGCTCCCAGTCATTCGAGGGGTCCTACTTTAAGACAAACTTTTCTTACGCCATATACGATACGAACATAAAATTATAAATAAAGCATCGAACAGATTCACTACATTACATAACTACATTACATTACATCGAACAGATTCACTACAAAACAGCACAGAAAAGGTAAAAGAAAAAAAAGTCGTGGGCCCATTTCAATAAAAAAATGTCTATTTGTTAGTAGTAGGAAATTAGTGTAGGAGGTTAGGTTAGAAATGTTTAAAAAATAGCACTAGCCAGAAGAAGAAAAGGAGGACGACAGTGTTTGATGTGGTTAGAAATAGTTGTTGATTTTGAGTTTAGACACATTGAAGTTTAGTTAATTGATAAATAGTAAATGGATCTTGAAAGAAGTTAGATGTAGAGAGGAATTAGATAAAAGAGAATTAGCAGAAATGAGAAATAATTGATAGAAGTCAAGTAAGGACTTTGTAAGAGTTGTAATTGTACATGTGTAAAAGAAACAATAAATAGCTGAAGGCAAGAAACATATGGAGGCATTGGGCGCTCGTATGTTATGAGAGATATGTTGGTAAATTTTACAATACGAGTACTCACAGTATGATTGTTTGTGTTTCTCATTCATAATACTTCATTTCACTAAGTAGTACCTTGTTCATCCAAATAGTCATTATTATTAATTGTATTATATCTATGTAGGTCCTAGTGATTAGATAAGTGATTTTGGTGCTTAAGTACCAAAAAATGAAATATTTCAGTGCCACGATTAAGGGAGACGATTATTAAGGCAAGTAAATGATGATGGAAGAAATGGTGGAATGAGAATGCGGGAGGAAATGTGAGAACCCGGGAAACCCACGGGAAAGATGTTATCCACCACAAACTTACTTGGACGGAGAACGAACCAGGTACCCCAGACACCAGAGATAAGCATTGTATGACTGATCCACCGTGTTCCCTTCCTCGGTTGTTACCAGTTCAACTCTCGATGGGAAAGGTTGCGATTCAGACTCCACATTAAGGTGCAACTCATAAAGTTTTGGTCCCTCAAAAGGATTATGCTGATCTCCAAGAAAACGAATTGCTCTAATAATAATAGCAGTCTCTCCTGGTCGAATTGGGCAGCGCATACAGCTTTCGTGCGTGGGCTCCTAGGTTTGATTGCCAGTGGAGAAGCATTGAACTCATCACAGTGACTTCGGTTCCACTTTAAAGCACAAGTCCATATAGCCTCGATGTTGAAAAAGGACGCTAAACCTCAATGAATACAGGAGGAAGAAGAGAGAAAATGCCACGGTGAGTCAGCGATAGACCCTTTATCTCTGGCGCATAGGGTTCCTGGTTTGATCCCAGCTTCCATCAGGTGGGTTTATTGCAGACAAAGACCTTGTGTGTGTTTATTATCCTGGTTCGACCTAGCACCTTCGTTATTTTACCATTATCGTCCATCTCATCATCATCGTCTCACTTAGTCTAGGTGGGCTTATTACTAGGCTTCGGATTTTTAGGTCCCAAAAAATTCAAATTAGGATTTTAAAAAGTGTATTTTAGGATTTTATAGGTTTTTAAAAACACCGTTTAGGATTTTTAGCGTTATATTACTGAGAACGAAATATTACTACACTTTAAACACTTTGTTAGCTATTTACTTAAATGGTAACCTTAATTTAGTAAGCTTTATGCTAACCAGTCTTCTGCGTAATAAAAATAATAAAACTCTTCTTACCTTGGACTTTTTTTGATAACTGAAATATAGTTTAACATATGTATGGCCTGTCATACTATAGTAGTAGTAATTAGTAGTAGTTTTTTTTGTCAGTTTTCTTATATTTGAAATTTTATACACCACCACAAATATCACTTCACTTTTCTAACGATACACTGAAGAAATACGAATTTCAAATATTGTTTTTCCGGCACTTTTCATGTTTTCTATAGCGCAAAAAGTGGTCACTTCACTCTCTGTAATGGCACTGAACAACAAAATATTTGGCAAGATTTTCTGTTGTGAATTTTTTCCTGTCGTCTGACAAAATTCTCTTGAATGCAGAAAAACTGCGTTCCACATCACACGATGTAAGAGGCACATATTTCATACTGGCTAATTCCTCGGGATTCCATAGCAAATTTTCTTGGACATTGTCTCCACGAAGAATTTGGCCCACTAGTTGTCTGTTTGAAATCAGGACTGCGTTTCAAATCCGCCTCCAACTTGTCCGCAATTTTTGTTCCAACTTCCCCAGGTACTTTTTTCTCTTTCACTTCTTGAAGAATTTGAAGAGCTTCTGTTAGTGGATGAGACTTCTCTCCAATTCAGTGATGGCTTGAGGCAGATGAGAAAAGTTGGCTTTAATGTAACTTAGTTGTTGTACAGCAAACTGTGACTTCAGTGCTTTTTTTTTTTTTTTTTTTTTTTTTTTTGCAGACGTGATTGAAGCGGTTTCAATCTCGTCGAGCGAATCGATGACCTGAACAATGCTTTCAAAATTATCTGCATAGTACAGTGCTGCTTTTAAACAATGCAAACCTTGTTATTGCATTGTTGAAAACTGGTTGACTACGTGTTTGAAAGTATTTTTCAAGTTAAAAATAACTATAAAGAATCATTTAGGACGTTATAGGTTCTAAAAGCTAATTTAGGATTTTTTAGGTCCTAACCCCCAATTAGGACATTTTAGGTCCTATAAAACTAATATAGTTCTACTTATAGCAACTTGAAATGGAAAGAAAACACGAATATTTTTGCAATCACTGTACAGGAATAAAATAGGTTCGAACCTAAGAATCCGGAGCCTACTTATTACATTTTACGTACAATTATAAGCAATGTATCAAGTAAAAGAGCACCTCAAACAGTCTTTGCTACAAGTGTTCAATGTGAGATTCATTCGTCACACGGCACACATCTAGTCGATAGGCGAGAAAAGCCCATAAACTTTCCGCCATATGGCACAAAACACATTCAATTTAGGGGAGTCTCGTTTCAAGTGTACCATCTCCTGAGGATTTGCTGACCGCCAGATACAAACATTATGAGTGTTCACATTAGCTCTTAGGTGAAATGTCGATTTATCACTGAAGACGACACGATCCAGAAAATCTTCATTGTTATGCAGCAATATTTCACTTGCGAAATTGGCACGTAAACCGTAGTCTGTAGGCTTTAGACCTGTAGCAACTGCAAACGATAAGGACGTAGTTGCAAGCGTTTTCTTAATATTCTTCACACAGACCGTTGCACAGTACAGATTCAGTCTTTATTAAAACACAAAAAGCTTTCTGCTCTCTAGTCTACATCTTTGCTGCTTGCCCTTTCTAACGGCAGACAGAAGAAACAATGCATGTACATGCGTATGTAGAAAACTGTTTGAGTTGCTCTTTCATTTGATATAATATTTATAATTGTAAGTTAATTGTAATAGATACTACAAAGTTTCAAAATCCTAATATTAATTTTGAAACACCCTGCATTACTTCAAATTGTGTTATCCTATATTCATGTCTTTTATATACATATAATCAGGGCCGCTCCTAATCAATTTGTCGCCCCATGCAATGGCATAATTTGCCGCCTCCCCGTTTTTCCAGAAAGAACAAATCTTAAAAGTCATGCTTTTAAGTATGCTACTCCAGCATGAACAACAAAGGTGAGGGTAAGTGCAGTTGCACTCAGAAAGGCTTAAATACTTACTAAAAATGGAATCCCGTTGTGTCTGTTTCTTTCTTTCTTTCTTTCTTTTTTTTTTTTTTAATATTAATCTATTATGTTTGTGAAAGATAAACACATCTGCAGAGGAAAGATGGTAATCCTTTTTATAGAATTCACTATCGAGCTTCAATCTCAATGTATCAGTTTGCAATTCCAGTGCAACTAGCTCTTTTATCTTTATTTCTTGATTTCTCTTCTATATCTGTTAACATTTTTTTAAAACTTGTTTCTATTCTCAATGATAAGGAACTTGTTTCTGACAAAAACAAGACTAGTTGTCATATCAAAACTGTGATAACTTACTAAATGGAACAGATATTCACCACTATTCGAGAATCAAATTCTTGCATTTGGCAACAATCAAGGAATTTGTGTTCGGATTTATTCGACCATTTACTTTAGCATTGTCCATGTGGCCTTAAACTAATGCAACCTAAACATAATTTCTGAATGTAGTATTCAAATAGAAGGTCAGCTTAGTAAATGTAACTACCATCATCATGAAGTCTGTTTCCAACAAGAAATATTTAATTTAAATAATATACTTATGACAGATTTTGCCGGACCATCCAAACTTGCCGCTCCACGCAAATGCACGTGTTGCATATATGGTAGAGCCGGCTCTGCATATCACATTAGGCAAATTAGTATTAGGTTTTAGCTTTAGACGATTTATTTGAATTTTATACTGTTGGTGACATTATTTTCGTACTTATTAATGGCCTGCTTTCACGAAAAAACAAAATTTCATTTCTACTTTTATTTCTTAGTTGATATTGATGAAAACTGCTGAAACCCGGATTGTTAATAGGTATGGTATTCATGTAAATTGTAAAATATTAGTAGCGTATTAGTATCTAGCGTTTAATTTATGTTGCATTTTACGGTGATTATACCTACATAAAAATATTTAATACTTAAATAGACGTAAGATGCATTACAAATGACTATTTGAAAAAAAACGAAATTTAGAAAAAAAACGAGAGGCAATGTTTTTTTTTCTAAAAAAAACGTACATTTGTGAAAAAATACGAACGGTTTTTTTTCTATTTACAACACTACTAAAGGGTATAATTATGTTTCCCTTAGCCTAAAAAGCATTAAACTTAAATATTTCATTTCCTTTCTTTTGTCAACAAGTTATTGTGATGGCGAGGGACTGTTATTTGAGGTGGTTTGGTATTTCATAGCAATCTATACAGACACTTTCCACTTCACCGAATGAAAACTACGATTACGGGCACCAAGGGCAGTATGAAGTGTCGCCGAAATTCAAGAGACGAACTAGGAAATGATAAAACGAAATACTATTTTCACATATTAACATTTTGTCAATAAAGTGACGTAAATATATTAGCCCGAAAGAAGCAGGTCTAGGATTAGGAATTGGATTTCTGAGTTCTCGACATCAATGGCCAGGGTAGCTCGTCATGTATGAAAGATGAATTTCATTGGCGATCACACAATTCGGGGAAAGGGAAGGAAGCGGCCTGGGACCTGTATGTTATGTACCATCCCCACATTTACCTGGTGTGAATGAGGAAACCCACGAAAACTTCTCTCAGGACGGCTAGCCTGAAAAAGCTTTTACACTTTTTCGACCGAGTGCCCCACCAAGAATCGAACCCGGGACCGCTCGCACCAGAAAAAGTAGGCCTAACACAAGAAAAAATGTTATATTAAGTTCTGCACAAAATGTATTTCACTGCTCTAAGAGAAAATAGAAACTTATCCGTGAATACTACCATTCCTGTTTCTTTCAACTCGTCACGTTTCGGTTAAATTTACGATATAAGTTTGACGTAATTAGGTAAGATGTAATGAGGTTGGCAAGAAAATATGAGCCATAAATTGTACATTTAAGTATCTCATGAGAACGTTTGATTTCAGTGGATAAACTTCAGGAACAAGTTTGTCCTTGTTTATTCGAATCGAAAAATCATTTCCTTCTTCACCTTCTTCACTTAAAAGCATGACTTTTAAGATTTGTTCTTTCTGGAAAAACGGGGAGGCGGCAAATTATGCCATTGCATGGGGCGACAAATTGATTAGGAGCGGCCCTGATTATATGTATATAAAAGACATGAATATAGGATAACACAATTTGAAGTAATGCAGGGTGTTTCAAAATTAATATTAGGATTTTGAAACTTTGTAGTATCTATTACAATTAACTTACAATTATAAATATTATATCAAATGAAAGAGCAACTCAAACAGTTTTCTACATACGCATGTACATGCATTGTTTCTTCTATCTGCCGTTAGAAAGGGCAAGCAGCAAAGATGTAGACTAGAGAGCAGAAAGCTTTTTGTGTTTTAATAAAGACTGAATCTGTACTGTGCAACGGTCTGTGTGAAGAATATTAAGAAAACGCTTGCAACTACGTCCTTATCGTTTGCAGTTGCTACAGGTCTAAAGCCTACAGACTACGGTTTACGTGCCAATTTCGCAAGTGAAATATTGCTGCATAACAATGAAGATTTTCTGGATCGTGTCGTCTTCAGTGATAAATCGACATTTCACCTAAGAGCTAATGTGAACACTCATAATGTTTGTATCTGGCGGTCAGCAAATCCTCAGGAGATGGTACACTTGAAACGAGACTCCCCTAAATTGAATGTGTTTTGTGCCATATGGCGGAAAGTTTATGGGCTTTTCTCGCCTATCGACTAGATGTGTGCCGTGTGACGAATGAATCTCACATTGAACACTTGTAGCAAAGACTGTTTGAGGTGCTCTTTTACTTGATACATTGCTTATAATTGTACGTAAAATGTAATAAGTAGGCTCCGGATTCTTAGGTTCGAACCTATTTTATTCCTGTACAGTGATTGCAAAAATATTCGTGTTTTCTTTCCATTTCAAGTTGCTATAAGTAGAACTATATTAGTTTTATAGGACCTAAAATGTCCTAATTGGGGGTTAGGACCTAAAAAATCCTAAATTAGCTTTTAGAACCTATAACGTCCTAAATGATTCTTTATAGTTATTTTTAACTTGAAAAATACTTTCAAACACGTAGTCAACCAGTTTTCAACAATGCAATAACAAGGTTTGCATTGTTTAAAAGCAGCACTGTACTATGCAGATAATTTTGAAAGCATTGTTCAGGTCATCGATTCGCTCGACGAGATTGAAACCGCTTCAATCACGTCTGCAAAAAAAAAAAAAAAAAAAAAAAAAAAGCACTGAAGTCACAGTTTGCTGTACAACAACTAAGTTACATTAAAGCCAACTTTTCTCATCTGCCTCAAGCCATCACTGAATTGGAGAGAAGTCTCATCCACTAACAGAAGCTCTTCAAATTCTTCAAGAAGTGAAAGAGAAAAAAGTACCTGGGGAAGTTGGAACAAAAATTGCGGACAAGTTGGAGGCGGATTTGAAACGCAGTCCTGATTTCAAACAGACAACTAGTGGGCCAAATTCTTCGTGGAGACAATGTCCAAGAAAATTTGCTATGGAATCCCGAGGAATTAGCCAGTATGAAATATGTGCCTCTTACATCGTGTGATGTGGAACGCAGTTTTTCTGCATTCAAGAGAATTTTGTCAGACGACAGGAAAAAATTCACAACAGAAAATCTTGCCAAATATTTTGTTGTTCAGTGCCATTACAGAGAGTGAAGTGACCACTTTTTGCGCTATAGAAAACATGAAAAGTGCCGGAAAAACAATATTTGAAATTCGTATTTCCTCAGTGTATCGTTAGAAAAGTGAAGTGATATTTGTGGTGGTGTATAAAATTTCAAATATAAGAAAACTGACAAAAAAAAACTACTACTAATTACTACTACTATAGTATGACAGGCCATACATATGTTAAACTATATTTCAGTTATCAAAAAAAGTCCAAGGTAAGAAGAGTTTTATTATTTTTATTACGCAGAAGACTGGTTAGCATAAAGCTTACTAAATTAAGGTTACCATTTAAGTAAATAGCTAACAAAGTGTTTAAAGTGTAGTAATATTTCGTTCTCAGTAATATAACGCTAAAAATCCTAAACGGTGTTTTTAAAAACCTATAAAATCCTAAAATACACTTTTTAAAATCCTAATTTGAATTTTTTGGGACCTAAAAATCCGAAGCCTAGTAATAAGCCCAAAAATTCATTTTGAAACACCCATCAACAGTGTTGGAACTAAGATGTAAAAAGAAAAGAAAATTTTCCTTATAAAGTTATTGTTTACAACAAGATATTATTATTAGTTGAGACTATAACTACAACAACAACACGAGTTAGTAGTAAAAAAAAATGTAATCAAATGTATACTCGGTGGCCCAGATGGCCAAAGTGGCAAACACGGGTGTGTCATTTGTTTAATCCGCTCCTGTGTGGACACTAATTAAGATATCGGGATATTATTCTTGCAAATATGGTTGGACTATAGTTTATCATATTAATTTTTTCTTCTGGTGTCGAATTTCCTTCTCAAATTTCACCCCAGTCAAAAATTCGAGAATTTTCGAATTTCGAATTTCCTTTACTTCTTTTTTCCCTGTAGCTTCCTTTATTGTAGAAAGACCTCCTTAAGACTTACCAGGTAGATATCTCGGATGGATACCTAACTGTTGACATCAATTGGACGGGCCTGCGCGCAGTGTTGCCAATTAGGGAAATTATTTTTTTCCTAAATTTGGGCAAAAAATTAGAAATTTTTGTTTATAAATCCTTACCTATATGTCCGAGTGCAAGTCAACTTACGCCAATCGAACATTTGTCCTTAGTTAACAAACGCAAGTACAGATCGTTACAATGGGGTCATTAGAGAACGCAGGAAAAATTCGTATTTAGGTTCTAACCCTTGATTTTTCTAGTTTTTTCTTACTTTTCTGTTTACCGTAATATATTTTTAGTAATTAGAAGTTTTGTTCCTTAAGTATCGTCATAACATTTGTAGGATATATTAGTGGTGTACCAATGTTTAATTTAAGATAGTTTACGTCTGTCTGGTAGCAGTGTAACCAGCTACAGAAAATGTTAATTCCAGATTTTAGGGGGAAATTTTGGAAAAATTATCAGTTTTGTCTCTATTATTTCCCTCTTGTTGGCTATATCGGACCAAACGTACCAGTATCTGGAAGTCTCGTCTTTGCTCTACACAACGCACTATAGAAAGTTTCAATAGGATAATTAGGGGAAGTACAGTTGAGGTTTACAGTAGACCTTATTCTCTAATTGGGAAGATAACTGTGATTTTTTAAAAGGTAGAATGAGATATTTTTTTTATTGACATGCTTACTTTATTAGATATCGTCACAATACTTGTAGGATATATTAGAGGGATACCAAAGCTTATTTTAAGATAGTTTGTGTGTGTGTGTCTGATAGTAGTGTTGCTGGCTACAGAAAATTTTAATTCCAGATTTTAGGGGCAAATTTTGCAAAAATTCCCTTTTTTATTTCTATTATTTCCTTCTTGTTGGCTACATTCGAACAAGCGTACCAGTGTCTAACAGCCTCATCCTTAGCCTACACAGCGCACCATAAAAAGTTTCACTAGATTAACTAGGGAAAGTACAGTTGAGGTTTATAATAAACCATGTTCTGTAAATGGTAAGAAAATGGTGAATTTCTGAGATAGAATGAGATTTTTTTAAAATTTCATGCTTACTTTGTTATGTATTGCCATGATACTTGTAGGATATATTCTTGGAGTACTAAGGTTTATTTTCAGATAGTTTTCGTCTGTATGATGGCAGTGTTTCCAGCCAAAACAATTAATTCCCGATTTTAGGTGAAAAATTCGGAAAATTTCCCCTTTCCCCTCTATTATTACCCTCTTGTTGGCTACATTGAAACAAACGTACCACTACCTAAAAGCTTCGTCTTTGGCCTACAGAACGCACCATAAAAAGTTTCAATAGGATAATTAGAGAAGCTGTAGCCCCGGCATATTTGATTTTTGCTTGTGAGGTGTAAAGAGTGTCAAAATTTCATGTGTATAACAGAATTTTTTCTTTCCCTCTTTGGATGGAAGCAAGCGACTTCAGGATTTCACTGTACCTTGTCAACATACCAAAGATTCTTTTAGGTGACTTGAACCCATGTAACAGCAGTGGTACTAGATACAAAAAAAAAAAATTGAAATTCGGTTAGGGAATTTTTTGTAAATTTTCACCCCTACATTTCCCTCAATAATTTCCCACCCGTTGGTAACACTGCAATGCAACTTACACCAAAAGATAGCCACATCCATTTTCTAAAAAACAAGACCTTAACCATATCAATCGAATGAATGGTTTTTGAGCAATAAGTCACTAACTGGAAATGTAGGAAAACGCCAAAAATGACCTGGGGCCGAAAGGAATAATCACACAATTTTGCTACTGTATAGGTACAAAGAAACAAAAGATTTGTAAGTTACGAGGGCTTCGACTCCAGTTCTGTTGATTATTTCAATAATCTGCAACGTAAATCAATAAATAATAGTTGCCAGAAAAAAAACAGACATTTGAAAAAAAAACATGAAAAAGAACGATGTTTTTTATTGAAAAAAAAAAAACTTCACAGAAAAAAAACCGTTTTTTTACAACACTACCCTTTAGGCTAAGGGAAGCGATGATTAAGGCAAATGAACAACCAGCTAACGAATTGCGACAGAAATCATGCGGAAATTCCCTATGTGAAGACAGTATTCTCTTCCTGGAACAAATTCTAACTGTTGCGTCGGTATGTGAGAGCTGAGTTGGTTTTGAGTTTAGCGTTCCTTTCAGCCTCGAGGCTATATGAGACGGGACCTACTGATTAACGTGGAATCCGAACCACATGAGTTAACGCCGGGAATCGAACCTCGGTCTCCCATTAGGCACCTTACAGGCACATTACAGAAAAGGCTATATTCTTCTTAAGTACGCTATTCCTTCTTGTACCTGAAACGACAAACAAGTTTTCAGACTACCATTCCATCTGCACTGTTGCACACCAAAACTACAATAAAAAGGAAAACAGACATCTTCCCTAAATATGGGAGAAATTTTAAAATGACTGTGAAATGGTTACACTCGTCGCTTTGTTTGAAGTGTGACAGCACCACACAACCTCCGCAGATCAGTTGTGTGGGTCCACTATGGACACCCACAATAACTGCGGTACTACGAGGTATAGAAAGCATGAGTCCTTGGTTATACTCCCGGAGTAAGGCAAAACATGTTTCTGCGGCTTATTGGAAGCTTGTCAGTTATAGCTGAGGAAAATTCCTGGTGTATGAGAACGTCCTGTAATGGATAGGATGTTGGACAGGAGATCAGTTTAATGCTGCAGCCAAGAAACATGGCATCAAAATAGCTGAAGAATAATCCACAGTTGCAGCATATCACGACTCTTCCGCTATTAAAAGTGATAATGTAGCCGTATTTGACGGCGAAGTATTGTTTATCCACTTATACACACTCACTTCAAACCAACACTCGAGTACTAAAGCCTCGAATGTGACAAAGAATCTGAATGAATAATATAAATCTTTCTGATATTATGGTAATATTTGAAGAATAAAGTTCATTAACCAAAAAGCATAAATATTACGCTATAAGCTTGTCTAGTAAAAAATCCTTTTAAGAAAAAAGGACATCTAGACATTTTTATGACGTAGTGCAAAATCGATTGTGATAATAGTGTATCCTTAACAGCATGAATGTTCGTCATCACGTACTGTTTACAGTTTATGTAGCAGTCAACGTTCCATGTTTACAATCCTGATAAACTCTAACACGTTTAATAAACACATGATAACGTTGGTATTGAACGTAAAAGTTAGTACTCTAGTAAATGATATCATCTTGTATATAGTATATAGATGTTCGACTTGTTATTGGTTTTCCTGGGATAATTCATTCCACTACTAGCAATGTTTTTGCAGATAAAATGGCGGTATTATATAATAATCCAAGGAAGTAAATGTTTACCCGGGTAATTCACGATAAATTCACAATTTGAAAGTCATTTACTGGCAACAAATGCTCTATATTTTTCTGCTTTTTTTATTTGACAATATTTAGTGCACAAACATCAAAATATGCACGAAAGCTGTAGCAAGTTACCAGTATATATTACCAATGGCTAATACAAAGTGTATAAAAACTAATACCTTACCATAATACGAAAAGTACTGAATTCTGGATGGATAATTAAGTGCTCCAGTAACAATTATTAATAACTCATATAGAAATCTTGGCTTTATTATGAGAATAGGCAGAGTTTCAAAACGATGTGACATTAATGAAACTCTACTTCAGTTTGGTGATATCACAATTGGAATATGCGACTCTGCCTTGGTGACGAAAATCACTGAAGCACATTCATAAGATAGAAAGGAAACAATCAAAGTTCCTGAAATTACTTACTTATGGAAAATTAACATGTATCTAAAATTTTAGTCATATTGAGAAAGAGTACAAAACTTCAATAGGCACACTTTGAAACAGCATTCGAAGATTGAATTGCATGTCCCGTCAGGTAAAACCCGCGTTGTAAATGTTGTCTATTTTACTGCAAAGAGGCAAGAACAAATATACTCGTTAAGTCTCCTGTATGGAGGTTGATTGCTTCCTACAATGCAATTGATAAGATGTCTGGTAAAGATGTTTTTGGAATGTCGGAGAGGATATATAAGAATAGACTTAAAAATATATGTGATTTTTTAAAATGTAAAATTTCATTCTTATCCGAAGATGGGCGGGCCTAGAAGGTAACGCCTTCTCTGGGACCATGAATATTCATTTGTTGGTAGTTTCATTAGAAAATGGGTATCAATTTTTTTTTATCTCTTTATACATACAGAAGAAGATGATGTGAGCGTGGTATGTAATTTACATGATGAAATGAAGTGCAGTAATGCAGAAGTGAAGTGCAGAACACAAGGATATAACTATATGTTAGTTGCGACGGTGGTGTTAATCTGCTCTGGGGCTACCCAGAGCGGTGGTCTGATCATGTTCATGGATAGCAAGGAGGTAATCTAACGGTGAATATGCGTAACGTGGTAGAGCTGGAGTCTGGTCTAAGAGTTCATGGAGGATTGGTTAAGCATCTACTATATGGCGTTGAGTGTAATGAGAGCGAAGACTGTACAGATGTGGTTATATGTGATAAGGAAGCTGTATAAATGTATAATTTTGTTAAAAGGTATAACTATGGGTAAATATAGTTATAAACGAACAACACTATAACTGGGCCTAGAACCTATTGAGTTGAATAATTAAATAAGATCTTTCCTAATGTAAAAATGATGTACGTAAGATTTTTTTAAATAATAGTTTGATTGATCTTTAAAAAAAAATATTTCTATTTTTGTTAGGATACAGATGCTGACCTCTTTCATTCGAAGAGCACAACAGGAGGTCATGGAGTTAAGCTTGGCTGGATTCAGGGAGTTTTCATTCCCTGCCTACTCAACATTTGGGGTGTTATGCTTTTCCTTCGTTTATCGTGGGTCGTAGCGCAATCCGGAATACGTAAGTAAAATTTTAATGCATAAAAATTCGTGCAATAAAATGTATCGTACCAGGACGTAGGCTAATTTAAAATATTTGGTGCTGGTATTGCTACCTCTGCCAAAACTTACTTGGAAAGATTTGTTATTATCACCCTCGAAACAATCCCAAACGGCACACACGTACCTAAGTCTATAGTCCATAAAATTTGGTAGTTATTAATGCAATACTACTTTCTTTATTTTGTGCAATACTGTTTTCTGTTTGCTGGAAGAAGTACTTTTATATTTAATTTGTGTTCAACTTTTTATATATGTATCTAAGTAAATTGCATCATTTCGTTCTAATAGCGTTTTTAAGATGGATCCATTCACTGTCGCCCTCTGTATGTATCTGAAACGGTGCAGTATCATGTATATAGTAACATAGACTCTTTTGTTGTCTGTTCTGCTCAAGTTTGGTCATATTTTGTGTATCTCCTTAAGAACTTACCAAATATTATGTTTATTCAGAATTCAGATGCTTCAACTACGAACTGTATTGTTGGATAGTTGTCCTTAACTGTGGTTTCTACTCCTTCAGACTATGTGAAGGTCGCCACAAACGTTCCGGGAATCTGGAGAGGAATAAGTGTACATTTATTCCTCTCCAGATTTTCTGAACGTATGTGGCCGTAAACTATGCACTTTTTTGTCTTCTAGTTGGACTGTTCAGGCTCATTTGATCATAGCGAAATTTGATTCTGAATAACTGTCCAGGTCCAACCAGAGTGTTGTGAAAATTTCTTTTTCAACAGCTCGCCACACACGTTCCGAAAATCCGGAGAACAATAACGGTACAGTTATTCGGAATCGAATTTCTCTTCGGTCAAATCGGCCTGAACAATCCAACTGGAAAAAAGAACACTTTTTGCCCACACACGTTCCAAAAATCCGGAGATGAATAACTGTACTGTTATTCCTCTCCGAATTTTTTTGAATGTGTATGGGTAAGATTTTTTGGGATCGAATTCAGAGATTGTCAAAGGACTGTAAAGTTATTCTTCTACGGATTTTCGGAACGTGTGTGGTGGCGTTAAGAGTGAAACTGTTTTCTGTAAGACTTTCTACAGAAAATGTGACGGTGACTCGGTGATACAGCATTACTTCTGGGCAAGGGTCCGTAGTTTGGCTCTAATACATGTAATAGTTCATGGTGTACAACGTTGTGACCATGGGTTTTTGTGTTTGGTTTCTCTCGGGATTCTTCAGTTCGCCGAAACATTTTTTTCCACCAAGTATTTTATAATATCCCTTTTCATTAATCAACCGTCCCCTTTAGCTTGAAGGGCATACATGTGTAACATTAAATATTTTTACTTCAGCACATAATATAAGGAATCAACAGTACTGTGTAGTGATTTCAAGCACTTTGTGCGACGGAAGATAGTTTTAAAAAAACAAAGATAAAGAAGGAATATGTATCCATTAACCTCCGCTGGTGACAAAGTATACATACTAATACGTACTAATGGAGTTGCTAATGATACACGTTTCTTTCAAAAAGATAAAAACTAAAACTACGCAAGCACTTGCATGTTTATATTCTGTTTCCAATTAAAGTCATTGGTTCTGTTTGCTATTAGTGATGAGCAAATGCAAGACCAAGACCAAGACCCGGGTGGTCTTGGTCTTGGTCTTGGTCTTGCACATGCGGTCTTGGTCTTGGTCTTGCACTGGAACCCTCGGTCTTGGTCTTGGTCTTGGTCTTGCACACCTAGTCTTGGTCTTGGTCTTGGTCTTGCACACCCAGTCTTGGTCTTGCTTGCAAGAGTCTTGCAAGTTTTGCTTTTAAGAAATCTATGATTTTCATAAGTAAATTTTACTCTGGATATAAGGAATAATAAATCCTACATTGCGTCAATAGTGAGGGAAATACAATGTATGTTTCTAAATGTAATATATTTTACCTTCGTGTAAGTGTGATGATACTGTTTAACATAGGCGATGACCTTTACTTTTTTTTTCAATGGGTGATCACGCTTCACTACTTAGAAGATAAATCACAACATTTCGTAATATTTTTATGTTTTAACAGATACAATACTCCACTGGTTCCCAAACTGGGAAGGCTAGCCCTGACAGTGAGACGCACGAAAGAAAACCAAGACGGCAAAGATTACTGAAATACCATAAATTGCAAAATTATTTTTACACTCTAAAGGTGTCACATTTTTTTCTTTCCAACCACGATTAGCTCATCTTTGTATTAAACAAACTCCCAATTAAATATTGAAATTTTGTTTTACTGATTCTAATATGTACTGTATGGGACAGAAACAAGGACATTACGCAAAAACGATGAAACAGTTAGACTTTCGAAATGTGGGCATGGAGTAAAAAGGAGAGAATCAGCTGGGTTGAACGGAAAACGAATGCGAAAGTTTTAGAAATAGTAGCAGTGGGGGAGAAAAGAAGAATTTTAGATGTAATGAAGAGGAGGAGATTGGCTGAGGAGGAACTGTATTATGAGGGAAATGCTAGAGGGAGGGGGCGAAGGAGATTGTAGTTGAAGAAAGATATTAAGACAGAAAATTGCTACGTTAAGACGAAGAGACTAGCTGAGGACCATATCATTGAACCTTCTCGGCTGCAGCAAGTGACCTGCCAATAATGGCAGAATAGCTATTATTATGACGATGATGGTATGTTTTGCAATATTGACCAAAATAGAGAGAAAAAAATAAAATAATAATAATAATTAAACCTCTTAATATTTTCGAATATGAAATGAAATTAAATTTGTGAGCTTTACGTCCCACGATTATGCCAGCTAGGCTAAAAGAGACGGTGATAATGAAAAATGAATGAAAATGGTGGAAAGAAGAAAGTGGGAGGAAACGAGAGAACCCCGAGGAAACCCACGCACACACCCAAACCCACGTTTGTCTACCACAAAGTTCACTTGGCGGGGGCTGGGATCGAACGCGGGACCCCAAACACCCGAGCTGAACGCTCTACTACTGAGCCACCGCGGCCCCAATATCTTAAAATAATTTGAGTGAAAACTGAAAATGACTCAACTGTCTATGTCTTTTGTGTAAACTCAATTTATGTAAATACTTTTGACCTACATTAGAAATACATAATAACGGCATCAAACTTCAAGTTATTTGAAATAAGTACGAAATCACTCTCAGTTGTAAATATAGATTATTTATTGCTGTATAATGTTATATCGTTAAATCCTAGATATGGCGTATACCTAAGGGGGCTATAAGTTATATTGATAAACAATTATTCAACGTATAAGCATCCACCTATGAAACCAAACTTGCAGTCACATGCGCTAAGTTTTTGTCAATGTCATGAAAATGTTATTTCAATATTAATTTTATAAGTACACATTAAACATTTCCAACGGATGCTTGAACCTCAGAGCCAAGGCCACACCCATGTAGTCGGCATGTATGGTGTACGGAATTGCCGATGTTCAATGCTACATTTCTTTAGTTTTGGAAGGAAGAACACCATTAATATGTTTTGAAATGAAATGAAATATCTACTTTAACGTCCCACGATTATTACACTGAGACTAAAGGAAACAGTGATGATGAGAAATGGGGGAATGAAGAAAGTACGAGGAAACGGGAAAACCCACGCACAGGGTGTTTGTTCACCAAAGAAGCTCACATAGCGCAAGCTGCGATCGAAACAGGGCCCCATGCACCAGAGGTGCACGCTCTGCCACTGAGCTACCGTGTCCATAACATGCTCTAGTTTATTTTTGCTTATTCACTTCTTATGGACACAACTATTCTTCGTATGATTTCCCAAAATCCAATCATGGGCCGTCGTGAATGATCAAATGATGACCAAAGTAAATCAGACACTGAAGTTATTATAGCTTGTAA
Organism: Thermobia domestica; assembly: GCF_964235325.1. NCBI lineage: Eukaryota > Metazoa > Arthropoda > Insecta > Zygentoma > Lepismatidae > Thermobia > Thermobia domestica. Next base: position 10,502,220 of record NC_137465.1, read on the forward strand.
CAATTCATAGAATTATGCTGTCGGTCGTCTCGTGAACAACCGATTCAAAAAACGACATACTGTAGCTATATGTTACAGGAGCAGATCGACTCACATGGATTGCATAAACTACTGGGAACAAATTCACTCCGGCGGTATTTTCACTGGAGCCAAGAAGTTCACGTGAAAGATGTAATGATTTTTCCCCTTCCTTTTTACATTCTATAAAAAATCAAGTAGTACCATACTTATGCAAGACTCTTGCGCAAGAGTCTTGGTCTTGGTCTTGGTCTTGCAGGTATGGTCTTGGTCTTGGTCTTGGTCTTGCAGGTATGGTCTTGGTCTTGGTCTTGCATCGGGATTCCTGGTCTTGGTCTTGGTCTTGGTCTTGGTCTTGCATGCAAGACTCTTGCAAAAACTGCAAGACCAAGACTCTTGCGCTCATCACTATTTGCTATCAATTTTTCACGTGTCTGGTGATAAGTTTCGACCAATATTATAATTATTAATATATATATATATATTTAGTCGTGCTAGAAGTTCTGTCCTTTATTCAAATAGGCAAAGCGAAACCAAATTTTGTAGTACACTGAATCCTTTATTGCTACGTGTACTTTAGTACCAAAGAAACGGAAAAATCACTATTCTATTCAAAATAGCCTCCGTTGGCCTTCGCCCACATCTTCAATTATTGCGGCCAGTCGTCAATTCCTGCACGCACCATATCTTGAGGTACGAAAATGATTGCTTTTACTAAATCTGTCTTAAGCAACTCAATATTGCGGTGAGATTTCTTGCAGGCCTTCTTCTCTAAGTAGTCTCAAAGGCGGTAATCCATCGGATTGTGATCCGGGCTTCCAGAAGGCCAATCCTCAGCAGCTATGAAGTGGGGAACAGTTTTGGCTAAGCACTGCTGGTTCATCTTCTCTTATGTGCCAGCGCAGAGTCTTGCTGAAAAACAGAGCGCCAAAAAAACAGAGTGTGATTCAATGGTTTCAATACCTTCTTCAAAACATCATTCTGGTAATTTGCTGGCTTAGTCTTGGCTCCCTGTTTGCAAAAGTACAACTGGGTGACACAGTCGTAAGACACGCGTCACCAATCCATCACGGAAGCTGGGTGGTGGCCTTTTTGGACGCTAAGAATTTGTTCGGCAGCTTCCCGAGAACTGTGGGCATAATTCTGTCATTTTGATGGTTGAATATTTCTCGTACGGTGAATATTTTTCTTCGGTGAAGAGAATTCCCTTGTTTCCCGTTCGCGTACCGCTGGAGTAACCCCTTGGATCTTGTGGTCCATTTTTTTTTTTTTAGCCGGTGTCAGTTGTTGTGTGGTTCTTCTGTAAGTCCCAAGTTTAAAAGGACCTGTATGATTATGCGGGGACAGCGTTCTCTTCGGTATATCCATCTCCCGCGCCATGATTTTCTGTTTCAAAGAGCATTTCAACGAATTCGCACAGCTACGGCTTTCACAGTTACTGGTGTCCTTGAAGTGTGTTGGTGGCCACTTTTTGCTCTGTCATCGATCGAGGAAGTGTCGTTGAACCGTTTGGTGTACTAATATACAAGTTTTTTTTGCGTAATTTGCAAAAGCTTTAGAAGATTCAAAATCTCTACCGGCGACTTGTTGCACTTATGCAACGCGATCACAGCGATACGATGTTAAGTGGACAAGTGAACGATACAAACTGGGGACTGGTTTGCACTACAGGCTCGGCACGATGTTGGGTAAACAAAGCTGGTCGCGAACGTTGTCAAAGTGGTCTTGTGGCGCTAATGAACTTAGGGACAGAACTTATGGCACGACTGGGTATATGAAAGCGCTTAATTAAAAAATGCCCAAAGATTAGGTACATACGTATATACCAGACAATAGAAGTCATTAAGCAGAGCAAATTATTATGGGTGAATGTACATTCTCATGAGTAGTTTTTGAGAAAAATGATATTCTAAAACTTAAAAAAATAATGTTGTTTGATACAAGGCCAATTATGTAGGAGGGGGTGCGGTGGCTCAGTGGTAGAGCGTTCACCTTCGCTGCTTGGGATCCTTGGTTCGATCCCAGCTCGCATCATGTGGACTTTGTGGTGGACAAACACCGTGCTCGTGGGTTTTCTCGGAGTTCCCTCGTTTCCTCCCACTTTCTTCATTCCACCATTTCATTCATTTCTCATAATCACCGTCTCCTTTAACCTAACCGGCATAACTGTGGGACGTTAAACTTTAAGATTTAATTTCATTTGATTTCCAATTATGTAGGATGTAAGTCAAAAGATTACTTTACTCTCCTTGTAGAAAAAATGTGAATATAGCTATCATTGCTACAATATCTGATCCCTTCACATCTTCGTCATCATCATCATCATCATAGGTATTTTGCCCTTATTGGCAGGTCACTTACTCTGCTGCATGGTCCTCCGCTAACCTTTCTATCCCTACTCTCATATAAGTCTTCAACGTATTCTTTCCACCTTCCTATGACCTCACTTCTCTCGCTGACTACCTTCCCATTCTTATTTTCTACTGCCATCATAATACCCCTTTGTTTCCTCTGAAATTCCATAGATTTTACCTCCTTGTACATTTCATCATATTTCCCAACTCTTTCTAATTCTTCTATGTTCTCGCATTTTCTTTTGTAAAACTCTTCCCTCTTTCTGTTTCCCTTCGTAATTCATTATTTAATTTTCTGTACATCTTTCTCCCCTCTTCTGTATCAACCTGTTTCCACGTCTTCCTCTCCCTCTAACTATAGTGAATTTGATTTTTAATAATTTGATTAATCGATTGCATAAAATTGATAACTAGTATTCTCCCTACTGTTTTTTTTCCTTTCAGTTCAATCATTGATAATCATAGGAATATCGGCCATTGTGACAGTGGTTACAACTCTCTCTTTGTCGGCCATTAGCACGAATGGCGAAGTCAAAGGAGGTAAGTAAGAAAGTGTGCAATAACAGCTTACGGTCTCAACTAATAACTTTTTCCAAAGGGACCCACTTACAGACGAGTTATAAGCGTATAAAAAGATGCAAAGGTGGTTGGCTGTAAGGACGACCTAAAACATGTAGGATCTCTGACAAATTTCATAAAGAAAGAAAAAATAATATCGACCAGTAATGAGATCTTCAATAATGGGAAAATTTCTTCCTTCATTAATTTTAACAAATACTTATTATAAGAACAAAGTACATTTAATAAACGTTTAACGTCAAATTAACGTTCAACATATTAAGCCTTAACCTGAAATTAACGTTTAACAGCAAATGTATAATCTCAAATCAACGTTTAACAAGTTAAACTTTAACTTCAAGGTAACGTTCAATAGATAAACGTTTAACCTCAGGTAAATGTTAAACTCAAGTTAACGTTTACTACGTTAACTTTTAACCTCACATTAACGTCTAATAGGTAAACGTTTAACCTCAAATTAACGTTCAACAAGTAAACATTTAACCTCAAATTAAGGTTTAACAGTTTTGTTCCATTTATTTTATCGTTATTCTTGGTGTAAATAGCAAGTAATAAATGTTATGCAAAAATCTGAGTGAAAGAAGTTTAAACCTCAGCTTTGACGGGAAACAACTCGTGAACCAAAGGTGAGTACAGAAAAATATTTCACATGCGTACTAAGTCAAGTATATCCCCATAGTTTGAACAAGATCTAATGAGTTTTATAGGCCGTGTACGATACACGTATACAAGATATGTCCCAAAAGTCTCAAAATATATTTTTTGCCGCGCCCGTGCAGGTCACAGCACGTTCGAATGTGTTGAATTAGGTGGGCGGGCCTCTTAGTTTTGCAGCAGGAACACTGATTTAATGTACCCCTGTTTTGAGCCACGTCATGACGGATATTTTCGAACAACGGTGGGCGATAAAATTCTGCACAAAACTCGATAAAACCGCTGCAGAAACTCACAAACTGCTGCAGAAAATGGCCATCTGCGTGCGAAAAGACATCACCGCTACCTTGCTGCTTCATCACTACAATGCGCCCAGCCACACGTCACTGCGCGTACGTGAGTTCCTGCCGGACATAACGTGACAAAGCTGCCGCAACCACCCTACAGTCCCGACCTCGCTAGGGCCGATTTCGTTTTGTTCTTCAAGATCAAGAAAGTACTCAAAGAACACCGTTTTAATGGCATTGAGGTTATACAAGCAGCTTTGACAACTGCTTTAAAAGAGACTCCCGTCGAGGCCTTCCAGGGGCGTGTATCAGGCATGAGAGATTCGGTGGAAAAATATGTGTAGATGATCACTACTTTGAAGAATATTAACCCTCTATTCAGCTCTTGTTAATAAATCTTGTTTTAAAATATATTTCAAGACTTTTGAGACGCACCTTATTTACTGTAAAAAAAAAAAAAATCAAATGGACGAGAAACTAAGAAAATTAATTGTACAAACGACCTATTATTCAAATTTAGATATTTACAATTATTTTGGTTTATTTACTTTAAATCAAAAGAGAAAAATGAAATGAAATCTTTAAGTTTAACGTCCCACGTAATGCCAGTTAGGCTAAAGAAGACGGTGATAATGGGAAATGAGTGAAATGGTGGAATGAAGAAAGTGGGAGGAAACGGGAGAACCCCGAGCACGGTGTTTGCCCACCACAAAGTACATACGGCGCGAGCTGGGATCGAACCAGGGACCCCAAGCACCGGAGGTGAACGCTCTACCACTTTTTTTTAACTAACTTTTTTTTATTTAGATGCAAAAAAGTATTATACATTGGAATACGTAACAATTTTTTTCCAAAAAGGATAACATATACTGTATTATTAACAAATAACAAGGAATCAAATCACAACCAGCAGAAACATAAAAAAAAGAAAAAGAAAAAGAAAAGAAAACATTAGTAATACAAAAATTATGAATACATCATTGTTAATTTTTCATCAACAACAGCTAAATAATTCGAGAACTGTTTTCGTTTAATAGTTTCAGTTATTTTCCATCGTTCTTTCAACAGGTGAAAATAATAGTCTGCAAGGGTTGGCGTTTGACTGAATCAAATATTCCACAGTTACACCACACAACCAAATTACACTATTTTGTTTGTAATGAGGATAATATGAAAAATCAGGAAATAAAATCATTAGCGGGGAAATATCCTGGATCCCACAACGAACGAGAATACACATGATACGTGCGAACGTCAACCATATGTCGTGCACCAAATCACAAGTTGAAAGCCGATGTTGTAAAGTATCGTCTCTACTACAATGCGAACATGTTCCGTTAGACATCAGCTTAATTTTCTGTAACTTTATATTAGTTGGTATGACGTCATGTACAATTCGATACCACACAGAGCGTTGATTGACATTTAGGACTGTGTTATTGATATTTTTCCAGATCATATCCCAATTATAGTTAGGAAAGTTGTCTTTTCGTTCAATAGTAACATTTTGTTTACACTGATATGAGCTGTACAAAAGTTTAATATTCTGGTGTTTGGGAGTATCTAAGTCTAGAACCATGTAACTAGAATTCAAGAGTACATCATACAAATATTTTACAGTGTTTGAAAGAATAGACATATTAAGAGGAGGGGTGATTGCCGTGGCCTGTACCCAATAGAGACCCCAGATTTTAGCAAAACTGGGTGTATGTAATTGTATCTTGTACATCCAATTAATCAAATATAAAACAGTGCTTTTGCAATATATATCCACCATGTTGAGACCTCCAGCATTTTTAGATTGAGTAAGTACATACATGGGTGTTTTAAAAATGTTACCTCTCCAAACAAACCAATAAACTGCAGCTTGCATAGAGCGGGCAATTCGACTTGGCAACGGTAAAACAGGACTTAAATACCAAAGGTGAGATGTAATATATGTATTAACAATCCAAGTTCTTTGTTCAAGACAGTAGCCACGAAATTTCCATGATTGACATAAACCTTTCACCTTCTGGAGGGCTAGAGCCCAATTTTCTAAAATCATTTGTTGGACCGTGCAATAAAAATAGACACCTAAAATTTTTATCCTATCAACATGGAGAATAGGAAAAGTAATCATCTGAAAATCCCAAGTACCAAATGCAAGCAATTTTGTTTTCTGAAAATTTATGCATGCCCCACTAGATTGTCCAATATTTTGTATGACATGAAGAACTTGATTAAGTTGAGCTTCATCTCGTACTAAAACAGAAAGATCATCAGCATAGGAACGCACTGTAAGGTGGAGATCAGCAAAGGAAATACCTATTTGCATAGCATGTAATTCACAAATCAATGGTGAAATGTAAATATTAAAAAGAGACATTGAAATCGGACACCCCTATCTAATAGATCTATTGATTGTTATAAAAGGTGTTAAATAACCATTTACCTGGATTTTAGATCTCGCAAACATGTACAAAATTTTCACTTGATTAATTACAGCAGGATGAAATCCAAATTTTTCCATTACTTGATATAAATACCCATGGTTAACCAAATCAAATGCTGTCCTTAAATCTATAGATAGAAGGCCACCTTTACATTTGGTGTAATCAAAATATGCCACAGCATCGCGAAGATCCATCAATACATCAAGAAGTTTATTACCTTCTAGAAATCCTGATTGCATTGGGTGGAGAATGCTTGAGAGCACTGTTTTTAACCTATTGAAAAAGCATTTTGCTACTATTTTATAGTCAACATTTAACATAGTTAACGCCCTATAATGCTTAAGACAAGTAGGATTTGGTAACTTTGGTACTAATATAATGACACCTGTAGCAAAGGATTCACTAATTACACCATGATGCAATATTTCATTGACAATAGTAGTAAACTCATCTGCTATAATAGGAAACACCTTTTGATAAAATTCTGCTACTAATCCATCAATTCCAGGAGTTTTATAACGCTGAAAACTGAGTATTACATCATGGATCTCATTTTTGGTATATGGTTGCATTAACATGTCGTTATAATCAGATGTCACTGTATAACCTGGCAGAGGCGTAAATTGCCAAACAGGAGTCGTGTTCTGTGATACATTATACAACTCTTGGTATGTATTATGAATGTGAGCTCTAATTTCACTCGGATTGGTTAGTACTTGCTGAGTATTAGAGGTTAATCTTGAAATTAAAGCTCGATTTTTACGTTTCTTTGTATGAATTAGATGGTATAACGTCATACGCTCGTTTTCTACCACAGTGTTATCTTTACAATAGAAACGAAAGTTTTCAGTACATTCTCTCTGCAAATGTAAAATTTTACCTTTATAATACTGCATATCTCGGTACGATATTGGGGAAGTAGACGATAAACCACTAACAGATTGTAAACATTTCATATAAAATTGCATCATATGGTTACTATTGGCATTCCTATCTCGAAAGTGATCGATATATAGCCATTTGATTTTAGGTTTCACATATTGCTCCCACCATTTGAGGCGTGTGGTGTACCTGTGGCGGTGGTGAAGCCAGACTGACCAGTGCCGATGAAACTGGTTAAGAAAATAAGGATCATTTAGACCAAGGGGGGACATTTTCCAGTAGGATCGTCCCCAGACACAGTACGGCGAACCAATATTAAATTCTAGAACTAGACCTAAATGATCAGTAAACGGGGCTAAACAGACATCATATTTAACAATCAATTTAACCAAGTCTGGATTACAATAGCAACGGTCAATTCTGGACGCCGCATTACTGCGCACGTAAGTAAAGATATGGTCCTTTTTACAGTAGATAGCAGTATCAACCAGCCTATATTGAGAAACAAAAAATTGCAGTGCAGGACTATATGATGGTGTCCCGACACAATCATTAGCTCGAAGTACACAATTAAAATCGCCCATGAGCATAATGTTATTAAAAGGTTCAGAAAGCAAATACAACAAATCTTCAGAATATAAGATCTCTCTACCCGTCTTTCCTTGATGCCCCGAATTCCCATATATATTGACAATTACAGTGTTTTTCCAATACAACGCTATCCCTCTGCCATCCACCAACATTTTAAGGGAATCAATTTGTATTCCTTCTTTCACTAATATAGCAGTTCCAAAACCATGTACACCAATATTAACATGACTCTTATAACCAGAGATGGAACAGTGTTCATCGGAGATTATTTCCTGAAGACATATAAAATCTGCGTCATAATCATAAACAAATTTTTTAAACAATTCTTTTTTAACACTATTTTGCATACGGTTTACATTGAGTGAAACAATACGTGTAATGTACAGTGTTATAAGTAAGAAAACAAAAAAGCAAATGCAAGATTGGAACATATCGACGTATTACTATAAACAGAAGACGAGAACGTCAATATAGTCACACTGACAACAAAAAAGCGAAAAAAGTGTTTACAAATCTTGAAGGTCAGTGAGCACACCTGAGGCAGTATCGTCGTGACGTAAACATTCAGTTATTGAAGCACCACGCCTTTTCTTCTTTCGAGTTGTTATGACATTCACAGGTTGTGAATAGGAACCACGTGAGCCTCGTTTCTTTCGTGAACGTAATTCCCTTGTATCAGGAATGTCTGTTGTTTCACTTTCCAGGTCAAGGTCACTACCTTCTGTATCTGAAGTAGGTGCAATGAATTCCATATCAGTTTTTTGTTTCACAGCTTGGAGGGAGCTCTCAGTACCAACAGGCTGTTTACCAGGGAGACAAGACGGAGTATCGATATTATCTACACTTGCAAGGTCATTAACATTAACACTAGGTGTATGTGTTTCTTCAGCTGCATTGTTGATAAGGCCAGATGGGGAATCAGAGTTGTCATCCGTATGAGCAGCAATCGTAGTAGAGGTGTCAGTTATTGATGCTGAACTGTTTGGTTGTAATTGCACATGTTGTTCACAAGGTTTTTTTGGAATAGTGCCGAGAGATGACATTTGTAAAGGCAGTGGCGGTGCGCTAGATGCGGGGCGGAGTGGGGGGAAAAACTCGGTAAATCGAATGTCAGACGTTTGAGACGTATGGGGGCCATTCAGTTCTTGTCTTCTTTTCTTATCACAGTCACTAAGTCGGTGAGTTAATGATCGACAGAAAAAACACATTACAGGCTGGCCTTCATATGATATGAAGCCACGAAAGCCGTTAAAGAGTAAACGTGAAGGAATAGGTTTTTTAAGGACAATGTTCACAGTTCGTATTCCATTGGACACTGCAAGGGGATAATTTTGAGACCATGTCTCATTGGTTATATTTTTCACTGTTCTATATTCAGTCAGAATTTGCACAATAACATTATTATCTAGTTGAATAGGTAAATTAAAGACTCTTACCCTGGTAATATTTTCCATTGCGTTGACAAGTTGGACAAAAGAGGTACTACCGTCACTATGTTTAAATGGTACCGTAGGTTCGAGCTTACTTAACACTTTTTCAAAAATGGCATCAGTATTAAAAGTCACAAACACAGCATATTCATCAGAGTGAAGTTGGAGCGCAATAATGTCATGGCAGTCCTCTTTAAATAAACTTTCAATCCATTTATGAATAGCGATGGGTGACGGGCGATTATTACGTTTTTCCTTGTCAAATACACATTTGATGGTATTTTTTCTAACGAGCTGAGACATCGTAATATTTTACAATATATAGTCACTTACACAAATAAACCACACGTAGTGGTAAAGCTAAGCACGTCAAACTGCGAACAAACACTGCACCGGACAACACGTCCTACCGCTAGCACAGTTTAACAGCAACCCCACTGAGCCACCGCGCCCCCTAAATCAAAAAAGAAAAAGGACACGCATCGTATAAACTAAAGTACGTAGCTCTCCTGTATTTTGCAAAGAATGTTAAAATAAATAATAAAAAAAGAAACATAAACTGAAAAATAACTTCCTTCTTGCACTAGCGAATCCACCGGCAGGGCAGCACAGTCTCCTCGAAAGGCTACCTCTTTTTAGGCCTATGTATAAAATATTCTACTATTATATTCTGATTTGATATAGGGAGTACGGTGGCGTAGTGGTAGAGCGCTTACCTCTTATTCCTGGGGTCCCTGGTTCAATCCTCAGCCAGATAAATTTGCGGTGGACAACATCGTATCCATGGGTTTTCTCGGGGTTTTCCCATTTTCTTCCACTTTCTCATTCCAACAATTCTTGCATCATCATTCAATTGCCTTAATAATCTCCCTTAGCATAAAGGGAGTAATCGCGGGACGTTAAACTGAAAGATTTCATTTCATTTCATTTGATATAAATATCCTTAATTCAAAGCTATACTAATAGTCCAGGAGGTCCTCCGCCTTCTTCGAACGACACTTTGGGAACCGCTAGTGCCTTCTTGCATCTTAATAATAATAATAATAATAATAATAATAATAATAATAATAATAATAATAATAATAATAATAATAATAATAAAATATGAGTCTCTGTCTGGCATCAGCTTTTTGCATAAAAGGAAGTCACTCAGAGCCATCAATGTTTGGACACAAATCAAATCGTACGAAGCCAATTCATTGACTTTCGGCTTTTGGGGAATTTTTCGAGGCCGTCGAAATCTTCCTATTTTTGACTTTTTCTTAAGGTGGATTATTAGGTGTTCTCGGTGGTATGCTAAACTCTGCTTGAATAGTGCGGCGTTGCCAGATAATGTCCAGTGTTTACTGATGTCAGATAATGAAGGAAGTAATCGTGGAATTCTGCTTGAATACTTACTGCAGAAATTTATTTTCGACTCTTATCGCAATTCACAGCAAAGTTCCGCTTCTCGAACTGGAAAGCTAGAATCCAGGAATTTTCTTATTGTGACTACCACAGTAAACGTACAAATTTGGCAACAACGTATTATGGCGTTCTGCGCTACTTTCTTCTCAAAATCTATTTTCTTAAATGTAAATTAATATATAAATAAAATGTGAAACATAACACGAAAAACGGTCAAACAATATATCTATTTTGTAATAAGATCGTTACCTTAAAGTACTTTACACATACAAATAAACATTTCATAAAACATTTCATAAGTACTTCTAGAAAGATCTAACAGTAAGTGCCATCTTGTGTGCTCATTTTAAAATAAATCAAATATTTTCTTTTATTTATCTTTTTCAATATCAGAAGACATAATCAAATGAATCAGTATCTTGTGTTGTAGCTGAAATATAACTTTATCTTACAGTAATAATGTTATTCTACAACAGAAAATATGAACCTCAAGAACCTTCAGTGTTGCCATCCATAGACATTTCATTATCTCCTTTTGCTTATGAATAAACAAGCAAAAGAAAAATGACAAATTTTGTATTATTTTTAGTAAGGTAGGCTCTTAAGAACGCCTGGCCTATCTGCAACAAACATTACGTTTTAATTTTGCAGTCTTACCTAGAAACAAAAGGTAAATATCCGGGTAATTCAATGGTTGTAAAGGAAATTCCTTTTTTTTTTTTTTTTTAAATCCAGATTCTGAATTAAAGCTAGGAAAATTTTGGGTGCTCACGGGTATCATTTCATAATATAATTTCTTAATATCATTACTTCGGAATTCTATTGGAATACGAATAAATTTTGAAAGACTAAAATAGTTTTGGTCCAACCATGGTGGATTTTTAGAAAGCTTACATCTCAGTGGATAGTTTAATACTGAAAATTTTTGAATGTGGACAGACATGGGGTTACATGTGTCGATGAAGTTTCAAGGGAAATGATATAAAGGATATTCAGGAATATAATTTTCTCCATACACTTGTACTAAGCAGCCTTATTAGGTATCATTTCCAGTAGTTTGCATATAGTTTATGATTTATTGCATGATTTATGATGATATAAAAGACTGTTCACTGTGTATCAGGAATGATACACAAGGCGTGGACGGAACACACCGTGTGTATCACCTGTGATACACATGGCGATCAATGTGTTAAATAAATAATTTTCCTTTTCTATATTAACTTATACTTTTTATTTTTTTCTACCTTTGACAGGAGGAATTTACTACATTATTTCTCGATCTCTGGGTCCGGAGTTCGGAGCCTCTGTGGGCGTTATCTTCGCGATTGCAAATGCTGTTGCAGCATCCATGAATACTATTGGCTTTTGTGAATCTCTGAACGATCTCCTAAGAAGCCAAGGATTGAAGATCATCGATAACTCAGTCAATGACATCAGGATTGTTGGTGTCATTGCTATACTCATCATGATCATTATCTGTGCTGTAGGCATGGAATGGGAATCCAAGGTATGCAAAATTTCGCCTAATTAAAATTTGTAATTTTTAGGTTCATGTACTTCAGTTACTATTGTACTATATGGTTGAAAAAGTTGGGCGTTAACACTCGAAGCAACTTACTGCTCAGAACGATTCAACAAAAGATGCACATTACCGAATAGAATGCGGATGAATATTATAATCGTGTGAAAATTACAAGACATTAGAGCTTCATACTAGAGTCTAACTCCTACTTGTCGCTCCCTAATCTGACTAATATCTCAGACCTGTTTATTCACATATATTCAGAGAGAGATAAGCTAAGTATAAAGGTCGGCACACACTTCCGAAAACACAAGAAACAATAATGTACAGTTATTCCTCCCCGAATTTCCAGAACGTGTGAGGGCGAAAACTGCACAATTTTTCCTCTTCCAATTAGACTGTTCAGGCCGATTTGATGAAGCGAAATTCGATTCTGAGTAACTGTGCAGGTCCGGCCGGAGCGTTGTTAGGATCTCCTCTTCAGTAACTCGCTACACACGTTCCAAAAATCCAAAGAGGAATAACCGCACAGTTATTCAGAATCGAATTTGGCTACGATCAAACCGGCCTGAATAATCCAACTAGAAGTGAAAAAAACTACGCAGTTTTTGTCCACGTATAGCTATGTTCCGGAATCTGGAGCTGTACAGTTATTTCTCTCCGGATTTCCGCAACGTCTGTGTGGCAACTTGCGAAGAGAAAAAAGTAGGCAGTACCTAGGTATTTCCCATACCATACACGTTCAGGAAAACCGGAGAGGACTAACTGCACAGTTATCCTCTACGAATTTCCTGAAGGTGTGTGGGAAGAATCTTTTTTGATCGAATTCAGAAATCCTCAAGGGAATAACTGTACAGTTATTCAGAATCGAATTTCGTTACGATCAAATCGGTCTGAATAGTCCAACTTGAAGAAGGAACGATTCTTCTTCCGATTTCCTCAACGTGCAAAGAGAAGAAATTGCTCAGTTTTTGGCCACATACGTACCAAGTCTGATAAGGTGCGCTCACTAATCATATTGAGGTTCCAGCATGCCCTAACTCAAGTTATAGTTCGCTGTCATTTTATGTGGCTCTCGCTGAGTTATTGAGCTCGAGCCCGAGCCCGTGTACCTTGCTTCTGAACTTGGATTTCTTTGGTTAACAGTTGGTGAGGAAAAGTAACTTTCAAGGATTGTTAACGGCAGACATGTCAAAGTCAGCATTTGAAGTGGGCCAAATTATCATATCTACAGAATAGTGTGGGTTACAAGCAAATAATAATAATAAGACGAACATAAATAAATAAATAAAATCTTACCTACTGCTGTATTTCTTTTTTTTTAAAAAATGAACAGACATAAGGAAATTCGGGTAGTAGATTGATACTTGTTGTTTCTATCTGAACACCGGCATACTTTTCCTCCAACCAGCTGTCGATGTCTGGAGATATGTTGTTCACACTAGGAACAGAGGTTACATGAATGTTTTTGTTAAATTGGATCTCGCTACTATATGATATACTGGCATTTTGGTTATATATGCACCAGTATCATCTTAATAGGTAACATAGCTCTCGTACGGATTAAATTTTTAGGTTTAGAAAAACATTCCTTGTTCTCGTCTTTCTCAAAAAATACCCAAAAGAGTTTACACCCACCTATAGGATGTATTGATTGGTATGTATGTATCTTGTCTTTGGAAACTTTTATCCCATTTAACGTTAACAATATTAAAATAATGAGATTTTTATATGTTCTCTAGGCTCAAAACCTACTGGTTGTCGTGATCATCGGCGCCATGTTGGATTTTATGATTGGAGCAGCCATTGGCCCACGTGGTGCGTCAAAAGAAGAACAAATAGCGAAAGGATTCGTTGGATTGAGCGGTAAATAGACAAATTCAACTCATTATATAGGCTTCTGTAAAGATTTTATCTTTTAGGGTAGAGCTGAAACATGGTACACGGAAGTTTGGACTTTTTCATCACTTTTTTTAAAATGTAAGTTTCCTCTTCTATACAATACTAATAAACATTACAGGTAAAATATAAGTTCCTTAAAAAAACTTGGTGATTTGCTGGTGAATTAGTAGGAGTCCAATGAGCATGCGTCTTAGTGCGGTAGGAAATAAGGCACTTTGGGGTGAAGATGTTTGCAGGTTCTTCTCAATGACCAGAGTCTTAAAGAGTTTAGGATGGGTTCCTCTCAATGACCAGGCATCTTAGAGAGTAGTGGATGATTAGTCGGTGGTGATTGATGCCTTCTGAGGTGTTCCATGTTCTTTTATCCAGAAATGTTGCTGACTACTTGAATCTACGTCACTTACCAACCGTTGGCGATGGTTGACGACTCTCCTTTGTGGCTGCCGTCTGAAATGTGTTTACAGCCAGCATGTGGTATTGAGAGCACTTGGAACCTTGCAATATATACAAAGGCTGGGTAAAAAAGTAAAATCAGTATTGTTGTAATTCGTATATGGCTTTTATGCACAGAATAACACTGTTACATTCCTTGACTGTAGCCGCCTTCCATCTCTATCACCTTCTGCCATACTTGTGGAAGGTGTCGTACACCGATAGCATGCCAATTTTTGTCAATATCCCATAAGGACAATCATATGACACAGATGATGGCATCTGTTGTGGATTTAATGCCTCCCGCGAAGTGGTTCCTTCATATTTTTACATGTTAATGGAAAGGTCGTCACGAAGTCCCTGAAAATATTGTTATACACTGTGTCCACGTGCCACTTCAACCTAGATCCATGCACTTTGTTCGTTTTTCCGAAACATACTGTTATGGCCCTTCCACTTTGTTCCTTTGCTGTAAGGCACTGTTGCTTTTCACTGAGCAACACAGTTTTGTTACCACTAGCTACACTTTATCACCGCACATTCGTTTATCAGCTACAGAATTCTTGTAGTGATAAGACACAGCTTCTGACGTGAGAACACTGTTGCCACATCTTTTAATCCAACCTATGCATGCACCTATAATATAGAAGACTAATCCTAACATAAAGCTTTAGATGCACAAGCAGATTTATCTTAAAGTCAGAAAACACAAATTACTTTCTTCAAAATTCTCCAGTAGGACAAAATTCAGTTCCTCTTATTGTCACAATGATTACTATTTTGTTTTAATGGACTAAAATTGATATAATAAAAAATAGTTCAGGGTGGACCAAAAGTGTTTCTAGTTAAACAGGTACTTTGATTAGTGCATTAATTTTGAATGTAAGTTACATGTTTATGCATGCACATATAGTTTTATCAATATAACATGAACACCTGGAAAAGTGGAACTTAACAAATTAATATAGCTTGGTTATACTGGATTTGAGTTTACTATCCCGTATAGAACCGAAGCTACATGAGACATGGACCGACTGCTCAACGTGAGATCTGAACCACGTGAGCTCTCACCGTGTGGGAGGAAAGTTGAGTACACTAACGTTATATACCGACAAGGGAGTTCGAAATTAATATGGCGTTGGATTACCTTTCGTCCTTAAAAGAGCTCTAATGTTACATGAAACGCAGACATGAAGGTCGTGAATGATAGCAAGTGAAATATGTTACCATTCCACGTTCATGTATCACACAGTTCCGTAAAAGAGGATGGAGGCGGATAGGATTCGTGTCTTCAAAACGGATGATACATATTCAATTATATTTAGGTCCGGAGTTTAGGTGGGCCAGGGGAGATGTTCAACTTCATGTTCATCAAACAACACTGAAAGAGCTAAAACTATGTGAATAGATGGATTGTCATCCTGTAGTATGACGCAATTGTGCGGAAACAACACCTGGATCATAGAGTGCACATGGTTCCCTGAATTACACGATCACGGGCAGAGATACAACCAATAAGTAACTGCATAGGACTCACTAAAAACGAGGATATTACAGCCTACTACGTCACACAGTATCCTCCATATTTCACGGTTGGGTGAAGACTAACAACACATAAGCTTCTTTGGTTGCTAGCCGCACACAAACGCAACTGGTGGTTAGAAATAAGTTGAAGGATGATCCACCTTACCTAATCACACATTTCCAGTCATGAGCGGTCAACGTTGCGTGTTCGCGTCATAACTATCGTCGAACTAAAGAGTGACGATCTCTTATCAGCACTTTTTCCCCTGCAACCCGACCCAGTATGTCCATCTCATGTAAATGAAAACTTCTCTTACCAAAATAATACACTTATTTATTAAAACTACAATCATGTTTAACAATTTGAATTTACGAATGAAAGGTGCTTGGTATCAGAGTCGAAGCAGGTGGCCAGTAAGACATTATAAACAACAGGTGGCTTTTAAAAACATGTGATTAGAAAACGGATGTATTTATAACAACATGTGGTTTCCAAACAAACAAGGGAGTGTTGGCCCTATTACATATTCTAGGTCATATATTTACTTTCGTAAAATGTGTTTTTCCATTGTGTGTCTGATGAAGACAATGTTGTGGTGAAATGTAATTATCGACATAGGCTGTGGGAGGTGCTAATTGAGATACCGTCCTTGCTCGGCAATCGCACGACAATTTCGAGTGACAATTCGTAGAATGCTCGGAGAGACCTGTCACTAAGGGTTTCCTTTTGACCATTATTGTTCTATGCCGAATTGGTTTTGCCATGGTATTTGTAGGCTGTCATGACCTTAAGCAGTGTACATCGCGTAACATCCAATACACTTCCCACTTTCGTTACGCCCAACGATCTGCCCTCTTTGAAAATCAAAGAGATAACTGTTTTACGTTATTTACCATCTGCTCAGTTCATTGCACAGTGCTTCTATTAATGCTCATGTAGTGTGGAGTTTACCCTAAAACATCACTACCAATATTACCATGTTTTGGTCGCCGCCTGACCGTTGCCAACCCAGACATTGAATTATTTCTAACTAGCTGTTTTTATTATTTTGATAACCATATGTTGGTATGATAGTTGTACAAAATGCGTTACACGAAAGCTCGTTGCTTCAATTCAAGTTTACTCAACATTTTCAACTCAGTCACCACAATTCTCAATGGAAATATACTCCTTGCTATTCGCAGGAAAGGGTCTACCTTTCTGATATTTACTATTCTTCTCCTCTTGAGTGAAAATGCAAGACCGCACCAGATGACGGCAACGGAAAACCATCTTGTGATCTTCGGTTGGAGGAGCCTTGCCCATCCGGTATACGATCCCACTTCGCGAATAGCGTTTTTCATCTCTTTCGGGCATTGAAGAAGGCTGTTTGAAACTCGACGAAATAAAGACAGCGCGAAATGGTTTCACCGTATGCAGACAAACGCATCAACAAATGGTTCTTACAAGAAAAAAAAATAAAGTAAGCCTTATATTTATTTGCAGATCATATTGTCTTGAATTAGCACCTGTGTCCATTGCTACCGAGGGAAACTTATTTGCCAATAACTCTAATAATAATCCCGCTCTTAAAGAACAATCATATATTAAACTTGTTTATTTCTTGTTTCAGGAGAAGTATTAAAAAGCAACTGGGGTGCTGACTACAGATTCAGCGAGAAAGTTGACCAGAATTTCTTCTCCGTGTTCGCCATATTCTTCCCATCAGTTACTGGCATCCAGGCAGGCGCTAATATCTCAGGTGATCTCAAGGTAAGGAAATAACGAAAGAATAGTTTCATTCTTCAAGAAAATTTTTTTTTTATCTTTAGTTCGTACGTTCCATTAGGTTTAATAGTAATATTTGTTTTGAAAGTTAAATAACTGAACTTTCGAGTATGCTGTCTAGAAGAGTGGTTGGAAAGTAGTAATTGCGCATAAGAGGGTTGAAAAGTAGTAATTGCGCATAAGAGGGTTGAAAAGTAGTAATTGCGCATAAGAGGGTTGGAAAGTAGTAATTGCGCATAAGATGGAGCACGGGGGAACAGATACAATGGGTCAGCTGTAGAGCGCTCAGCTCTCGTTCGAAAGTTTTCTGATTCCACCCCAGGTTTGTAGTAGGGGTGATCAGAAACTAAGGTACAAACCTACTGTGAAACGTATATATATAATTTCATACAACCAATACAGCCAACAAATACTTCATACATTAGGTATCCTCTCCATATCGGTTAAGCACTTGTTGCATCATGGAATGAGTTTGAAGATTCCTTCCTACTAAAAATCCTGTCCTTGTGTGTTCAGCCACGTTGTTACGAATTGTTTCATCTCCTTGTCTGAAGCTAAGCATCGGCATCCTAATTGCTTTTTGAAGTGCGGAAGCAGGTAAAACTCGCTTGGTCCGGGCTGTAGAAAGGGTAGTCGATGATGTCCCAGCCGTGTTCAAATCTGTTGATACCGTGCTGAGTCGGCCACTGCACTCCTCGTCGGCGATTTTTCTCTATCAGCTGGAAACTTTCGTCACCATTCTTCGACATGCTGACGAGGCATTACAGTCTCTCCGTACACCTCTACCAGCTGCCGATAAATTTCAGCCGCGGTGACATGTTTCGCCCACAGAAATCGAACAACTGAGCGGACTTCTTCGCGAGTCCAGTTTTCCAAACGAGTCGCCATTTTGTGTTCACATACAACTAGCGCCATAGACGGCTAAAACTCTGCACAGTTGCCAACTCCATGTATTAAAATTACCACACACTCTTCCTTCGTCTATAATTTTCGAAATTCCAGAAATATCGGTCTTGTAACCATAGTTTCTGATCCTCTCTGGTAAGTTAATGGTGGACAATATTCTGTTCGTTGATTTTCTTGAGGTTCTTTTGTTTCCTCCAAATTGTGTATTATAGTAATCATTTCATAATCATCATTTTCATTAATCATCCGTCCCTTTAGTCTAAGGGACATAATCGTGGGAAGTAGAACTGGTATATTCTATTATTACTTTGTTTCAAGAGTGAGAGTACTTTTTTTTTTTTAGAGAACGGTAGAATAGCCAAACATACAATACTGCTCATCAGGAAAAGTACAACCTAAAGGACAGATCATTGTGTCAATTTTTTGCCGATTGTACTTTTTAAAATGTAGTAGTTGAAACTGAAGGAAATACGGCATTATTTTCATTTTTCATAGCCTTTTGCCCTAACACACCATCAGTCGCCACGTGACCATTGTCAACCCAGACATCTGACGTATTATGAGTTCCAGATTTTTCTATTAAATTGATAAGGATTTGTGTCTTCAACAAAATTAAGGTTCGACGTTATTAGGCGCCATATTTGAAATTTCAAGATTGTTTATCAAAACTTTAAGGATGCAGTATTCAAACACCGTTGTTTTGCAGGATCCATCGTATGCCATTCCTAAAGGAACATTGTTATCCTTGTTGATATCCATGACGTCATATGCTGTGTTTGTACTCTTGGCGGGAGCTTCGGTTGTAAGAGATGCAACAGGAAATGTTGATAATTTGGTCAACGGAACATGTATGGACATATGCAGGAACTGCTCCATCCTCCCGGGTGGACATTGCAACTACGGTCTCCAGAATAGCTTCTCGGTAAGAAAATAGTAGAGTAATTGCACATAGCTTCATAAGTGGAAGATTCTAACAAGGAATACTTCCTAGCAAACTTCGTATCCACTAATGGCTATAGGTAACAAAATTATGACGTGACAAGGTTTGCAGAGCATATAGCAAGATAATGATAAAATTTTAAATACAAATGCAAATATCTGCAATACGTTCTCAATCAATTATAAGTTTCGGTATCAAAAGTTTCTACTTGATTGGCTACATACATTTGGAGATATTCGCATTTATATTTACGGTAAAAATCTACTAAACTCCTTGATTTAGAGAATCTATGTACTGAATGAATTTTTTATATTTTCTAAATACATTTTACAGCTAAGAAGCATTCCTTTTAAGTTTATTTTTTTAAGATTTAAGATTTTGTATTCACTTTTGCTGTGAGTTACTTGGTGACTAAGGAAAACTCTCCTGTTTTCAACAATTTTCTCTTTATGGATCAAAAGACTCAATATATTTCAATCAAAATTTTTCTTGTAGGCCTTATATTTGGAGAACTACATATAGTGTAGTCGAATCCAAACTATCATTTAACTTAGTACGATGTGCTTATTCCGTAGGAAATACGAAAACTTGATTTAGGGGCCCTTCAAAAATGTTGTGGCTTCTGATCCAAAAAACTAATTATTGGCCAAGATTGTAATCTTTTGATGCATTTTTTGGACCATCCCTAAAACTTTTGTTATTCGTTTCTCCGTGACCTAATTGTGGAAGACATTTTCACTTTACAATTATTTAGGTTGAAGTTAATATTAATACAATTATCACAATTTGGAAAGTTTAGGTTAGAAAGTTGGGATTAATTATCTTAAATCGCCTCATCTATTAAGTCGTCCCAGTTGTTTCTTTTATTGGAGTTTTTAAGTTCATTATTCTTTACCGGCTTCACTTTGTTTTATAAAGATCAAGGCATCAGTATAAGGCGATTTTGAATGCAAAGAAATAGCACATTTTTTTCCTGTGGTATTAAATAAAGCACTGTATGTATGATGTGAGAGATGCATCTCACTCAAGAGGTTATATTGAGAAATATATTGTTTTAATGAAACTTTTCTTTTTATTTAATGACTTAGGCTTCGAACTTATCAACCGCCCCTCGTATTGTTCTTGTAATTAATCGTAGTGTCTTGTATTCCTTAGGTAATGCAATTAGTGTCATTGTCGACGTATCTGATCTACGCCGGTTGCTTTGCTGCAACTCTATCCACAGCTTTAACTAACCTTCTGTCGGTGCCTCGTCTCATCCAAGCTTTGGGTATTGACAAGATTTACCCAGGGCTCATATTCTTCTCCAAAGGCTATGGCAAGGCTGGTGAACCTTACAGAGGTTATGTTCTAACCTTCTTTGTATCGTCAGGGTTTCTTCTTATAGGTAAGTTGGGTTATGAAATAATGGTGATCAATATTAAACAAGGAATATCACAAAATAGGTATACAAAGGATCTATGGTTTAAAATTTTATTGTCAGTGTACTTCAAAGTGCTAGATAATTTGAAAGAACTTTTATTTTCTTTTAATACATTAGTTTCTGATGGAACTGGTAGGTATTTGCTACTGAGTATCATAGCTATTTGTCATAGCTAAACCTCTTGTACTTAAAGAGTCGGAATTATTAACAATTGGGCTAAGAGACTGGATTGGAATAAAGGTGAGCTGTGCTAAAAACTATGAAGAATAACCACACTATTCTATGTATGATGTAGGCGTGGGAGACCCGGGTTCGATTCCCGGCGGGAGCTCATGTGGTTCGGATTCCACGTTAATCAGTAGGTCCACGTCTCATATAGCCTCGCTGCTGAAAGGGACGCTAAACTAAAATCAACTCAACAACTCTATGTACGAAGAATTCGCAGGAGCATTTTGCAATAATATATCCTTTATTATAGGCAACCATTTTATTGCTACTGTGCAGGTTGCATAGAAGCTAGGGAATGTTATACATTTTAAAATGATAGGGATAGCCACTGTTATCAAGTTGAGTAACCGACAGATTAACAATACAATCTTATGTGATCTACTAGTGATCTTAATAAAAAGGACAGACAGGTAAATCACCATGTATAAATCTTTAAAACTTTGCCAAAGCCTCAGATTCTATCACAAAAATGCATACACAATTTAATACGCACATGCTACTTGCGCATTGTTTACAAAGTTGAATTTACTTAAATTATCATTGCAGTATGTAGCAGAGTTGGCGTGGGTCAATGAAAACTTGACCCACGACCCACTGACCCACACCCACCGTGACCCACCACCCACGGTGACCCACTGTGACCCACCGTGACCCACCACCCACCATGAACCACTCTCATCCACTTTGACCTACTCTGACTCACCAAAATCCATCGTCATCAACTGTGAACACGATCCACGGCCTCTTCTGAACTGACTAAAGAGTTTACACTTGTAATAAAAGAAGACTGTGAAATTGTCACTAATCGGAGTTTGAATTTCTAGTCAATCGCTCAAGCACAACTCTGTTACAATAACGGTGGATCTTACCTTTACGATATAAAATGGTAAAGTTTTTGTCAGTGAGAAAATTGAAACAGTTCGAGGTGGGGGGAAATTAGTGTGTGCCTAAAATATACTTGTACTAAGAGAGTATTCTTGCAAGTGTTAATTTCTGAACGCATTCCACAAGAAACTTCTATTCGCAGGAAAATACACCTGTACAATATGGAAAAGGTTATGGTTTCTCAGTTCACAGTATTTTTCTCACAAAAGACTTGAAAAATCAGTTGTTCATAGGGTATAAAGGTGCTCAGGTACTTTATGTGAGAGCATTTTCATAAAGTATGCTCATAATTGTAATTTGTGTAATCACTAAAACACCACGTTAAATTTAAGTTACAAATATGCATAATTGCAATTATTATGAATATTTATTCAAAGTAGTTTACCTAAAGCAAAGAAGAGACTTACTAAAAGTTAGGTACAACATTGAATAACACAAATAAGCCATTAGTAATACAAGTATATATTTTCCGTAACTCGTAATTTTCCACCTTAAAACAAATCTGAAATCGGATTTATTTCCTGTTGGTAACTTTTTGGTTGTAAATCATCCGCAGTGGAATGATGTCCATCCTTCAGCCAAGAAATAGCTAGCTCGTCTACTTTGAGCATGTCTAGCGGTGGGCCACATTGATGAGCAACAAGTTAGACAATGTTTGAGCACTTAGTCTATATTTAATATCAGTCATCTGTAAATTCATAAGGGGAAATCCCCGTTCGCAATCTGTCGTGGAAATTGATATAATACTTCTACCCGATTTCTGCAACTTCTCATCGACAATCTACTTGTTAGACTTAAGTCTGATAACGATTTTACTTGGTCAGGTTTGAAATACTCAGCAAGAAGTATCATCTCTCTATCCCCATACAACATCTTTTCCATATCGACCATGTCAGTTGGCAATGTCGACCCATGTAGAACAGAAACTTCATCTACCACGCCTTCGATAGGGAATCTTGTGAATAAATTATCAATTAAAGCCTGATAAACTGATGATTTCTTATTTGTTTATAAATTTAAATTTTGTAATTATACATGAAGGTTTGATACCATTACCAAGTTCCCTCCCCCGTCTAGAAAGCGAAAGGGAACGAGGTTTCTGGAAAGTGTTCAGAGGTGAATGGGAATTTCCCAAATTCCCCTTCAATTACCACACTGCTGTTTGCCATTTGCCAAATTACGATGAATTTCAGTTAATTATCATAGTATAATTATTTCTTTGTTGAATTATAAATACTTTTCAGTGGAAAAAAGGATGCAATTTCAAAGTTCCAAATCAAAGTAAGTAGACCAACGTAGAGGGAAAAAAGTGTAAAATTTTCCATACAATTATGCGTACAATCCAAACTTCAAATTTCCGTGTAATTAAGCTTACAGTACAAATTTTATGCCTATTTTTCTCACAACTTTATGGGTTGATTGCCCTGTGCTGTATGCGCTCCATATAATAAACATAAGCTTCAGCAATTATTATAGTAGAAAGCAATGGCTATATGAAGTAAAGCACTGTATTTTTGTTTCTGATTTTTTTTCTTAGCTAATATCAATCATTTTCGATCATTTTTACAAACCAACTCACTACCAATTTTCCATATATAGAAAGTGCCCCCTCCGTAAAGGAGAATTTTAAAAAAATGCTAGGACACATTTTGTATATTTTCAGTAAAGAGTTAATACACTGAATTTCAGCTCCGTAAGTTTAACGGCTTGCGAGATACTCATTTTTTTTCCCGCAAAAATTCGGATCCTCACTACGTCCTTAGGATATTATGCATTATAATAAAAGCATTATAACATCCCAATTTGGATTAAGGCCTAACTATATAAAAAAGTAATTTCATTTGACTTTGCAATTTGACCGTGATGATCAGGTACACATAGTTACATTCAATTTTTATATAATAATTTATATATTACAGTGATTCAAAAATGCATTTTTTCCAGTAGTTAGCTCTAAAATCTCACAGGTCTCGAAAGCCAAGTTGTAGTGTAAGTCCTATTGCTATTATTACTATTAAAAATATCAATATCCAAAAGTGCCTGAAGTTCTTTTTTCACTTGGTTAGATATACTCACCTCAGGTAAGTAGACAGAAACAAATGGAACTACAATGCAGTGAGCAGAGAGGGTCGGTAGATCATACTGAATCGGTGGGTAGCAGTGGGTCACGGTGGGTGGTGGGTCGCAGTGGGTCATGGTGGTGGTGGGTCGCAGTGGGTCATGGTGGGTGGTGGATCACAGTGGGTCATGGTGGGTGGTGGGTCGCAGTGGGTCACGGTGGGTGGTGGGCCACAGTGGGTCATGGTGGGTGGTGGGTCGCAGTGGGTCACGGTGTGTGGTGGATCACAGTGGGTCACATGCTGTTGACCCACAACCCACTGACCCACTCAGAAAACGACTCACTTGACCCACTGACCCACCGACCCACTGACCCACTCCATCTCTGGTATGTAGGTCTAATATGGTGTTTCCTCAACAGATGTCGGTACTATCATGATTTTAATATTAATGTATGACGTATGATAGCGCGCTTAACATGTAAGGAATAAAAGTTCACTTTGAAGTTTTTTTTTTTAAGTTTGAAAATGTTGCTGAAGTACAATTTCAGTGAAATCATAACCTTGAAAAATGTGTGTTTCTTGGGAAACCGACTGCACTGGGAAACCTTCGTGAAGAAATCACATCGGTATATGCAGCAATCCCCGCGAACACATTGAGCAAGGTTGCTGAAGGAACCACTCGCCATTGTCCTATGCATCCGCCCCTAACAGCAACTACTTTGAGCATGCAGGAATCTTATATTGTACTGTAATGCACTGTATTGTTCTAGTTTGTACTGTAAGCTTGATACGTATAAATCAGGTTAGATCTAACACAATGCAGAGTTCGGACATCTTTATGTATTAAAATTATAGAACTAGTCACTCGTACAGACTATACTGATCATTCTATAAATGCTTAACCCTGTCACCATTTGAATTCTAATATTTTTTTTTTCAGCCGAGTTGAACGCCATTGCTCCTTTGATTTCGAATTTCTACCTGGCGTCCTACGCGATGATCAACTTTTGCACTTTCCATGCTGCCTTGGTGAAGCCAATTGGATGGAGACCTACATTTAGGGTAAGATGTCAATAATTTTTATACCTATTAACAACGATAAAAAATCCAGCTCGCATTGACAACTGGACATATGAACTTGACACGAAACTAATCTAAGGTTAAAACACGTAGACTTATTTGTCAAATTGGATAAACAGTACCGCCTGGTGTTCAGAACTGTCGCCTAGGTCGGAAGAAAAACTTTCGAGCAATGCCTATGAGTAATTTTCAGTACTGGTTTCTTGCACCGTGAAGTAGTTTGTTAGGAAAAGATGTGGTAGTACCGAATGTGAGATACTTGGCGTTTGGCAAATCTTTGTTACATTCTTTAAAGGGTTCCAATAACATTAAGATCTCCACAGATCCGCCACTAGAATGTATTATATTGAATGTACAGCAATATGTCAGCATGTTTCCTTTATGTGAACAGCCACTGGGATGAATGGATAAGTATTACCAATATCAAGCAGCATTGCTTTCAAATTTATCTTAAACGAATAAATGAACAATCGTCATTCTGCTGGATGGCCAAACTCCTGAAATATACTATTAATATTGTTACAAAACACAATTTCTCCAGTCTCCGAAAATTAAGATGAAATGTTACTTTGTCGCTTTCGAAACATGCTGATTTTGACATTCTTCTCCAATAGATTCCTCTCCTGAAGTCGAGAGCCCAAGATCTCCGCTCATGTTTTCGATAGATTTAACTTCCGCACTAGATTATTTAACTCTTCTTGTGTGGTGAGATATGCACAGGAGAGGATGGTAGCTCGAAGTCAACATCCTCGTTGCCTGGATTTCCTTCTTCTACAGTACATTAAATGTACAACTTTTGGGAGCTTTCGGCGCAGGTAGCTCATCAGTATGCGCCAAATTGACTCCAAATTAGGATATTGGATGGATGATTAGGAATAGCCAGAACCGGTTCCTGAAGGCACCGGTGTTCGGCTCTGAACGAATCCGGTTCTAGAAGACCCGGTTCCGAAACCGGTTTTTTCGACCCAGGTTTGGAACCGGTTTTAAAATCCGGTTCTGAACCGGGTTTTCGGATCCAGATCTGAAACCGCTTCCTAAGATCCGGTTCTGGAACCGAGTTTCTGGATTCAGTTCTGGAACCGGTTCCTAAAATCAGGTTCTGGAACTGAGGTTTCGGATCCAGGTCTGTAACCGGTTCCAGAACTTTGTGGCCATCCCTACGCTAAAGCTGAGCTTCTGGCAGGCTGTGAAAGTGTGCTAGATGAAATGGTGGAAGCGACAGACAGGCACCCAGGCGGCGGCCGCTTGTCTCATTTGCCTAAACAAACTGGATAACTGGCAAAGTCATTGACTATACAGGCAAACTAGCCAACTCATTTGGCTAAACATCCAATGGTGGACCAAAATTTTTCTGGGGGGCACAAGCGCATGGTTCACTTTGCAATGTTTTGAAAATGAACTTTGTGCCTCCTTTACGGGAATTTGGGGGCTTTTGGATTCAGGTAGAGAACCTGTCTCTAAGATCCGGTTCTGGAAGCGGGTTTTCGGATATAGATTTGGAACTGGTTCCTATGATCCGGTTCTGGAAGCGGGTTTTCGGATCCATGTTTGGAACCAGTTCCTAAGATCTGGTTCTAGAACCCGGTTTTCAGATCTAGGTCTGGAACCAGTTCCTAAGATCAGTTCTGGAACCGGTTCCTAAGATCAGTTCTGGAACCGGGTTTTCGGATCCAGGTGTGGAACCGGTTCCGAAAACGGATCTCTAAGAACCGGGCCCTCGCGGAACAGGTTCCTCCGGAACCGAAACTTTAAGGCCATCCCTAGTGATAATTTGATTTTGAAGAGAAGTCCTTTATATTTACCAAACAAAAGTAAGAGTCACGTGGTCTTTGAGCTCCCTCCAAACCATTGGTTTGGCAAATTTTAGGCTACTTCGCCTTCCTTGCATCCAGTTTCGCAAGTTAGTGGAACAGGAATTGCAACAGATATATAGTGCCCATCGCTTTTCTTAATTCCTACTCGACATCCAAAATACAGTTTATATGCTATTTTGATAATAGGGGTAGAATACTTCGACGCTTCACCATATATATAACAAAATGAATAAGGGTTATTGTTATACTGGCAGGATATTCTAATACACAGTCTCTTTTCCATACACACCTTTCTGGAACAAACCCAACACGAACGTTAAAATTTTACAAACTCCTGCAATTACAATGTACAACTTTCATGTTGCATAACACAAAACAGATGGCAGCGCGCGTTCGTCTTTGGTGTCGGCATGGTGATTGTTATGCAACAAACTTATCACTAGACTGACTGTGAGAATAACGTTTCTTTTCATAACAACGTTAAACTAACATCGATATCACTAGTATCAAGCTCTGGAGAGAAACCTTTGAAAGAAAAAATGAAATGAAATCTTTAATTTTTACGTCCAACGCTTATGCCGGTCAGTCTAAAGGAGACGGTGATGATGAGAGATGATTGAAATGGTGGAATGAAGAAAGTGGGTGGAAACGGGAGAATCCCGAGAAAACCCACGAGCACGATGTTTGTCCACCACAAAGTCCACACGGCGCGAGCTGGGATCGAACCAAGGACACCAAGCAATCATGTGGAGGTGAACGCTCTACCACTGATCCAACCTTTGAAAGAATTTGTAATTATTTCTTACGTAATACACGTAATGTATAAATATGATGTTCTCGGGAAAATTATATATGATAAGAAGAAAGTAATCTCGTGTTTTGCTTGAAGAAAAAAAATATTAGAGAAACATGTTTTTAAGCAAGGGAAAATGTTTCAGTTTTTAAGCTGTTTCGTGTTGTACAGTAAACTTCTTGATGAAATTTAGAAAACAATAAGGAAAAATTTTGTACATAAATTTATAAAAGGAAGTGAGAAAAAATTCAAGACAAGACGAGGATAGGGTTTGGAGAATCGAGACGATACTTTGTAAAGTTTACGAGTTTAGTTGAGTTGATTTTGAGTTTAACGTCCCGTTCAGCAGCGAGGCTATATGAAACGTGGACCTACTGATTAACGTGGAACCCGAACCACATGAGCTGTAAAGTTTACGAGACGACCTAATAAAATCTTATTTCTCGCGTCGTCTCGTCTCGTCTTGCGGGTAACATTAGAGAAGCCTTCTTCTCAGAATGTAAAAATTTTCGAATATCATCGTTCTTATTTGTAATCTCGCATGATTGTCTGTGTCAATCTTTATTCATTTGTATTTGTTTCTTTTGCAGTATTACAACGTTTGGACTAGTCTTTTAGGGTTCGTGCTGTGCGTTGCTATAATGTTCCTCATCGACTGGACAGCTTCCCTTATCACCTTTGTCCTGATCCTTGCTCTCTACTTAATTGTTGTGTATCGGAAACCAGGTAAGACATACGGGAGATCGTAATTAGTTTGATTCACTTATCACTTTCGTTCTTATCCTTCCTCTTTATTTAATTGTTGTGTTTCGGTAACCAGGTAAGACATACAGAAGATCGTAATTAGTTTGATTCACTTATCACTTTCGTTCTTATCCTTCCTCTTTATTTAATTGTTGTGTTTCGGTAACCAGGTAAGACATACAGAAGATCGTAATTAGTTTGATTCACTTATCACTTTCGTTCTTATCCTTCCTCTTTATTTAATAGTTGTGTTTCGGTAACCAGGTAAGACATACAGAAGATCGTAATTAGTTTGATTCACTTATCACTTTCGTTCTTATCCTTCCTCTTTATTTAATTGTTGTGTTTCGGTAACCAGGTAAGACATACAGAAGATCGTAATTAGTTTGATTCACTTATCACTTTCGTTCTTATCCTTCCTCTTTATTTAATTGTTGTGTTTCGGTAACCAGGTAAGACATACAGAAGATCGTAATTAGTTTGATTCACTTATCACTTTCGTTCTTATCCTTCCTCTTTATTTAATAGTTGTGTTTCGGTAACCAGGTAAGACATACAGAAGATCGTAATTAGTTTGATTCACTTATCATTTTCGTTCTTATCCTTCCTCTTTATTTAATTGTTGTGTTTCGGTAACCAGGTAAGACATACAGAAGATCGTAATTAGTTTGATTCACTTATCACTTTCGTTCTTATCCTTCCTCTTTATTTAATTGTTGTGTTTCGGTAACCAGGTAAGACATACAGAAGATCGTAATTAGTTTGATTCACTTATCACTTTCGTTCTTATCCTTCCTCTTTATTTAATTGTTGTGTTTCGGTAACCAGGTAAGACATACAGAAGATCGTAATTAGTTTGATTCACTTATCACTTTTGTCCTTATCCTTGCTCTTTATTTAATTGTTGTGTACCGGGAACCAGATAAGACATGCAGAAGATTGTAAATATTTTGATTTTAACTTATCACCTTGTTGTTTACTTATGTGTCGCGATGTGCCATCAGTTTGTAGCTCAGAATAATCTCTAAAATACTCACAGACTGAATGCAACAATTGGGGATGAAACTGATGCACAACACGGTACTTAACTGTACAGTTATGATTGAATTTAAATAAAATTCAAATGTTTTAATTTTGAAAATGACTAGTTGTGGGAAAGGTAAGAGAGAGAGAAAGGGTTAAACTATAGAATGAAGGATGAGCACTAGCCTGATATTCCAATGAGACTGGCGTCGTCCTGGACATCTGGGATGGTGAATGACTTTCTCTGGAGGAACCTGGAAGCGATGGAATCAGTCCGAGAGTACAGTGTTGTCGGATTGACGTCAAATTCCGTTTTATTAATTCTTTTTTGTTGCGTTATATTTTCGTTGTTACTATTTGTGCTATTGTCAGCATTTTAGAATAGTTGTTACAGTAGTTATTATTGTGCAGTGTGATTATTGGTAATGTTTAAATTCTTTTTTATATATACTCGTTTACTATGTCTTCAAAGTTTGGCAACATTGTTGATGAATTTCAGCTGTTCGACGTTTCCCCAAATGTGCGCTCGGGAAGCGGCTCCACGAATTGTAACGAAATTTTCCGATGTGTTGGAGCTCAAGTAAAATATTTCTATGATTGGTTTAGAGCCCAAGCTTCACGACTCGGCGCGAATACTATAGTCGCATGTTAGGCTCAGATGAATCTGTGGCGATGAACCAACAGAATGGTATTCCAAAGACATGGAGTTGGTTGTTCATAAAAGATGTCTTACATTCAATCAACTAGGAAGCATCAGGCTAGGCGGAAGGGAATGCAGAAAACAGGAATAGTGTTGCCACGAGACGAGACGAGACTTCAGACTGTCTCGTCCCGTCTCGTGCAAAGCATGTCTCGTCTCGAAAAATATGCTCGTCCCGTGTCGTGTCTCGTCTCGTTTCGTTTCGTTTGTCTCGTTTTGTCTCGTTTTGTCTCGTCTTGTCTCGCAAAAAATATAGCAGCATACCATGGGAACGAAAGTAAAATGTAGCAGGCTGCACCATGCTAATCAAGATACAACTAAGTTACAAGTATTACCCAGAGCACACAAGACAAGAAATGTCACGGTAGCTACACCGTGAAGCCTTCACCTCTAGTGTATGTGGTAGTCGGTTCGATCTCGGTTAGTGCCATGTGAGTTTTGTGATGGACAAACGTTGAATGTGTGTGGGGACCGTGGTGGCTTAGTGGTAGAGCGTTCACCTCTAGTGCTTGGGGTCTCGGGTTCGATCCCAGCCCCGCCAAGTGAACTTTGTGGTGGACAAACACCGTGTGCGTGGGTTTTCTCGGGTTCTCCCGTTTCCTCCCACTTTCTTCATTCCACCAATTCTTCATTACTCATCATCACTGTCTCCTTTAGCCTAACCGGCATATCCGTGGGACGTAAAACTCAAAGATTTCATTTCATTTTTCGAATGTGTGTGTTTTCTCGAAGTTGTCTAGTATCCTACCACTTTCTTCATTCCACTAATTTTCCTATCATCATCCATTCGGCCAAAGTTGACTAAAGGTCTTAAAAATAAATTCAAATAAGCTCACAAGGCAAGGACAAATAGTTTACAAGATAATATATCTCTGCTGTTAGTTGTCTAAGACTTCTCGACCCTGGCTTTTTTTTTTTTTTTTTTTACATTCTGAAACATTGAAATTTGTTTCACCAATTTCAATACACGAATATACAGCAAATTGCTCATAGGTACGTCGAAGATGAAGACACTAATGTCAAATAATGTTTACACGACAAGCAAAGTTCTATGTAAAGGTGTCACCATCCCCGACACTATCGTATACTATCAGTCCACTTGCTTTATAGTGTCTGTATATATATATATATATATATATATATATATATATATATATATATATATATATATATATATAGAGAGAGAGAGAGAGAGAGAGAGATGGAAAGATACATAGATAAATAGAGAGATAGATATGTGTGTACACTTTGATTTCATATATTCCAGTCTTTAGATTTCACTGTGTTAACCCATAACAATCCAAAAACTACTTTCCATTTTAGCATGTTTAGATTTGTTGCAATTATTTTTTTTTAAAAAAAGGTCGGAACCAAATAATTTTATTGGTAATGGAAAGTATTTGATTGAAATTTTATATGTTACTGCACAGTAACCTCTACTTATAGTACAGTGCCATAGTAATGGGAGCTGAATCACACATCGGACGAAAGAATGCTTGGGGCCAGTCTTCACCTCCATGGTTCAAATCTGTTCCCATAACCGCGGGGTGTGTGCTATTATGTGGTGGTTGCCCCGTTTGTGTAACAAACTCATGACAGTACACCCAGATTAGCTACTGGCTTAAAAAAAAGTTAATTTTTGGGTGACTATTTTGGATTAAAGTTTCTTATATTGTCGCGATCTATTCGCAATCATACAATGTACATCTTCACAGCAAGCCGAGCGGTCTGCGGCGATAGACCATGGCTTGAAGGCCCCGGGTTGAGTCCCGGAAGGGTCATGTGTATGGATTTTAAGAGCATTTGTTTTTTCGTATTGTTTCAGGGGGCGAAATCGTACGGGATAAAAGGATTTCAGTCTGAAAAAAATGGAGAGAATATCCTCCCCAGGATACTTTCATGGGAGTAAGGAATTAGTAAAAATATAGGATATACATTTTATAGCAGGTTTAAAAATATGGTTTGGGTATCCTATTTCTTTTCTGTTAATTATGTTCTCCAATGTTCGAATTTTGATCATTCTCATGATATTTTCTGCTTTCAACGGAGTTCCATGAATATTATACCAAATGTTCTTTAAACTTATCAAGTTCGAGAGGTTTTATATGCCTGTAAGAAACCATTTTTGAAGATAATTCAGGTCCTAATGAATATTATTCACTAGGAAAGGGAAGTATTCCCCTCCTCTCAACATGGAAGCAGAGGGCAATTTCGCACTCTGGTCAGATCAAACATTTCCGCGTAACAAAACGAAGGTCCCCCTGTAAAATCTCTTCACCTAAAGTGTTATTGTTAGTATCATAAATTTGCTGAAAGCAAACAATTTGAAGGGTTCGTCGATAATATCTTTGCTTTCTTTGTCCTTCGCCCGCCTTCCAAACGAAGAGGTGAATTTTACAACATGACTGCTGTATAATAAGAGAGCGATTGGTAAAATAGTAAAAGTATGTTTTTATGTGTATGTGTGTGTGTGTGTGTGAGAGAGAGAGAGAGAGAGAGAGAAGACAAAATTTTAGTTGCAAGATGACATACATCAATTGCCGTTTTCGGTTCATATAGCAAAGAGAATACCGCCACTAGAAAATAAAGACAAGTGTAGTCTGTTCTGTTCCCTTCCGCCATCTCAGCCAGAACTTTCAACTAGTCTGTAATGAGTGTAGACCTTACCCAGTTTTCAAATTGAATAAATGGTGGTGGCAGTTCGATTTCTTGACCTTGTGAAAATTTTCCCTGTCTTTGATTTTGTTTGTCATCATTCCAGCCAGAAATAAAAAAAATGAGATTTCCTCAGTTTACACCAAGGGGAATTGGGGACAAGACATTAAGGATGATATTCCTGGAAGCTCATGTATCACGATTGTTTCATTCAATAGACAGAGGACACTTTTCTATGAAGGCTTTTCAACATGTTTTCTCACAAAGGGGATTTTCCTTTTGCAATCTATATGACCACTGGCAATTTCAATCTTGGCCATTCCCGCCAGCGTTTTCATTTTGGAAACACGACACGAGACGAGACATTTCACGAGATGTCCCGTCTCGTCTCGTTTTCGAGACGGGACAAGTAGTCTGTCTCGTCTGAAAGGGTTCTGTGCCATCTCGTGTCTCGTCTCGTGGCAACACTAAACAGGAAGGGAACTAGTCGTGTTTATTAGCAATTTAAGTAGTAACCATTGAGAAATATATGCTTATCCAAGCCGTCTACAAGTGTGCATCATAAATAAAAGTTTTGTTTCGTTGAGTTTTAAGAGTTGATAATTCTGTTGAGATTTAGTTGTAGATAACGTAGTTTGAAAAATAATAAAACTAAATTTAACAAATTGAATCAAGAGTTCATACAATTATCTTATAGTC
This sequence comes from Thermobia domestica, assembly GCF_964235325.1. NCBI lineage: Eukaryota > Metazoa > Arthropoda > Insecta > Zygentoma > Lepismatidae > Thermobia > Thermobia domestica. Next base: position 10,535,958 of record NC_137465.1, read on the forward strand.
ACTTCACATTTGTTTCACAGTATTTAATACAGCGCTCTTTTATTTACGACATTCGTAACATATTTTATTACGAATGTGGTTCATTTTTGTTATTAGTTTGCGCCTCCTTGCTTACTTTTCACAACTCCCAAGGGGGTGGCCCAGACTGAAAAATCACTGATCTATAGCATAGCTAGTGATGGGTAAATTTCCGGGAAGATATTTTTCGGGAATATTCCCGGGAAAATTCCCAAAATAAGAATTTTTCCAGGAATTTATGTACAATCACAAAGAAAATTACATTCTATTACTATATTATGATTTCAAAGTTAAATTCGTTCTTTTTTATCACAGTATATTATTACAGTTGTCTCCAGAGGATTCTTTAAAATGTATATTCTGAACTGTACTATGTTACTTTATTAAAATTTTGTTATATTTAGAGAGTACGCATAAATGAATATTTACTTACAATATGTTCTATGAAAGTAAATATGTGGAAAAAATGGTATAGTAAGTCCACATATTTTTACACCGCTAAACAGTTTAAATTTATAAGTAAGTGAAGTTTCTAAACTTCACTCTACTACTGATATTATAAACATATTAAATTTTTAATGTTATAAAGAAATTACATTGGGTAACTGCCAGAAGATTCATGTCTCACCAATTTATCAACATTTGCGCATACATATTTATGTTCAAAATATTTGCAAGATACAGACTTATCTTTATAATTTTTCACGTAACATTGCCACACATAACCTTTCTTCCTACCTATTTTTTGCAGCTTCATGCGTTAATTCACATGTTAGGGAAGTCCGAGTACCTCTTCAGAAATTCGAGTCAGAGAGGAGACAAACATACGTTTATTACTAATGATTGTTTGGGGTGTATTAATTGTACTTCATCTCTATTTCTACATAATTTCTGTACAAACTGGTTCCTTTTCATCATTTGTAAATTAGTACTTTGCTACTTTTTAGTGCAAATGGAAATGGAACTAATTAATCATATGATTAGTTATATAAAGTACAGTCAACGAATTTTATTTCTTTAGCCTACAAATTATTTAAAGCCTAGAAGTAAATCATAATAAATGAAAGTAAAGTAATTAGTCGTACCATAGGCGCCGACTTTGGGGGGGGCAGTACACTTTTGGCCCCCCCAATATTTAAAGGTGGAGTCCTCGCCCCCCCAATATAATCCAGTCGAGGAAGAATTAACAAAGAGGAGCAATAATTTCTGTCGTAAACTTCGTGGTGCCATTATTTCAATATTAGGAACATCCTTCTTATTCGATATAAAATGCCGTTTTCAAAATGGTGTTTTTAATACAGTAATGAATCTTCACCCAACACTCTGGCAGCACTGATATGAAAAGTGGAGATCAATGTGGTGTGCAAAGTTGCAATGAAGTCACGGGCGTCTCTGGCAAGTTAAAATTGTGGGGTACGGGGGCGACTCCAACTAAAGTTACGTAAAAGTTATGAGTAAACTGGAATCTACTTTACTAATGGCATCCTCTCTTTCTACCTTTAGCAACACAATTCATCATAATTTTCTTCCATCACTGGTAGACTACTTGCCGAAAAGAAATTAAGTTTATATATAATATGGTTCTTAAGTACCTTTATATTCCTACCGACGAATTCCTCTGCTCAGTGCTCTTAAACGCATTTGCAGCAGTGTACCTTTATAGTAACCATATATTTCGATTTTTGAGTTAACAAAATCTTAACTCTCTGGAAGAAGTCTTACGATAATACTTGATTTTATGGCGAATTTCGAATTTTGGATTGTCATTCTTCTGTGTTCTTAATAAACTCAAAAGTTATATTATCTACCTTCATTTTGCTGTATGTTTTTGAATTTGTCCAACGAAGCATCTTCGATTACTTCGTTTTCCGTTTTAATGTCTAAAATGTATAGTTTATTCTTTCTGTCATCCGGCTACTCAATGTATTCTTTCCATCTTTCTCAAACTCAATTCGCTCTTTGGGGGGTGCGGTGGCTCAGTGGTAGAGCGTTCACCTCCTGTGCTTGGGGTCTCTAGTTCGATCCCAGCCCGCGCCGTGTGGACTTTGTGGTGGACAAACACCGTGCTCGTGGGTTTTCTCGGGGTTCTCCCGTTTCCTCCCACTTTCTTCATTCCACCATTTCACTCATTTCTCATTATCACCGTCTCCTTTAGCCTAACCGGCATAACCGTGGAACGTTAAACTTAGAGATTTCATTTTATTTCATTTCAATTCGCTCATTAAACACTCATTTCTATCTTTAGTTTCTATATTGTAATAGTAGTTGTCCCTTGCTGCCCTTCTACAGTATTCGCATTAAATTTACTCTCATATGTAATATTCAAATTTCTCTATCTTTTTAAATTCTTTTTGGTCACCTTCGCTTCTATTGTATATTTCCCTATCTTTGTAGATTTCCCTTCTTAATTGGCAGATCAACTTTCTATACATCCTTTCCTTCCCTTCTCTAGTCTCCCTTCGTCATTGAAACCAATTGTTGTTGGTTAAGTAATAAAAAAAAATTGTGTTCTTGGAGCCGAGAACCACTTTCACTAACCAAGAAGCGTAACTTTATTTTTTAAAAATCCTTCTTTGAAAGTGACACACCTTAGGCGGATATTCTAATCACATTAACCTAATGTTTAAGAACAGTTCTGCCTAGGTTTTTACTTCTTCCATACAGATTGAAGTAGTTTCAGCATTGATCCATTTATCTCGTACTCAAAATATTTGGGGGAGGGACGCGTCCCCCCTGTCCTCCCAGTCAGAGAGGCCCGTGAATGAAGTTCTCAAATTTTTAACTTGAATTTGTTTTAATGCCTTTAAGCGAATTTGACTTACGTCATGAATTTCGCAGCGAAGCGGATGCAATGGAGCAGTGGACCGAGATGTGGGGGTGGGAATTGGGCCTTCATCAAGCAGTTGATAGAAAACAGCTGAATATGATGATATATTTATTCATTGTTTGGGCCCCCCAATATTTTCTTCAAGTCGGCGCCTATGAGTCGTACGGTTCTTATAATTTGGAAAATAAAATAAAGAAATAGAAATAAATTCCTTCCCCGAAATTTTATTCTAGGGGAAAAAACCAGGGAATATTCCCATTTTTTATTTTCCTTCCCACCGGGAATATTCTCACTGTCCATCACTAAGCATAGCCTAGGATTTCAGGAACATGTATATGCATTTCCACTTGAAGTCGAATTCTCACTGTCTGCACCAAAAGCTTAAATAGTAACCAATTAACTACGAAATAGCGTTTTGAAACTTAGGTTGCACTAAGCAGAATCAAATGTATCGTAAAATTTACCTTGATTACAGAGATAGAGCTTTCAGCTCGCTGGATTCAGGTTTCTCTCACAACCTTTTTATTATAATTTCCTGTTATATTTAATATAACACAAAGCCACTATAAGTGTAGTCCAAAGTTTTCTAAGCAGTTAGGGTAAAATAGGTGTCCCAAGACCTAGGCAGCCAAGAGAAATATTTCAACAGAGCTTCAGGCAAGCTAAGTGCTTCCACTTAGGAATTCTGGGCAGGGGACCTCAGAGCTCCAAACAAGCTAAGAGGCTTTGGTTAGGTTAGAACCCTCAAAGCTCTAGGCAAGCTAAAAGAGCAGGAATTACCAGCCGAAACTGATGTTGATGGAGACCTTACGTGACGTTTTATACCTTCTTCTGGAGCCAGTATTCCTCTTCTGTCACATGACCTGATGATGAAGATGATGTCTGTCGTCTGCTTGCTTGTAGTAGTTGTAGTAAAAGAACACGTGGTGTTTACAAATAAAAGACACATGTTGGTGTTTACAAATAAAGACCACTTGCAGGATATTGCAATATTCATTAAATCTTAAGTAGCTATTGCAGGACTGACAAAAACTTCTAAAATTTATCTTTTTACTCGTATATGACATAATTTTCAAATTTATTATTTCAGATGTGAACTGGGGTTCGACGACTCAAGCGCAAATTTACAAGAATGCTTTAACCTCTGCGCAGCGATTGGTTAATGTGGAAGAACACGTCAAAAATTATCGTCCTCAAATTTTGGTTCTGTCAGGGAGACCGTCCGTTCGGCCATCCCTCACGGATTTCGCCCATCTCATCACGAAACACATAGCTCTGATGATCTGCGGCGAAATATCACAGGTACAAACGGAATTAAACAGTTTTTTGTTAGTTTCTAGAAATTTTAGCTTAAGATGTATCATGCGCGGAATTAGAAAGTTCATGTTTTGTGACGGCGAATGAAAATTAAGAATAAATTGATATTTTTCGATTGCTTTTCTTTTATATTTATTTTAACTTGCATAAATTGATCAATGGTTTATGAAATAGTAAGTTTGTCTTTGAATAATAAATAGTGGCTGCCACCAAGTCTTCGGCTCAGTGAACTGTATATTTTAAGACCGTGCTTTCTCTTTTTTGTTGTTGAATAATTAAATTAAAACATGGCACTTTTAAAGTGCAATTATTATATCTGCTTGTTAGCCCAATTAATTGGCATTTGGAGGATGCGAGAAGGAAAGGTAGAGAGACATACAAGACAACTGTGAATTGTTAACGAGCAATACACTTAGATAGAAGCTCTCGTGTATCATAATACAATTTGTTCATAGTGGTAGGAACATCACTTCGTTATTAATAATTACTCATTTAATATATTTTGTCTACTTATACTATAGCTTTTTCTAAAGTAGAAGAGCCATCTGGTGAATCAAAATGTAATGTAATAATACATGTAATAATAGGTCAAAGGTAAACTATTATTTATTTTTGATCGTTCAGCGACAGTATTGATGTCTTACACATTCTATTTTCCAACACTTAATTTACAAGTAGTGCATGTGTCACTGTTGGGAATTTTTTGTCACATTTATGTTTTATGTGCCTGTTAGGAATTTAGTGTCACTGTTAGAAGTATGTTTGTCATATTTAGGAGTTTTGTGTCACTGTTTGTAAAAATCAAGCATCAAGCAACAATGGACATAAACTGTTGCCTAATACTGTATATTCATATGTATCATATAAATAAATATGCAACATATTCCAGTAACTGAAAGCTGTAAACAGCATTATCTGGAAAACGAATGATATACATTTTAAAGCCGTATAATTTTTTTCGATTTCTTCAAAAACTATGCATGAAGACTCACTTACCCTGAAAAGTGTAATTTTCTTGAGTTCGACCTTGTCCATCGATTAGTGTATCTTTTATCTTTAAACAATATTATAATTTTAAAAAAAAACTAAAATATAAGTTTTAATTTTAATTTTGGTTATATATCATAAACCGTAGTATGTAGACCTACTATCTTGTTGTTACTGTCACAATAATAATGATAATCATCATCATAGGTATTCTGCCATTATTGGCAGATCACTTGCCGCAACTGACAAGCTTCCATGCTCCACGGTCTTTCTGTAACCTCTTCATCTTGACGTACAATTTCTCTGTTTTAATATCGTTCATTAATTGTAATTTCTTTCATTCCTTCCCTCTCTTTCCTGCCACCATACCCTCTATCACGTCCCTCATGACACAATTCCTTCTTAGGCGATGTTCCAACCAGTTTCTCTTCTTCTTCTTCTTAATAATATTTAAAATTGTTCTTTTCCTCCTCACCATTTCTAATACCCTCTCATTCGTTTCCTGCTTAACCCAGCTAATTATCTCCCTTCTTCTGCATACCCACATTTTCAAAGTTTCCAGCTGTCATAATGGAAAGCTTGATTAGTGTTTCAACTTTAAGCCTCGAACTAGAGACAGAGAAGTACTTTGTGCCCACCTCAGTATTTTTTTTGCAATTACCCTTCTAATTGTTTCTTTTAAAGTTGTAAGAAAGTGTTAATGCTCAGCATGTTTAGCTAAAGCGTACACCTTACAGTGGTTCAAATTGAGAGTTAGTGTGTTTCATAAAATTTGCTATTTTAAGTTGGAGGGCACAAAGTACCTCCCTTTCCGTTGTTAGGAGATATGACTGACATTTAGAAGTGTCCCTCCTAGATGGCAGCATAGTAAATAGCTGTTACTGTTCATTTCAACCACTCCAAATTTTTGTAAGAGTATCTAGCTTGTTTCTTTTGCGAGAGATATATTTAATCTTAACAGGTGGGCACAAAATCCCCCCACTCCTTGGTATTCTGAGTTACAGAAAATACTTACAAGTAGACCTCACCACTTCGCCGTTGCGTTAGCAAAAGGAAACAACTACTGCCCTAATGTAGGGTTGAATATAAGACACTGACAAAAATTTTAGCTGCTAATGAGCACTAGAAATAGGGGGAAAACGAAATAGAAACATGAATGTGGGAAAGCCAAATGCAATATAATTTGATAATTGCAAGACCCATATTTTTTCGAAATAGATGGAGGAACTATAGTTATGACTTCTTCTATGTAAATCAAGTTAGGAGGGATGTTTTTATGGCATTCCAGATCATGGCCGCCATCTTGAAATCCGCCATATTGGATCGACGTCAACTTTTTCAAATGGAAAGAGGGTCATGTGAGGTATCAAACAACAATGATTTTTTCCACCCAATCTCATACACTAATTAATTTGTCCATATCTACAACGGTTTACAGCTTACAGTTTTTGAATGTTGAAAAATTCGTTGTTTGTAGCAGATAACAGATAACTACAGTGGCAATGAACATGGCTTCAGAGACAGCATTCTTACAGAACAAAATTACGGCAATGCAAGAAATAAAAGTCCTCAGCACTCATAAAGTGGTTCTGACCTCGCCACTTCATCGTGCTGCCCCAACTGCTTATAGTTACAGTTTGAATTTACAAACGCACACACGAAGAGAATAGCAATATTGGTTGCCAATGGAATTCCTGGTCGTAGCAGCTACGGTATAAGGTAGGAGCTTACCTGCATCGTGTACCATTCTACAACGTCAAACTCTTTTTAAGGAGACAAGTGCAAAAAACATATTATTCCCACTGTCAATTCTATTCGTGAACTTGGAACTGTTTGAGAAATAGTTATTTCGTTTATTGCATTGTGTCTGTAATTCTGTGAGGTGCGTGTTAGGGAGAGTGTGTGCAGGCAACAAATATATACAAAAAACGACACACCATGGCGTTAAATAAGGCAAACATTACCATGTACCTCTTGCAGTAGTTGCAGACATTACGGTTCAAGCACAAAGCAACAAATATATGAGAACTGGAAAGAGTAATCGCAGATGACATAATTGGATTCCTAGCGGATGAAGAACTGGAATTCGAAATGGAATACACTGTAGATATTCTAGAGGAGGCACATCACGAGATAAACAATCAAGAAGCTAGTGTGGAAGCGGAAGGGGGTAATCACACAACAGATTCCGAAGATGCCGACAGAACACCAAGTGTCAGACGCATCACTTCCATCACCATCGAAACGCAAGAAAGGCGATTCACTCTCGGTTGAGAAGACGAAACAAATTATTAATTACATGACACAACACCCAAACCACGGTAAAAAGACAATATGTAACCGATTTCGCATTAGCGAGTGGACCTACGATCGTGTTGTTTAGAAAAGAAATACAGGACTATCACGCGAAGTCAAGCGTTCCCTTTTACAGGAGGCATTGTACGTGCAGTTTATCCACGCACGTGAAGTAGTTTTCCAAACGGTATCAGACAGTAATCTTCAGACAGATAGCTGAGAATTATTAAATAATGAAGAGGTGCGAAGTACAATAGCTCCACCTGGGAAATCAGTAAAGTGCGACAAATTCCAAAAGATACCACCGGCATATTTCAACCTTTGATTGTACTTTTTTTAGACAATACAAAACATAGGCGTACCATATGTGATTATGCAATAAAGGACGAACATTTCCATTTAAAACTGCATGACAGAGATACAATTGTCACTCTGCATTCCCTTGTGTACAATCAATTTCAGTTTCCTGGCTTCACAGAAATGATTCAATAAGCATTTTGTAAATCAGTATATATTGATGAGCCGATCGAATGGTTCGAGGTGCCCAAGAAGCACGCTTTCAATGTTTCCGGCATAAACTTTTTTGATATTTGTGACGCTTCACTTTTTATTAGGTGCTCATGGTGCTCTGCAAAATTCTGTTTTGACCATTTTATGAATACAGAGGACTTGCATTTCTTGCATTGCCGTAATTTTGTCCAGTAAGAATGCTATCTCTGTTTTCAACATTCAAAGAACTGTAAGTTGTAAACCGTTGTAGATATGGACAAACTAATTAGTGTATGAGATTGGGTGGAAAAAATCATTGTTGTTTGATACCTCACATGACCCTCTTTCCATTTGAAAAAGTTGACGTCGATCCAATATGGCGGATTTCAAGATGGCGGCCATGATCTGGAATGCCATAAAAACATCCCTCCTAACTCGATTTACATAGTTGAAGTCATAACTATTGTTCCTCCATCTTTTTAAAAAATATATGGGTCTTGCAACTATCAAATTATCTTGTATTTGGCTTTTCCAAATTCATGTTTCTATTTCGTTTTTCCCATATTTCTAGTGCTCATTAGCAGCTAAAATTTTTGTCAATATCTTATATTCAACCCTACTCTAGGACAGTAGTTGTTTCCTTTTGCTAACGCAACGGCGAAGTGGTGAGGTCTACTTGTTAGGTAGTGCAATGGTTAATGTACTGCGAGTTACTGTACAACATAATTTTTTAAAGTTTTTTTTTAAAAAAACTTGTTCTTTCGATTTTCTCATAAACTACGCATGAGGATTAACATCTAATCAATATCATTTTAGTCAGTTGAACGAGATCTATCATTTGATATATGCCTCATTTTGCGACAATTTTGTTCCTTAAACGCTATTAAGAATATAAAATTGCTTGATTTTTGATTTTCAGGAACGTTTGAGTGGTCGACAAAGAAACGCTCTGATAAAAAGAGGAAATTCGTGGTTGAAAGTTCAGAAAATCAAAGCCTTTTACACTGTTGTGGATGGAATGGAGTTTGAAGATGGTGTCAGGGCTCTTATCCAAGCTTCAGGGATTGGGAAATTGAAACCGAACATAGTTCTAATGGGATACAAGACAAAATGGAACACATGTGATACCCAAGAGTTGGTCTCATATTTCAATGTTTTACAGTAAGTACAATATATTACAATCACAATAAAATGGCTAAATAGCTATTATAATAATGTTTTCTGTTTGTTTTTGTAGGTTTCCAGTTAAGCTGGGTTTGATTTGGTTTTCAGCAGCGAGGCAATATGAGACGTGGACCTTAAGTTTAACGTGGAGTCCGAACTACATGAGCTCTAACTGGGAATCAAATCCGGGTCTCCCACGCCAAAGGCGCGTACGTTAATCGTCTAGTTACGAGGGAACTCTTTCGAGTTTAACGTATCTTTCGGAGTAAGGCTATATACATAAAAATGAACTTACTGGTAGGACCATATTTAACATTTTTGCTGCTCGGGGCCATTAACAATGGAGCCCCCTCGATTTTAATAATTACCAGTGTAAGAAAATTCGGAATAATGAAGTGAATAGCCAAACTCAAAGAATTGGTAAAAATATTTTGAAAAGTAAAAGAGATTTTAAAAAATTCGAACAATATCAACTTTATGCGCATGGATAATAAATTTAGAAAAGGGTCTGTGACACATCCATAAGGTGTCTGCGCCACAACAACCGATTTTAATGAAACTGGTAGACTAATAGACCCTGGGATGCCTGCATCACACTAATTTGTTCCAATAGACCGCGATCATAGACCTGATAGTGCATCCTTATGCTCTCTTAATTCTGTGTTACTGTCGTGTAACATTGATAAGTTACAGTACTTGATATCACTACGCCCCGAATATGGCGACTATTAACGTTAACTATATGACTTCTACACAGGTGTAATGGAAATGTATGACTGAGAAGCCAGACAGAGTGCGTAACTAGAGGCGGGTGTCCGGGGTCAGACCATCCCAACATCTTCTCACCTCATTTGCTTCAAAACGCTCAAATTTGAGTTTAGTTTTTTTTCTTGCATTATGTTATACTTGTCATGTAGTTCAAACTAAGTAAGAGAAAATGTATTGCAGTCTTCACGTTTTCGAGATATGCACATTCGCACAATTATTTGCGCATTATGCACAGTTCTGTGCAGGTGCAGACAATTCGTTTTAATTCCGTTTTAAAGCTATCATGTATCTACTATCTTATATATAAAAGAGAACGTACAAAATCCTTTGTTCCCTCATCACGCTAATACGGCTGAACCAATTTCTTTTATTTTTGGGGGGTTATTAGGATTTGGACCCTAGATGGTTTTTATCATATCACTTTAATTTTTAATTACCAGTGTCTTGAGATAATTGACCATTCAAGTGTCCATAACGTACAAATCCTTTGTTAGTTATTCATCATAGGTAAAAATAAACGTATTTATATGCAACCCGCATGACCGTGTCACTCGGCGGGTTAACATAAATGACAGGCGCTATAATGTTAACATTTACTGCAATCACTTGAAAGCGAAAAAGTAAAAATTATCTAAGTAACAAAGTTTATTGCGTTCCGGGGTGACCGCAGCGAAGCGGGGCGGGTTAACATAAATGACAGGCGATATAATGTTAACATTTAATGCAATCTTCTATGGTTTTTATCATATCACTTGAAAGCGAAAAAGTAAAAATTATCTAAGTAACAAAGTTTATTGCGTTCCGGGGTGACCGCAGCGAAGCGGGGTGAACGCTGCTAGTGGCTTATAAAGTTTGCTTGTTTTCCGTGGAGCCGTTCCCGAGATATCACGACAAATGTCATTTTTAATGAATTGACTGTATCTCAGAAACTACAGCTTTTTCGACAAATTCCTGCTAGTTACGTTAGTTTTGCCAAGTGCCGTCCGGATCCGGGGTTTTTGGGCTATATTTTAGACTTTCAGTCAAGCAGGTACTGTATCGTCACTATTTATCCTAGGATCATGGTTCATACCTCATTCTCTTCAGAATAGAGCTGCCTTTCAAATGGTACCACTTGCATGCTCATACCATATACCAGAAGCGGGGAAAAAATGTCAAAGTGAAAATTTCGGAGGGAATTTTTTTCTCGAACTTTGCCCCCCCCCCCCTGTGTGATCGTAGCCATCTAAAAAAAATCTGAGAAATAGTACTTGGTATACTGAATGTGTGTGCCAAATTTCAAGTTTCTATCTTGAATAGTAAGGGCGGGAGAGTTTTTATCAAAAATTCCCACAATGCCCCAAATTACCATAAAACACTATGATCTCAAGGAAAAAAAATTCCTGAGACATCCCTAATTACCCTAGGACTATAATCCGCCAATCATTCTCTTCAGAATAGAACTGTCTTTCAGGCGGTACCATTCACATGTCTCCATCATGTATCTAAGGCGGGAAATTCCTGAAAAAAGGGATTTTTGGGGCTAAATTTCCCTTTTTTCAACTTTTAGCCCCTCTGGACCCCCCTGTTTTAACGCAGAAATCTGAAAAAAATCTGTTAAATACTACTCGGTGGACTGAATGTTTGTGCATAATTTCAATCTTCTAGGTGCAAAAATAAGCCCGCCAAAAAAATTCAGAAAATTCCCCCATGTTACCCTATACAGAAGTATATTTTGAAAAAAATTCACTGAGACGTCCCTAATTACCCTAGAATAATAATTCGACCGTCATTCTCTTCAGAATGGAACTGCCTTTCAGACGCTATGACTTACGTGTCTTCATCATGTATGTAAGGCGGGAAAATCGCGACAAACGGGATTTTTTGGTCTAAAAATACCTTTTTTCAATTTTTCCCCCTCTGGACCCCCCTGTTTTTTTGCAGAGATCTGAAAAAAATCTGAGAAATACTACTAGGTGGGCTGAATGTTTGTGCACAATTTCAATCTTCTAGGTGCAAAAGTAAGCCCGCCAAAAAAAAATATACCCACCATGTCCCATTTTTCCCTATATAGAAGTATATTTTTCAAAAAATCTCTGAGACGTCCCTAATTACCCTAGAATAATAATTCGACCGTCATTCTCTTCAGAATGGAACTGCCTTTCAGACGCTATGACTCACGTGTCCTCATCATGTATTTAAGGCGGAAAAATGACGAAAAACGGGATTTTGGGGGTAAAAAATCCCTTTTTTTTACCTCTTTGCCCCTCTGGTTGCCCTTTTTTTTTAGCACTGACATCGGAACAAAAAATCTGGTAAATACTACTCGGTGGACTGAATGCTTGTGCAAAATTTCAATCTTCTACGTAGAAAAATAAGCCCGCCAAAAAATATTGAAGATAGGCTTAGAAATTGAGAAAATAAATTTTTGACTTGTGACGTCATCACCTCCTATGTCTGGACGCAGGACGGTCTGAGACCATACGTAATGTCTTCTACAAGGCCTCTGGACTTGGAAAACAAAAGAAACCCGGACGAGAAAGCTCAAATAGAAGAGAAATAACGCAATGTACCATGAAAAACGCGTATGGTGCAAAATTGTACCATAGGATCCCCAAAGGGTTAAGTTTCATCAAAATTGGTTGTTGTTGCCCTGACACCTTATGGATGTGTCACAGGCCCTTTCCGGAGCTGAAGTAAAAAGAAAAAAAGAAAAAAAGAAAGTGATCATAAAAATTTGAAATGAAAGTGAAATAAAATGAAACTTTTAAGTCCCACTCTTATGACGGCTTGGCTAAAGGAGACCGTGATGATGAAAACTGAATTGAATGGTAGAATGCAAGAAGTGATAGAAACGGGAGAACTCCACTTTGTTCCTACCACAAAGTTCTCTTGACACGAGCTGAGATCAAGCCAGGGACCCCAAGCACCAGAGGTGAACGCTCTACCACTGAGTCACCGCGGCTGCCTCATACAAATTTGTATTCTAAAACTTACTGCTCTGAGCCATGCCTCATGTCGCGAAACACAGCCTTACTTATAGCCTAACGACGTATCTGAACACGTGAGCCACCGATGGAAATCAGACACAGGTTTCTCTTATCACGATGGATATCTAAGGCTGTTCTTCTAGTTCTTTAATCTGTTAGATTTATTATTTATTGTAATAATAATAATAATAATAATAATAATAATAATAATAATAATAATAATAATAATAATAATAATAATACTTTTGATTATCCTTTACGTCTTTGTACAACACATACGTTACGAAGGTCACTAATCAATATATTTTTGCGAGTTTTAACTTGGTTAATTAATCACCTTTCTTGATTAAGATACAAATTGAATAAAGTTTAACGTCCACTTTTAGCGGCAAAGATACGTATATGATACAGTATATGTCGAACTTCTTCAAGTTGATTTGTTATTTTATTTGATTTCAGTGTAGCGTCTCTTTCAGCAGTGAGACTATATGAGATGTGGACCTACTGCTCAATGTGGAGTCCGAATCACATGAGCTGCCGCTTGGATCGAACCCGAATCTCCCGCGTCAAGGGTACGTACGGTAACAGCTTAACCACTAGGAAGTTCTTCTACTTCAAGTGGAATATGAACCACTACTCACACAATTTTTTAAATTCGGAATCGGACCCTGTACCAGCTGATCAGGAGGTACGCTCATGTTATGTTACTTCCCCACAAACGAGCACTGGGCTTATATCTCTAGTAGCAAGAAAGCTTTCGGCCAGTTGGCTTGTGATTGGCTTTTGGCTTTCTACGCTTGCACTTGAAACGCATGCTTTCATAACAATCTGCCTTTTGTTGTACTTGCAAGCGATGCTTTAGACCCTTCGCAGAGCTTCATAGCATCACTGGCCCTTCATTGGCTATTGACTTGACTTGACTTGTATAGCGCTTGCGTCAAGCTTGAATGGAACACTCAATGCAAGGTTGCCCCCATGTAACTTCGTTACTGGAATCCAGCTTGCGGCATACTTGCACGTTTTCCAATCAAGCTGGATGCAAGCTTGGCCGACTTGCAATTCAAGTTTACAGCAAGCGGTTTTCAAGTGGTCTCTGCTACTAGGAATCCATATGCAGCCCTGAAACAAAACATGCTATTATGCGCCGTAAAAATTTTGTTTCTCTGGACATTAGAAATATGTATAAACACGAGAAACCTTGCCTTATCACCATTTACTTCCTCATACAAACATTTCAGCAAAAATACGAGTACAACGAATCTACTGGCGTTCTTTTGTTTATTAGAACTGAGGGTAAGTCAAGGTATACGTTCCATTTTAAAATGATAACAGTTGATGTTGTTAACTACGATCAATAATAACGAATAACTAGTGTTTATTTTAATATTAAGCTCATTACGCATCCTTCTACTTTGACGAAGATTTAAAGGCAACACATTTGTCACTAATTCGCTGTAAATTTTACTAAAATCGTCCTAACCCTTTGTACACCAGTAGTTACACCATATGAAAGCACTTTTTTGATTGTATGATCTCTATTTCCTGTTGCTCAATACATGAAACTACGTTTTAGCACTGATTACTGCTGGCATCTTCTGTGCGACAGTGCAACTAACTCTCACCTAGTGCAATACAAGAAACCACCTACAAAAACAATAGTGAAAAATTATAAATAATATTTCCTATAAGGAATAGAAACTAATTATGTACCGTTTTAATTAGATGTAGAAAAAATGAAAATGAAATCTTTGTTTTACGTCCCACGATTATGCCGGTTAGGCTAAAGGAGACGGTGATTATGAGAGATGAGTGAAATGGTGGAATGAAGAAAGTGGGAGGAAACGGGAGAACCCCGAGAAAACCCACGAGCACGGTGTTTGTCCACCACAAAGTTCACTTGGCGGAGGCTGGGATCGAACCCGGGACCCCAAGCACCAGAGGTGAACGCTCTACCACTGAGCCACCGCGCCCCCATTAGATGTAGAAAAGAACTATTTATTTTTTTTTAGAATAATATATTTATGTATGGCCCTCAAAGGGTTAACAGCCGTAAACATTCAAATTTTTGAACTAAACTACTTCATCCTTATTTGATTAACTGGTTGTAGATCCATGTTAGGTGATGATTTATAAAAATGATCGAAAATCACCGATATCAGTGTCAAATTCATAGTTTTGGAGGTCTCTATACAACATCGGATTTGATTAGAATGTAATACAAAGAGTTTTGGAGGCATTTCAAATATAATCTTTCAGTTTACTGTCCCAAGACCATTTCCGTTAGGCTAAGGGAAACGAAGATTAAGGGAAATGATGGGAGAATTGGTAAAACGACAAGTGGGAAGACCTCGAGAAAACCCATTGATATGATGTTGTCCATCACAACATTACTTAGCCGAAGATCGAACCACGAACCCCACACACTAGAGGTAAGTAAGTGCTCTACCACTGAGCAACCGTGGCTCTGATTTCAAATCTAAATAGTATTAAAGTGAAAGAGTTAGGAGCACCTTAGTCATAACAATGGAAGATAATCCTACCAACTTATTTATAAGAGTATTACGTCTTATCCAAACAAACTCTGGTCGACGGTGAAAAGGATCAAGCACTATAAGTTTCAATTTCGTCCGTTAAATGTCAACCTCTGGAGTGTATGAACATGTTTATAGAATGGACTAGGTTTGATTCGGATGACACGTTCATGTCCGTTCCTTGTTAGATAATGCAAATGATTACTTCTTTCCATAAATGGTTGGCAAGTGTTCGTGAGATTAAGTAATGTCTCTTTTTACGTATCAAGATGCCATATTAATAACCACAAGATAAACTGTGTAGAATTAAACTGTTGTTACATTTGAAGCGAATTAAATCAAATTGAACGTAACAAAGTTATTGATCTATATCTATGTATTCAAGACATGAAGAACAAAGTGGACTTTTTAAGCTCGAAAGTTGAATAATATCACTCGCAAACATTAAAAAATGGGCTTCACAAGAACAAAACTGAATCACGCAATAAGTTAAGCATACAACAAGGGAAAACTTCGCAGATCTGGTAAGACGCCATTCGATACGTTTGTTTCACAACTTACGACATGTTTTTGTACGTGGATCAGTGTTGCCAATTTTTTGGGGGAAATCGCTAAATCTGGGGGGATTTGACTTCCAGGATAGCGACAAAAAATATTTTTTCCGATTAGCGACTTTTCGGGTGATTTTAAAATGAGACTTACCTACAAATTTAGCGACTTTTTGCTGCAAACAACCTGCTAATCTGTAGAGAAGCATTATTAGTTCGAAACATTTCTTATGTTCTTTTCTCTCTTTTATTTGTTTTAATCAGCTCATGTGAGGAAGCGTTTAGGAATACATCGTACCTACTCTACCCAAAAATCCTGCATTGTTATCTGTTACCCTTGCCCTGTAACGGAGAACAATTACAAACTTGATGTTCTTTAGTTCGCACAGTTTCCGTTGAGAAACACAAGTAATACAGCATTACCGATAGCAACGAGATTAGCTATTGATGTGTGAATAAAAGCGAAGTGGGTGTTTGTTGTATTTGTCCTTTGGGATCTTTTAATTATTCTGCACTTTTTCTTTTAAAAGAATGCATAATGTAAGTGTTAATTATTTTGGAACTATTTTGACTCCAAAATTTAAAAAAAGTACTCGAAAGAATGTGAAAGGGTCCCTGAATTCAAGGATTGGTTGCGCCCTGTTGATAAAGATGTGAGTAGAACATATGGTTTATTTTACATCTACAACTTTAAAGCAATGCTTATAGACAACGGATTTCACGAATAACATTTTTTAGAGACTTTTCACTCAAAATCGGAGTCATTTTACCTCTCGTTTAGGAACCTTTAGTGTCAATATTTTGGCAACACTGATACGGATTCCGATTCCGTATTGGAGGTGTTCCGTTGAACAGACTTAATCTTCTTCTTTTATGGATGTGTGTGGAAGAACCTCTCTTCTTGCTTTGAATATTCATTAGACGACTCTTACCATAATAAAATGATTCCCGAGTGTTTTTTATATGGACAGAGAAATCTTTTACCTTCATTCTGGTTTTCACTCGTATTTTGTTGTTTCTCAGAATGTTTTCTATCGCCACTGAATGACACATATTGTTTTGTATATCTTGTCTTCTCGAACCATGTTTTCTTGTTTTCAAACATTAATTTAATTCAAAAATATTTGTTTCCTTTCCCTCTTAAGTAATGTTTGTCTAAAGATGAACGATCTTTCAAGATGAAATGAAAATGAAATTAAATCTTACAGTTTAACCTCCCCACGTCTGAGGGAGACGATGATTAAGGCAAGTAAATGATTTTGGAAGAATTTGTGGGATGTCAATATGGGAGTGTCCCAAGAAAACTCACGGACACGATATCGTTCCCTTCAAACTCACTTGACTGGGAATCGAACTAGTACCAAGATGCCAGCCACGCACTAGAAGTAAGCCTTCTACCATATTGAGCCAACGTATGTGTCCCCCTCGATCTTTGAAGATAATAATAAATTATAGATTTTCGTTACTAAACCTATAGTAACACTATTGCATTACAAGGTTTTACGAAAAATGTATCCACGTTTTAACATAGGATCTGAACTTCTTCATATATTTTGAGGAAGCAGGACGGCTGAGTAGTAGAACGCTCACCTTTGATGCAAGGGGCTCTTAGTTCGACCCTAGCTGATGTGAGTTTTGAGCTCCACACCGTTGTGGCTGTATCCTCTCTACCATAGTCCTACAATTTCCTCTTACAATTAGTATTACCCGCAAGACGAGAAATTTCCTAATATTTTATTGCGCATAAAATACAATCAATAGTGCAAATAAAATGAAATGAAAATCTTCTAGTTTAACGTCCCACTATTATGCCCTTTTACACTAAGAAAGACGATGATTAAGGCAAGTGAATGATGATGGAAGATTTGGTGGAATGAGAAAGTAGGAGGAAACGAGAGTAGCCGAGAAAACCCACGGACACGGTATTATTCACCATAAATTTACATAGACGGAAATCGAACCAAAGACCCACGCACCAGAGGCAAACGCTCTACAACTGAGCCACCGTGTCCTCACCTCAATCATAATTTTCGGCTTCATTTTATAAACTATAGACTTACTATGTACTCTAGTATTAATATGGGCCACAGTGGCTCATTGGTAGAGCGCTTATATCTGGTGCGTGGGGGTCCTTGGTTCAATCCCCAACCAAGTAAGTTTGAACATCATGTGTGTAGGATTTCTCGGAGTTATCTTGTATCCTTCCACATTCTCATTCCACCAATTCTTTCATCAGCGTTCACTTGTTTTATCATCCGTCTCCCTTAGCCTAAAGGACATAATCTTGGGACGTTAATCTGAACCATTACATTTCATTTCTAAAGCCTGTGACAAACATCTTGACATTTCAGCTAAACGAATAAAAGGCAAGCTCTGACGCGACGTTGCCAAATAGTAAAGAAGGGTGTGGCTATGCTAAGGAAACGAACTACAGCGCGATCAGGTGGCAGGGGATAGATGTGTACGTGTACAAAGTAAACGTGGCAATATCGCTAGCCTCTCATTTGCTAGCAGCATTTAAAGGGAACTTGAAGCGCCGCCTTCAAATGCCAAGATATTTGTCACGCCATTTAGTCTTGATACTGTCATAATGAGAAAGTTGATGAGAGTATATGCCTACTTCAGTTTTAGTCTCATTTTAATGGGTTTCGTGGTCGTTGTAAAATATCAAATGAAATTCGTTTTTCACGTCTTTATCAAAAAAATTCGCATCAGTATTTACGCCTTATCTTTAAGACATTTAATTTTCGTTAAACGAAAAATAGGTAATATTGTAAAAATACAGAGTAAGTCAAAATAATGGTCCCGGTTTCTGAAATTTATTATGTGAAATGTAATGAACATATGCTCCTGTGAGATATGTACTTCAAAAGGATAACTTTCAATGTTTACTTTGCACGCAGTGATTCCACTTTCTCTCTCTAAGAGTCGGCAGCCAGCAGTTAAGAAAGATAGCGTTGACTGGAAAACAGAGATCTTTCTGTGCTTGATTATAATGTAAACAACCCTGTGATTAGTGTGGAACGGCATTTCCAGACCAAATATCGGACAGACCCACTCACGAAGAAGGCCATTCGTAAGTGGTATGAATATTTCAGAGACGGACTGCATCTGTAAACAAAAATCGAGTGGCTTCATATGCTACAAAAAGTTTGTTGTCAGGAGATAGACTATCGGTTTGATGTGTGCCGTGTTACATGAGGTGAACACATACGACGCTTGTGACAATTTCTGAAATCGGGTCCATCACTTTGTCCTATCCTGTATTAATAAAAATATTCAATTTTACCATCCCTGAAGAAGTTGATGAAAATACTACAGTAGGCAAACGATCATTGTAACTAAATAATAATAATAATAATAATAATAATAATAATAATAATAATAATAATAATAATAATAATAATAATAATAATAATAATATGTAAGAAAAACTAACTAAGGCGAGGTGAGGTGATTTTGAGTTTAATGTCCCTTTTAGCAGGGAGGCTATATGAGACGAGGTTCTACTGATTAACGTGGAATCCGAATCACGAGCTCCCGCCGGGAATCGAACCCAGGTTCTCTACACCAAAGGCATGTATGCTAACCGCTTAGCCACAGACGAGCTCTAAAACTAATTACCAATGCTGCCATATTGTAAAATAAATTGAGTGTTTAATAATATTTTTGCCTAATTGTTCTTTTTTTTATCATTTTTTTTACAGTGATTGTTTCAACAACTGGATGGCCGTAGCAATCTTTAGACTTAAAGATGGTTTGGAAGACGCCAATGCAGTGAAAGTAGAACCGTCAGCCACATCTGGAGAAGCTAAAGAGAATGGATTGAACGGATATATTAACGACGGTTATTCGGATTCGGAGAGCCCCGGGCAAAGCGATCTAGAAACGCCCATGGAAATCACAAGTTAGTAAAAGTAATTCTTTAATTTAACATCATTAAATAAAGTCTATGTATTACCCTATATTGTATTAGGTTTTGAGATCAGGCTGGCGCTACTTGAACTTTATGCAAGTTTGAAATAAAGTGTTAAAATGGTAGTCGATAAATCTGCTATCTGACATGATGAGAAGTGGTTTTAGTAACACACCATTAGGTGCCGAAGATCTTACAAGAAGAAACTTTTATCCCAATGTATTAATAAACTTGCGATGGATTTAAGGGAGTCACATTAGCTCATGGCCTGTTGACTAAGGTAAACGGATGAAAACTCTGTAGACAGTGAATGGAATCTCGGACTAGAAGTTTCAATTTCGTCCTATAGATGTCAATCGTTGGATAATATTTGCTGCCATCTAATGGCGAGATATGTAACTTCTACTACCTTTGTTTCAATAGTAGAAAATGGGAAATAGCTACCATTAAAGTCACCGTTACCCATTAGGACGTAACGAATTGACTTCTTAAACAAATTCAGCCTAGACAATGGCTGTAACTATCTATTGAAAAAATAAAACAGAATTCAAAAATTTGCTTTTGTTCAAGCGCTATTGTGTGGAGAAACATACTTATTGACATTGCAACACTGCTTAAATCATGTAATTGCAAGAACTTGTTGTAATTACAACTACTAAAAGCTATTGCTATAATGCTATAAAAGAGGAAGAAAACAACAATCATTTAAAATATTTTTCATAAATACGCCATTTTCAACAGTGTTGCAAACTTTATCAATGTTTATCATATCTCCGGAACGGTTTGAGATAAACGGAACGGCAAAATAATTTGTACGTTCATTGCAAACCATACAAGAACTAGATATACTTCAGAGATGGAGTGGGTCAGTGGGTCGGTGGGTCAAGTGGGTCAAGTTTTCTGAGTGGGTCAGTGGGTCGTGGGTCAACACCATGTGACCCACTGTGATCCACCACCCACCGTGACCCACTGCGACCCACCACCCACTGCGACCCACCGACTCAGTATGATCTATCGACCCTCTCTGCTCACTGCATTGTAGGCCTAGAGAGTATCTTCTGAAGACTGGTAAATTTGTCTTCGTTTTACTTTCAAGACCTTCATTTCCCTTTCTTTTCCACTTGTTTCTGTCTACTTACCTGAAATGAGTATATCTAACCAAGTGAAAAAGAACTTCAGGCACTTTTGGATATTGATGTTTTAATAGTAATAATCGCAATAGGACTTACACTACAACTTGGCTTTCGAGACCTGTGGGTTTTTAGAGCTAACTACTGGAAAAAATACAGTTTTCAATCACTGTAATATATAAATTATTTATAAAAAATTGAATGTAACTATGTGTGCCTGATCATCACGGTCAAATTGCAAAGTCAAATGAAATTACTTTTGGTATATAGTTATGCCTTAATCCAAATTGGGATGTTATATTGCTTTTATTATAATGCATAATATCCTAAGGAGGTAGTGAGGATCCGAATTTTTGCGGAAAAAAATGAGTATCTCGCAAGCCGTTAAACTTACGGAGCTGAAATTCAGTGTATTAACTCTTTATTGAAAATAAACAGAATGTGTCTTAGCATTTTTTAAAATTCTCCTTTATGTGTGTGTGTGGGGGGGGGGGCACTTTCTATATATGGAAAATTGATAGTGAGTTGGTTTGAAAAATGATCGATGTTATTTAAGAAATAAAAATCAGAAACAAAAAATACAGTGCTTGGCTCCATATATTCATTGCTTTCTGCTATAATAATTGCTGAAGCTTATGTTTATTATATGGAGCGCTCACAGCACAGGGCAATCAACCTATAAAGTTGTGAGAAAAATAGGCATAAAATTTGTACTGTAAGCTTAATTACACGGAAATTTGAAGTTTGAATTGTACGCATAATTGTATGGAAAATTTTACACTTTTTTCCCTTTACGTTGGTCTACTTACTTTAATTTGAAACTTTGAAATTTCATCTTTTTTTTCCACTGAAAAGTATTGATAATTCAACAAGGAAATAATTATACTATGATAATTTAATTGAAATTCATCGTAATTTCGCACATGGCAAACAGCAGTGTGGTAATTGAAGTTGAAGGAGGAGGGAAATTCCCATTCACCTCTGAATACTTTCCAGAAACCTCGTTCGCTTTCGCTTTCTAGGCGGGGGAGGGGACTTGGTAATGGTATCAAACCTTCATGTGTAATTACAAAAATTAAATTTATAAACAAATAAGAAATCATCAGTTTATCAGGCTTTAATTGATAATTTATTCAGAAGATTCCCTATGAAAGGCGTGGTAGATGAAGTTTCTGTTCTACATGGGTCGACATTGCGAACTGACATTGTCAATATGGAAAAGATGTTGTATGGTGATAGAGAGATGATACTTCTTGCTGAGTATTTCAAAACTGACCAAGTAAAATCGTTATCAGACTTAAGTCTAACAAGTAGATTGTCGATGAGAAGTTGCAGAAATCGGGTAGAAGTGTTATCAATTTCCACGACAGAGTACGAACGGAGATTTTCCCTTATGAATTTACAGATGACATATTATAAATAGATTAAGTGCTCAAACATTGTCTAACTTGTTGTTCATCAATGTTAATGGCCCACTGCTAGACAAGCTCAAAGTAGACGAGCTAGTTATTTCTTGGCTGAAGGATGGACATCATTCCACTGCGGATGATTTACCGCCGAAAAGCTACCAACAGGAAATAAATCCGATTTCAGATTTGTTTTAAGGTGGAACATTACGAGTTATGGAAAATGTATACTTGTATTACTAATGGCTTATTGGTGTTATTAAACTTTGTACCTACTTTTTAGTAACTCTCTTCTTTGCTTTAGGTAAACTACTTTGGAATAAATATTCAAACTTAAATTTAACGTGGTGTTTTAGTGATTACACAAATTACAATTATGAGCATACTTTATGGAGATGCTCTCACATAGGGTACCCGAGTACCTTTATACCTTATGAACAACTGATTTTTCAAGTTCTTTGTGAGAAAAATACTGTGAACTGAGAAACCATAACCTTTTCCATATTGTACAGGGGTATTTTCCTGCGAATATAAGTTTCTTGTGGAATGCGTTCAAAAATTAACACTTGCAAGAATACTCTCTTAGTACAAGTATATTTTAGGCACACACTAATTTCCCCCCACCTCGAATTGTTTCAATTTCCTCACTGACAAACACTTTACCATTTTATATCGTAAAGGTCAGATCCACTGTTATTGTAACAGAGTGGTATTTGAGCGATTGACTAGAAATTCAAACTCCGATTAGTGACAATTTCACAGGCTTGTTTTATTACAAGTGTAAACTCTTTAGTCAGTTCAGAAGAGGCCGTGGATCGTGTTCAGAGTTGATGACGATGGATTTTGGTGAATCAGAGTAGGTCAAAGTGGATGAGAGTGGTTCATGGTGGGTGGTGGGTCAGAGTGGGTCGCCGTGGGTGGTGGGTCACGGTGGGGGGTGGGTCCGAGTGAGTCACGATGGGTGGTGGGTCAGTGAGTCGTGGGTCAAGTTTTCATTGACCCACGCCACATCAAATCATTTTTTCGAAATATAACCTTTCGAAAAAATTCAAATATTCAAGCACTAGTAACTTCGTTCCTATTCATTCGAAAAATGTCATACCATGGTATCCAAGGCTAAGGTACTTCCAATGTGCTTATCCTCCGTTATGCTGTATGTGGAGTAGAGGCTTCCAAACTTCGGATGTTTGTGATACTATAAAATGCTTAGTTTGCAACACTGAATAATAAATGCGGTATTTTAAGTTTTCATTTGATATGATGATTTCAAATATAAATACGTAATAATGTGGTGTAGTGCCATCTGAAAAAACGTAACTTTATAATGGGTCGGCAACGCCGTTTATTGGGTGTTTCCGTTTGATACATGCAAATATGTTCCCCTGCTTATAGTTGCTTCGTGCGAAGTTTCACTTTTCTCTCTCTTTTGGTTTCTCCGTTATAGGGGATGATCAAGATAAATAGTCCATCCTGTATATACATACACTATATATATATATATATATATATATATATATATATATATATATATATATAGGCGCGGATCCAAGGGGAGGCTATAGGGGCTATAGTTGTTCCCCCTTCACGCTCAGGTATACACTAGATAAAATGAGCTTCAATCCTGTTTTACACTGGATAAAGTGGCAAACTATGGTTTAGCCCCTCCCTTGATCATACCCTGGATCCGCCACTGCATATATATATATATATATATATATATATATATATATATATATATGTGTGTGTGTGTGTGTGTGTGTGTGTGTTTCTAAGGGGGCACAGTGGCTTACTGGTAGAGCGCTTACCGCTGGTGCGTGGGGCTCCTGGTTCGATATCAAGAACTAACGAAACTTTAAATACCAAACTACTGAAATATAACCAAATATTGAATATAACAAGCAGCAGCGTCACGCGTACACCACGTGAAGAAGTTTTGTTTGCATGGCGTCATATTTCCTTAATTAACATTGAAACTGGGATTTGTAGATTTTTGACCTTTATTACCTTTTTAACGTTTTTTACTCAATAGAAATAAATGTTAAAATCGAAAGTAGCTGATTTCTGCCATTTGCTGTCTGAAGAGTGAATTTAAACCTCAAGAGAGAGTACCTATACTTAGAGTGCTAAATCGATTTTTAAGCAATCGTTTCTCCCTATCTGTTACCGGTTTTACACCATGTAAATTAATATTTAACTGGAAGGGCTTAGCTATTTTTGTTACTTCCTGTGTTACTGAAGATGGAATATATTTATAATCTTGTGACGCTTTACTAGTTGCAGGAAACCAGCTCTCCCTTCTAGCGTTCTGAGGTACTATCTTTTTTTTTTTTTTTTTTTTTTAACCCTCTGTTCAAAGCGAAAGGAGCACTTTCGGTTTTAACGTTTATCGCTTTAAAGCAAAAACAGTAACAGATAGCTGCGAAAAGTAGCTTTCTACAATCAATTGAGCGTCCTAAAATATAATAATACTGTGGATGATCAGGGGAGCAGAGTTCTCTTCAATATTGGTAGGCGGCCAGATTTGATGCTTATTCTGGTGGGGCATCAATTTCATATCCCTTTCCTTTGTGGCAATCGTACAAAAATTACACTTCTCCCAAAAAACACATTTCAAATCGGATTATTGGAGGGACAGCCCCCCCAGTTCCGAGATCGGAGGGAACATGTCCCCCTCAACCCCCGGGATTTGCGCCAGCGCTAAAACTTGAAGTGGTAGAAGTAAAGTATCACTGCCGGTTTCGATATTAATTAAGACAATATCGCCATCTAAATTCGTTCATGTGGGAAACATGTGTTTTGTTACTTCTTTACTTTGCACCTTGTATAATAAAATACTTAACTCCTCCTTTGGTTCAATCACGATTGCTTCTATCCTTTTATATTTGTATTTCGATTTTAATTAGGTAACAATAAGAATACCATCTACAAGTCGTACGCACTTGACAATACAGAGGCGACAGTTCGCATTGGCTATGCACACACTTCATCACAACTTCCTCTCACTACATATAATACTAAATACTTATTTTATTGACTGGTTATAGCACTGTCGAATTACATACCTAATGTTAACATTTTTATGGCGTTTCTTCGTTCATATCATCTGTGTAACTCAAATTTAAATTTCTTACAACTCTCCGATTGTTTCATCACAATTTTCTCCAGCACTCACTTCAAATTACACAAGGTGACCCAAACAACTTCCCACATTTTAAAAGCTAATAAAAAAATCCAGATAGAAAATTGTTTACTGAAAAATGTAGAATGATGTCGAGAACAGTTTATAATTACTTTATTCTGTTCTTACACTCTCCTTCGTAAGCCCAACGGGTGCAGAACGTTCTGGGGACTACAAAATAAAATATCTCACAGCCTCGATATTTCAACGGTCAACGATATACCTACGGTGAACATTTTTACTTGATGGAATAGCAAATTTTAAGGGAAAAAGCTCTTTGTACTGTAATTACAGTTATTGGTGCTTTTTTTTTTTAACATTTGTACTGCGTACGTGTGATGCGTTTCTGGCCAAGCCATAATGACCAATGAAAACGGCAGGAGAGATGAGCGGTAGCGATGACCCGCTATTCTTTTTGCCCCTCCATTGAAACTGCTACAGTCAACCATAAAGTAGGGGGTATTTATTAAATAGGGTGTTATTTACAATAATTGCATTGTCAATTGCTGTGTAATTTCAACACATAATAGAACAAAATAGTTACAAACTGCTTTAAATATCATTTTATATTTTGGAATAAATAAGTGTCTATCTCCAATACTTTTTGTTATTAATCTTTAAAATGTATTAGGGTTTATTTGATCACTTGTTATAATTTTGTTGAGTCAAGATATTCTAATCAATGAGTTAGGAAATGTAGAATCCAATATTATGAGTGACTTTTGTTATTTACAGCAGAACTTTGATATTTGTTTCCAGGAACAGAATTCGCTCCTTCGGACAGCCCAGCTATCCAAAGAAAAGCGGCTAAAGATCGGCCAAAGAATCTATTTAATGCTCTAATGACGAAGAAAGCTCAGGCGCAGGATTTAAAGAAAAAGTACGTAAAAACTATGAATATGTTTCGAAAGTAGGCTATAGTGTATACTGAGTAATGAACATAGTAGTTATAATAAACAATATAAAAACAATAATAGACCCAATACTCCACTAATTAATATGAAAATTTGATCTACGCAATGACACAACTAATAAATTTGATCTAATGTACTACTTTTTATCTAGAGATTCAAAAATTTTATTATTATTATTATTAGCAATAATAATTTATCCTGCTGAATTTCTGTGCTGGGTATAATTGAGCTGTCTGAAACCAGAGTAAACTAACTAGGAAAATTAGACTTTATGGAAACACTGACACTTGACACGAACTGCTCCCAATAGAATATGGGCTTCACATGACCATTGTGTCAGTTGGTTGTTGCATAAGATTTGATGTAAAATATCCGTAACTCAAATGTTTTCATACCCATACTCAGAAATTGGAGAAAATGTAAAAGAAAGATCTTTTCTTCTCATCAAAGAACCAGATTTGCTAAGAATAGGAGCTCCTTGTTCATGGTGGGTGGTTACTGATAAAAAAGGAGCTGTAAATGTTGACGTCACAGTTGGAAATAGCTCCTCTAAGCCGTAAAGAAACCTCGCACTTGCATTTTGCGTTTATTTTGAAACTAAATCGAGTAGAAAGTTTGCCTCTGGTGCGTGTGGTCCTCGGTTCGATACCAGCTCGCGCCAAGTGAGCTTTGTGGTTGACAAATACCGTGTGCGTCGGTTTACTCGGGGTTCTTCCGTTTCCTTCCACTTTCTTCATTCATTTCCCATCATCATTGTCTTCTTTATCTTAGTCGGCTTAATCGTGGGACGTAAAACTTAAAGATTTCATTTCATTTTTATTTTGAAACTAAATCGAAGTTGAATAGAAATTACGTACCATTGTCAAGTTGAGGTCTACGTTGAATACAATACACACGACTTGTTTTGGACTAAAGAACGGAATCGAAATTAACATACTGATATACTAGAATTGTTTTTATCATATCAGTGGCGGCTTGTAAAAAGTGAAACGAGATCTTTGAATTTAACGTCCGCCAATTATGACTGTTAGGGTAAGGGAAACGATGACTAAAGCAAATGAATGACGATGCAAGAATTGGTGGAATGAGAAAGTGGGAGGTGGAGTAACCCGAGAAACCCACGAGCACGATGTTGCCCACAACTAACTTACGTGGCCAGGATCGAACCAGGGATCCCACGTAACAGAGACAAGACCCAGTGACGGCTGTGAGTGGAGTCACAGCAGTAAAAAATAAAATTTTGTCGCTACATTCTAATTATTTTTGTTCGTTAACTCAGCCGACACAGTACAGGCCAATACCTAGGCACTTGAGCAAAGCAAACTCTGAGTAATCGAAAAGCGGTGAAGAATATATTTTCCTGAGGTTGTTATAGCAATTGATATGGTTGTGTTGCTGGTAGATTAGGCCTGTACTGAAATTATTTTACATAAAATTATTGTTGTTGTAATCGTTGCACTTTTTAATTACAGGACGCAAGAAAACGAAAATACCACTCCATCTTCCTACCAACAAAAGGATCCAGAAAACTTAGAAACTTCAAAGAAAGACGAATCTTCACCACAGACCACAATTGACGTTAAAGTTCCTACTTCTAAGAACAGGACTGTTGACGTTTGGTGGCTTTATGATGATGGAGGTAAAATATTAACAAGTACTCTTTAGGTTTTTTTTTTTCTTTTTGTACTTTTAGAAGAGAGAGAGCTGGAATATGAAATTCTAATTGAACAAGGGACAAAATACATCTCATTTCTCACACAACAGTTTTGTAATTGTGTTGAAAGCAAACAAGAGACAACAATTGTTTTTAATATGAGGCATTTGCTTTACGATAAGAGAATTATTTTATCTAGAACGCAGGAGCGGATCCAGGACGAACTTCTGGGGGGGGGGGTTGTAATACTTATACTTAGAGCTACTTTTAAGAGCTCCAAACTTTGGGATGGGTTTTATTTATATATAAAATTTTAAAAAGTTTCCCTTCTGGATCCGCCACTGCTAGAACGTAAGAAAGGACGTTATTTGGGGCTTTATGGAGAAAGGTCAGGAATGTAATTGGGCGTATATTCACCTATAATGTTTATAGTCCAGTGTATATTACCTTAAATACGAAAGAACTAGTTGGTTATAATTGAGCTGCCTGAAGCTGGAGTGAACTAACTATGTTTTCGTGCTGCGGAGAATTAGACTTTATGAAAACAGTGACAACTTGACATGAACTACTCCCATTAGAATATAGGTTTCACGTGATCGTTGGGTCAGTTTGTTGTTGCATAAGGTTCGATGTGAAATGCCCATAACTCAAATGTTTCCATGCTTAAACTCAGCGAAAACGTAAAAATTCTTTTCTTTTTATCATATATGCTGTGTTTTCGGAAATGATTGAGTGTATACCAAACTTCTAGCATTATAGCACTGGGGAAGGGTCAATTTTTCCTCCTATGTTTGAGATATATCTATATTTTAATGGATACTATAATAATGTAGTAATGAAAAATGCGTAATTATACTTGTGTTGGGAAGTTCCCCCGCCTTCTTCCCCTTGTTCAATCAAGCAATACTTAGAATGATGCTGCTAAGTATAATGTTCCTTGGGTTTTTGTCACTTGATTCCTAATCAAGTATTGTTTTTGTCCAATTCTCAACATTTCTTCTTACAATATGATCGAGCCATTTTTACTGTTAACGTCTTTTCATTTTCTTCATACCACCCGCCGCTTTCGTAATCTTTTCGATCCGTGTAATTATTTTCCTATATTTGATTGTGGTTCTCAGCGTACATCTTTCCATGCTTTGTTCTGAGTTCGCAGACGCTGAATGTCTGATTTTGTTAGATTCTTCTTTGTTTGAAGGTTAGCGACGCTTTTCACTACCAAGGCAATGTGAGACATAGACCTACAATTTAAGGTCGAATCCGAATCGTAAAAATACATTCAAAGTGTAATGTCATGTGAAATCGAATGTTGAGCCGAATGTGCACACGCTAGAAAACAAGTCTCACCACAAAGTGTGTTGGTTTGATCTCGGAAAAGGACTGAAACGTGGCAAATATTGACTGCTTATCCCGGATTCAAATTCGAGCAGAACAACAGAGTTGGATATATATATGTACTTTAGAGAGGTTATTTATTATCCATATTCATACAATTTAGCATTCAGGATTCATCTCGGGAGAAACATTCAAAAATTGAATTTAGGAAACTTATGGGCAGCAAAAATAAAATAAAATAAAATAAAATAAATAAATAAGTAAATAGAAAGAAAACTTGTTAAAAAGCACGGCTCCATTATTATTATTATTATTATTATTATTATTATTATTATTATTATTATTATTATTATTATTATTATTATTATTATTATTATTATTATTCATTATTATACAAAACGATGATCAGGTCTGTTGTTCAGTATCGTAGCGAAACATGGTCGCTTACTCTGAGAGAAGAATGTAGACTGAAAGTGTTTGAGAACAAGATCGTGAGACGAATATTCGGACCCAAGAGGAACGGGAATGGGAAATGGCGGAAACTTCATAACGAGGAACTTCATAATTTATACGGGTCATCAAATCTAGGAGGATCAGGTGGGGAAGTCATGTAGCCAGAATGGAAGAAAGTAGGAACATTTTCAAAATGTTTTAACTGAAAGTCCAATCGGAAAATGACCCATTAGGAAGACCTAGGCGCAGATGGGAGGATACCAAGTAGAAACTGGATGAAGTTGGCTAAGGATAGTAGTCAATAGAGAGCTCTTTTGAACGGGGCATTGAACATCCGGGTTCCTCAGGCCATACAGTTAGTTTGATTAGTTATATTATTATTATTATTATTGTACACGAGATATTGCTTATGTTAAACAACACTGTAATATATTGTCATTTATAAACAAAGAAAACGCTGAAATCAAGAGTAATTACAATATATTGACGAACAATATTCTGGCATCAACATTTCTTATGTTTCATATTGCACTACGCAGTTGGTGAAAGGCTCCGCGGATATCCCTCTTCCTAATCCCCCAAAGACTATGATTACCTATGCATGGACCACATGAATTTTTGTCAAGAACCTGTTCAAAATTCGTAAACATGGATTAAAGCACCTTATGCAACAATCTAACGTGCAACAGCACCCAAGCTAGTTGCTTTACTAACTACTTTTGGCACTGCACTGTTCACTTCGACAATAGTTCGAACTATCAAGCTGAAGATATTTTTTGGGCACAATCATGAGTATATGCATATCTTCAAACATTGGTGCAAGAACACTATTTGACACTCGTTCTATTGTAATTTTAATGTAAAATTTGACGAAAATGATAGATGATGAAAGATGCCAGGATCTTCAGTTACATTAGAATTACTTAAGACAGAGCACGTCTACACAATCTTGCGTGTCACCTTATACGGCATTTCAGACGTATCTATCTACATGGATCTATGGTAAATACGTAATATTCATCAAGTCAGTGCTACGTGCAATTGAATAAGGAATTGTTTCGTATAATCATTACCAAATATCGTGATTACTACATATTATTTAATACAGATAGTTCAGGACAATACAAAACGTTAGGTAATTTACACAATATCAATATCGGCTAGATCTGACCCTAGCCAAGTTTTGGGTTCGCAGTGGCTTAGTGGTACAGCATCGACCTCTGATGCTTGAGACCCCTGATTGGACCCTAGCTCAAGCCAAGTAGGCTTTGTGGTGGATAAACACCGTGCTCGTAGGTTTTCTTCCGTTTTTTTTTCATTTTCTTCCTTCCACTCCTTCATACATTTTCATCATCACCGTTTTCTTTAGCAAACACGACATGAACGTAGGACGCAAAACTGAAATATTTAGCCAAATTTTAAAGCCACCTAAATATACATAAATCAGTATCTTCATGCAATTTCTTTCTGTCCAAATTAGCTAAGCCGTTCGTTAGAAATGAAAATTCATTGATGGGCTACAACTGAATAAATTCATGAATATTAAAAAACTGCATCAGTTACTTATTTGTTAAAATATATTTCCGTCATTTTAATTTTAGGTACATATCTGTTTTTATTCATCTCCATATATCAACTATTCTAAATCTTCAAAGAAATCAAAATTAACTTATTTGCAAAACTATGGTATTTATTTATTTATTTTGTTTGAATACAACAGAAGTACACCTACTAATAGCATTCAATTATGTTCTATAGCATTACTGCTACACAATTAACGTAGATGCTGTACATACATTATACGTATTATCAGGCCCGTAGCCAGCTCGAAAATGTAGGGGGGCCCGGTGAAACTTAGGGGGGCCCGATCCAAAAAGATTATAGTTCATCCCATATTATAGTTCATTTGCAAGCCTATTATGAAAATTTTAGAGGGGGGCCAGTAAATATTTAGGGGAGCCCGGCCCCCAGACCTCCCTGGATACGGGCCTGCGTATTATACATTATTTGCATTTGATAAATACGGCGTTCTATGGGAATTGAATATGTCGAAATTTAATTTTGCTGATTTTGCATGGTTATATAAAGTACACATTCTTCTAACAGGCGATGTATCTCGCATTTTTGTCCATTGTTTAGTTAGATGGAAAGTTACTAGGCGAGGACGGGTTCTGTTGTTTGAAATGTGAAAGTACATTTCTAAGGGTAGGTTTTGTGTCTGTAACTATGCATCAACTTGCTGTATATAGAAAGCACGAATGAGAGTTACTATAGCTCTGATTCTTCTATAGTATTTCTTCTGTAAGATGAAAAGTTATTAAATGTTTCTTCTAGGTCTGACACTACTATTGCCGTACATTATTACAACAAGACACAACTGGTCGAGCTGTAAACTCCGTATATTCGCTTTGGCCAGCAAGAAAAACCAACTCGAATTGGAAGAAAGAAAGTAAGTATTTTTCATGTTCTTTTAAGTCAATTTGTATACAAATGTTAAGATCATAATACATGTGTATACCTGTTTGTGTACTGTCGTAATAACTCTTATCACACATTATTTTCTTTGCGAACAAAATGTAATCAGTACATTCCTATACTTGTGGTAAATAAAATTATCATAAATTCACTTGTAATTTCTAACTACTCTATATACAACCAGAAATCACAAGTGAATTTATGATAATTTTATTTGCTGCAAGTAAAGACATGTATTCAGACGACCCGCTCGGGAGAGTAATACTCCCGGAAGTACGATTTTCCGCGCGCTACTCTAGCCAGCTGTTTTACGCGCTATCCTAGCCAGTTGTTTTAAGTTGGTCACAAAATTTACGGTATATCATGAAGTACAAGGGAAAAAAAACGAGCCCTATATCAGGGAGTACAAGGGCATAAGTACTACAACTACTTATCTCCACAAAAGTAAATAAATCATTTTTTTAAGTATTATTTTCATATTATTTTAATTTAATAAGTGTTATAAAAATGTAAAAAAAAAAACTTTCCTCGGGCCGGGTTTGAACTCACGCCAAAAGAAACTTTTATTACTAGCATATAGCGCTAGCCCACTCGGCCACCTTTTTTTATTTTTTTAATAACTTTATTTCCATCGAAATACAGAGAAATTTACAAGGATATTTACTATTCACAGCCTCACTGAAAGTGTAAAATATTATTCAAGATAAAACATTATTCAAAAAAAAAAAAAAAAAAAACTTACTGATTTAGTTCATTTTTGTTTGTGGGTTACATCATAAGAAAGTGTGGGAGCTATTGCAGATAAGTAGTTTGCAAAATATTTTCGTTTACATACAGGAGAGAGCTTCATAGCCTGGTATGTTAAATACATTTCATACATTTCAAGACACAATGGTCGTGCTGTTACAAGAATAAACATGATAGTTTGTACAGTAAACCAGATCACAGCATTATGTTTATAGCTAGGAAAGTAATGAAAATCTGGAAATAATATTACATTATGTACGCTAAAAACAGTTTGTGAGGTACGACATATTCTACTAAGTATAGTGCTAAAAGCCTGCCAAATGGGTGGTATGTCAAAACAGTTATGGAATTGATGTTCAAGAGTGTCTATCTGATTACAATTATAGCATACATTTGTAGAGGTGATACCTAGATTAAAGAGCCTAGCAGACGTTTCATATACATTATTAACAATAAAATACCACATTTCTTTCTGTTTGTGAGTTAAAAACTTGGCAGTTATGTTTTTCCAGATGTTACTCCAGTTTTTGCATGGCACGTGAAGCATGACGTGTGGCTTAACAGATACGCACGTGCTCTTATAGTGCCAGTATAATTCTTTGACTGACCTAATTTCGATCTGCTGTCGTGCGACTATTGCATACAGCATATCAAGTACTACATCGCGAAGGTGAGGGAATTTAATCGCCCAAGGAAAGATAGGAATCGGAAGCACAAGGTCAATACACTGAAAACAGACATTGAAAACCGTAGCAGTAATCGAATCGGGGTGGGAACAAACCATACGATAACTTCTATGCACAAGCAGAGCACGTGACTGAATTCCAATATCCATAAACTCTATTCCTCCTTTTGCTGCAGGCAAAAGTAGTTGTGTTTGACCTACTCTTAAAGCTTTATTATGCCAGAGAAAAAACAACGCCTGACTGTTTAAAGACTTATAGATAGGCTTTGGTAACGGGAAAATCTGTGCAGAATGCCATAGTAAGCTAAACACAGTAGTTTTAAGAAACACATTTCTACTGAAAAGACTAAGATTACGTGATTTATGCGTTATTAAAAGACTTCGGATCTTAGAGGCTATGACTTCATATGTTTTCGTGATAGTCTGTTGTAAAGTAGGATACCATACAATACCAAGTATTTTGATTGATGGAACAGTTTCAAACGTTCTACTATACAGAGACTGATATTGTTCATGTAAACACAATATTTTTGTTTTTGCTTTATTAAGTTGCGCGCCTGAGGCGTGTTGATAAAGGTGTAGTAACTTCTGTATACATTCCAGATCTGCGTCATTGCGTAATATATAGTGTGTGTCATCAATGTATGATTGCACTGCTAGACTGTTGTTATACACAGGAACACCAGGGAGTAAGCGGTGTGCCGCATATACAAGAGGCGCTAAAGATAAACTAAATAAAATACTAGACATTGTGTCCCCTTGTAGAATACCATTACAAACAGAGATGGGAGCACTTAAACCTCCATTTAGCTTTAACCTGGTAATTCGTTTCGTATATATTCCTTTGATAAGAGAAATGAAAAGGTCACCAAATCCATATTTAGCTAAAACTTGGAAGAGATAATTGTGGTTAATTCTGTCAAAGGCCTTGGAGTAATCGGTGGATAAAATTGCTACCGAAGAAGGATCGGCGGACTCATGATAGGAAATAAAATCTCTGAGATTGGATAAGGCCTTATAAATAGGGTTATTGTGGCCAAGACCGTATTGGCAAGGACTTAACAGCTTCTCAAGGTATGTTTTCATTCTGATCGTCAGACAACGAGTTAATAGTTTTAGGTCCGTGCACAAGAGACTTAGTGGCCTGAAATTTGTAACACTAGATGCTAATGAATGTTTGGGGACCAAAACAGTAATGCCCGTTCTGAGAGACTGGCCTAAAACAAAATGTGTGCGGTATTCATTAAAAAGGTCGGTGAGAAAAGGAGCTAAAATATCTATAAATGTAACATAGAATTCTAGTGGTAGAGAATCAATACCTGTGGACTTTCCTAGTTTGCCTAATCGGATGGACTGTTTGACCTCGTCTAGTGTGAACGGACCCGATAGACACTCTCGATCATCATCCGTTAAAACAGAGGGAATATACTCTAGTATAGAAGAATCAGTACAACAAGTAGGAGGTTGAGCATATAATTGTTTATAATAATCAATAAAACAAGTCATGACGTTTACGCCCTCATACACACGGCCATCGTCACCCTTAATTTTAGAAATCAATTTTTGTCTGCCCCGTGTGCGCTCCTTGCGTATTTGGTGGATACTTGCCTGTTCAGTGTCATCATATTGACGTGTTTTGCTACGAATCATAAAACCTTGCATACGTCGTTTATGCAGCGTTAATAAATGAGCTTTGATCTGATGAATTTGAGGTCGTACTTGACCCCCGCGTTGTTGTTCTATCATGTAATCTCGTAATAGACCAGTATAGTAGTGATATTGCTGATAATGATCGGCGTTTCTAGTTCGACAATATTGTTTGGTCACAGAGCAAAAAGTTCGTTTAACACGAGTTTCCCAAAATTGCATGAGAGAACCTTTGTAGCGTTGTTTCACATGAAGGAGGCCTTTCCATTCAGCATGTATCAGAGCTTCATATTCGGGCTCACGTAAAATTGACGTATTAAAGTACCACAATGGGCTACGTTTGAGAAATTTGTGGGCTGGTAGTTTGATGGTCATGAGTACAGCATGATGATCACTAAAACAGACTGGGACCACAGCCATGTGTTGAACCTGATGTATAAGAGTGCGACTGATATAGAATTTATCCAATCTTGAGGAACTCGTCCCTGTAAAGAAGGTATGGCCAGGCGTGGTTGGAAATAAGTGTCGCCACACGTCGACTAGATCATAGGTGGCAATTAAATTGGACAGACTGGCTGAGAAGGTATAATTTGGGGTCATATCTATTGGTGCCAAAACAGCATTAAAGTCTCCGGCTAATATACAAGGAGAAGAACCATTATGTAACGCTTGGGCAAGCTCAGTATTAAAGAAACTATTGCGCTCTCGTGCATGATTCGAACCGCTTGGAGCATATGCTGTACACAGGCGTATATTTTCTAGTGTTCCTAAGGTGATACGTTTAGTAGGCATTTGGAGAAGCGCTTGAAAGTCAATATCACTGCGGTATAGAATAGCAGTTCCTAAACCATTTTCAGTGAAGCGTGAAACACATGAATAATTAGGGATGTCTGGGAAATCGGGTACTGCCACCTCTTGTGCAAACAAAATATCAACTTCTTCCTGATATATAAAATCTCGTAGTGCGTGTAATTTGACCGGAGAAGTAAGACGATTTAAATTGACTGTGGCAAAACGAAAACTAAACATTACAAAAAATATATAAAGTAAATACATGAAAGTGAAGCAATGCGGGAACAAGAACATGTGTAAAGTAGAAACAAGGAAGAAATATATAAACAATATAAATTATTGATACCAAAGATGGGCAATGCACTATTCGCCGTCTGATTGAACAACAGATTTCAACTTTTTGGTCGAAGCTCGTGTTTTCCTAACATTGTGACCACTTGTTGTTTCATCACTGCGGTTAACTTTAGAATTTTTAGACACTGCACTACTGTTAAACTGAAGTTGAGTTAACTTGCGCTTTTCGCAGGATGCTACACTCAGATCGGAATCACTTATGGTATCACTTGTAGCATCTTCAAAACCAGTGGTGTCAATGGAACCAACTGCGAGAGGAACGCTTGAAGGGGTAGCACTGTGCCCCTCTATTGTATTTCTATCACCTACCTCAGAGTTTAGTAGAAGTGGCTGGTCAGTCACAGGAACTGGAGATGGAACACCTGTCTCATCAGCATCGGGAGTAGGTGTCACTTCCATACTATGTGAGCTGTCAGCAATGGAAGGGTGGACGGGATGAATGTCGGGAACACTAGATGCAGCACTTGCAAGTGGCAAAATCGGGGACGACACGGGTATGTGGGTATCCTTCTGTAGAACAGGAAATGCACTGTAAGAACCGGTATCGGGAGCTGATGTATCCACTGGAAGGTGACCACCAAGGCCGACAGCAGCAGGCGTTTGATTTCTGCTATTTTAATGTAACGTGGCAAGAAGTGGATAACGCCAACCAATCAGAACTGTGTTTCTCGTTGCTACTTCCGGGAGCATTACTCTCCCGAGTGGTCGAAATGAGGCGATATGCGGTGGTATGTCATACCGATTCTAGTTTATCAGTGATGAAGGTATACCGGCTCTAGTTTTTCAGTGATTAAAACATACCGTGACTGGAAAGTAGATGCTAAATACCTCTAATAAGTCCATTATTATACACAGTAATTGACGAATAGCTTTGGACGTAAAAAGATTTTATTTTTTATGTAGAAATAATTTCTGAGTTGACAACACCAACATTTTCGTTATCTTTTCCCTATCTTTTGTTTTTAAAATGAGGTGTCTTCAAAGAACTTCATCTAGTTTATATTTTTATATACCATATTAAATTGTTTCTGTTATGTATGTGTGTGTGTCTTCTTGCCTTAATGCATATAACTGTCGTGTTTTGAGCACGGGCGGATTTACGGGTTCTCTGTTGTGGGAGCGAACCTTCCGGGGGTTTGGAATACCCCACAGTCAAGTGGGAGGACGGGGAGTTTACCGACAGGAAATTGTTAATATCCTCATTCTGATTTTGAGCATTTTCGTGTATCATTCTCTAAAATACAAAATAAGGAGATATTTTAAATTTTTTTCCAGTGGCGGGGGAGCCAAGTCTTTCCATACACCCCCTGTTACTACAGAGAAGATGCAGTCAATCAACTAACTTTCGATATCGGATGTAACTAATCGCTAGAAACATGTCGAGTGTGAGTCGACATCGGACGATAATGAATGAAACTAAATGTCGAGCCCCAATCGACAAAGGACAGCAAGGAGTTAAATTACTATGCTATGCTACGTTTGCATTTAGCAATACATTGATGCTGACAGTGTGATAGCATCTTCCTTGGAAAATTAAAGGTGATGTAACTCTGAACTGCTACGTTTTCTACCTAAAATAGCAATGTCATACAAGGCAGCTGAAAAGTTCTTGGTTTCACCAGACTCAATGGCGACACCTGTTTCTTTCTTTCTTTCTTTCTTTTTTCTCACCAATTACTATATAGATTGAGCACTTTCTACCAGGGGCGGATCCACGACGGACTTCTGAGGGGGGGCGGTGGGTTGTAATACT
The DNA here is from genome assembly GCF_964235325.1 of Thermobia domestica. Classification (NCBI taxonomy): domain Eukaryota; kingdom Metazoa; phylum Arthropoda; class Insecta; order Zygentoma; family Lepismatidae; genus Thermobia; species Thermobia domestica. The sequence continues at coordinate 10,574,310 of NC_137465.1, forward strand.
GCTACTTAGAGCTACTTTTAAGAATTCCAAACTCCGGGATGGGTTTTATTTATATATAAAATAAGAATGAACAAACTCCATAGCTCTGGATAAGTAGCTTAACAAATAAAACACAGTTCTGACCAGAGCAGAATGAAATATATTAAAAACTATACTTACAATGTGTTACCGTTTCAAGACCTAACGTCCTCTTCATCAGACACCAACACTCTCAGACACCAACACTGAGAAAAGACGGAAATACGGAAATAAATTAGAGAATAAAGAGGGCCCCTTAGCAAGAAAGCTCGCCCCCTTGAGTGATGCACCAACCTATATCTACGTGCACCTCCTACATGCAGTTAGAGATCTAAAGCAGCATGTCGTCTGTGGTGTCGCGCCGCGGTTTTTATCCTGAGACATTTACCGGGCAGTGTGTGTTAGAGAAAGAAAGAAGAGTAAAATAGAAGATAGGAAAGCGCATGAAGATTTTTCACCTCACCATTGGCTTGGGTAGTAGGAGGGAAAAACCTGGGAAACACATGGAGTCCAGGAAAACCCCCTTTATCGGTCATGCACATGCTCAAGATATTTACATGGTAAACCACACTAAGAAGGGGTGGAAAAACCCATGTAAAATTATTATTTTACTGTCTGTATTTAATCTAACTTAAAAGCTGGGTGTGAATTAATCTAATTTGTTAATTGTCTGTAGTTTGGTGGGCAAGTTTGGTTAGTGGGTCTTTGTGTTATTTTTAAGCATGCAACTTGGTCCTTGGCCTCGCTTGGTCGTCATCGGTTTGCAGTGGTGGCAGCTGCTTAACTTCACTCATATCCCTCGGGTTGTGTCTTTTTAGTGCCGCTCCCTCTGCATTGCTTGCTTCTAGTAGCTATCTGTGGTTTGGTTACATATACCTCCCCAGTTGTGGTTGATATGGTGTTGATGGTTAACTTGAAGATCTTCTTTGTTGCTATTGTTATTGCATCTGTCAGTATTTTTCTGCTTGCTGGTGGTGTTGTCATAGTTAATATCGATGTTACCCATGTTAGTATTTGCTGTGTCGTCCTGTTTATGGCTTCCTCTATTGCTTGATTTGTTAAGGGATTGTGGGTTTCTTTCTGCCGCTCTTCTGTCTTTGATTGTTGAACTCTGCTGTCTTCCTGGCTCTCATAAGGGCCTGAATATGTGTGCTGTTCTTCTGTGATAAGCCTGGGCCTGGACATCTCAGTTGAGGTTTTTGGTCTCGCAGGACATTCACTGCTTCCTGTCCTGTGACCATTTACTTTGCATGTTGCACAGAAGTTCCTATTTACTTTCTGGCTACATGCGTCTGTATGCGTGCCACCACATCTGTGGCATACTCTCTTACTAGTACATTGGAACTTCCGATGTCCATATGCATAGCAGTTCCAACACGGGGATGGTCGGGGCTGGCTTCTGGATTGCTCCACTCTGTATGTCCTAGTTCCGGTGGGTAGGCCGTATGTAATTAGTCTATTTATTTGATCTGCGTTGGTAGAGAATAACCTTATAAGTGGAGTTGGGCCGCTCTCTGACTGGATCCTGGTTATTGCGGTGTATTGAACTTTTTGATTGAGTAGTCCTTCTTCAACTGTTGTTAGATCTTTGTTTGTGTTGAATCCCTTTATGACACATGTGAACATACGTGGATTCTTGCTCTGGTTCTTCTGACTTTTCTTCGGTGATTGGTACGATGCTCTGTATTCATTTGCTTCTGGTTGGCAGTTGTTCATGGACTGGTTGCTAGCAGATACTGTTTTATTGTGGTCCTGGGAAGGGCCGGTATTTCTGGTCTTCACTTCTGTGGGGTTGGCTTCTACTTGAGTGGGGTTGTCTCTTTCCTGCTGATCCTCAGAAGGGCCGGTCTCTCTAGTTGTCAGCTGTGTTGGCTTTGGTTTCACCTGTGTGCAATTGTTTTTCACCTGTGTGTGAATGGTTTTCTCCTGTGCGAGATTGGGATTGTCTTTAGGTTTGGGTTCCTCCTGTGTGAGTCTTTTTGTTGTTACCCCTGTTGGCGCAATTTCTTCCGGTGATCTCTTTTTCTTCCCTCTCCTCTGGACCACTTGGAAGTTTTCGTCTTCTTGAATCTGGTTCTCACCTCTCGTCTTTGGCTTGGCCGTGGGAGCTTGGTCTTCTTGGTTATGCAGGACTCCACCAATAAATAGTATCTCTGTGCTTGTGGGATAGTGGTCCTCATAAGGGCCGCCATCTTGCTGGTTTCGTATGGAGCGACGCTGGCTCGAGTGGAACACCTGGTCTTCCGCGTCGTTTCTTCTCAGGTACTTGTTGAGGTTTTCTTCCATCAGTGTAAGTGCTTCAGCACGTATCCTCTCTCGCTCAGCTGTGGAGAAACTTGGGCTGCTCTGGAAGAAACCAGGTCCCCCATCTTCTTCGCCGCTCTCCTCCTCAACTCTGTCCCTCCTACTTGGCCTGAGAAAAGACAGGTGACAGCAGATCTTATATACACGAGAAAGTGAAAGGCCACGCCCTTTCTTCTCTCCCATTGGTTGGAGGGAACCAATGAGGATAAAGGCAATTCCTCAGTGTTGGTGTCTGATGAAGAGGACGTTAGGTCCTTGAAACTGTAACACATTGTAAGTATAGTTTTTAATATATTTCATTCTGCTCTGGTCAGAACTGTGTTTTATTTGATAAAATAAGAAAGTTTCCTCTTTGGGGGGGGCGATTGCCCCCTTCCCTTGGATCCGCCCCTGCTTTCTACCCAATGATTGTCCGCTTCAATCTCGTTTCCAACGCTTACGAACGAATTAAATATCTAATCCGTTATTCATTATTTTGTTTTTACTTCCTTTCAGTATGGCGAGTCTTTTGTCCAAATTTCGAATTGATTACTCCAATCTCACGATGATTGATAATATAAGCAAACCACCACAAGAAAGTACTAGAAGCTTTTTTAAGGAGCTTATACAGGACTTCAGAGAGAGCACTCACAGAACTGATGGTAAGATTAAGATTTTTTTAAAGTTTAGTGATAAATTATAAATTATTAATAGAACAAAAAGATTAAGCAAGGTATATACAAGAAAAAGTATAGATAAGTGTGGCTGAAAAGCTAGATAATGCACGAGTCAAATTATTGGATAAAGGCGTTTCAAGATAATGTGCAAAATTGCATCTCTCACATTCTGCTCGAACTTTTTTTTTTTTTTTAATTGCTCTTTACACAAGAACTTTCTCTGCTTAAAGGTTTAATGTTAATTACAAAAATTCAACTATTTTGATAAAAGGCATCAGCACGGGCGTCTCTGACGGGGGACGAGGGGGATTTTGAAGTACAAAATATTCAATATTTTATTCTAATTTAATTATTTACTAACAATAAAATAACATATAAATAATACTATAATTTTATTTGGAATATAATATTCAGGCTATGAAACGATAATAACAGAGTTCTTGATATACCTCATGGGACCCGTGAAGGTAAGCAGAAGGGTAAAAATGGAATCGAAAATAATAAACAGTTTGGACTAAGAAGTACCATTTAAATCAATTTCTTTGATGTCCCCCCGAAATTTTACATGCCAGAGACGCCAGTGGGCATCAGGCTAATACAATGTGTAAAGTGAGGGTTATCAAGTTTTTCGACCACACACACAGTTATTGAGGGTAATGAGATATGGGGTGTTCAAAACAGAAAGAATCAAGCCATATCACCAATGTGGTGAGAAAAATATTGCAATAAAGATCCCCACATCACAACAGACGCACGTGTCAGCTTAACACGTGCTAATGATTACAAACAACCTAGCAGACAACAGGCGAACACGGAAGACACCGAGGAACACCGAAAGCAGACGGACCTCACGAAAGGACCCGAGGAGGATAAATAAAAGGACCACCACCGAGGGACCCAGCATCAGTCGACCAACTGATCGCATAACCTTTACCTTCCTATGTCGCTGTGGACTAGGAGCACCTCTTCCTTACCCTATGTCGCAATGGGATAGGGATCCATCTTAAACTTATAATCCAGGTCTAACCTACAACCTGCCAAAGTGTTCTGGAAACTGCCATGAGTGGAAGGGGTACCCGGCAAAACATTTAGTATTCCTTCACCTGATCATTGAGGAAGAGACATTGAATTAGAGACACTTGTATTTATTATATTATATTTTGTAATAAAAATTGGTGAAGGGGAAAATACACCCGGTCTATCATTTGACTCTACCAAACATTACAATATACATAAAATTTGTACCCAACGCTTAATTACAAGCAAAAGTTTACACTGTTTTTCTATCTTAAAAAGAGTTATTTACAATATCTATGCATGAATCTCTTAAGCTCTGAAAGGAGCTTAAAATGAAGATTTTAAAGGTGAAATATGTCCAAAATTACCGAAATCGGACTTGATTTCCTTGTGCACTGAACGTACCATACGAATTTAATGTCAGAGCATTCCTCTTATTTCTACTAAACGCCTTGGGATTAAAACCCACCAAAGGCTATGGGCAACCACGCGGCTTTTCAAGCACATCGGCACTCTTCTCCGTTATAGCAGGTGTTCTAAAGTATAGTTTGCAATGTCCCATTCTATGATTCTTGGTTGGTCGGTCTGAGTTTAATCTTCCTTACCAACACAGAGGCTGTATGAGACTCACAGTTTAAGGTGGGAACAGAACCACTGCTATGCCTTAAAATTTTAAGGCTCGCTCACAGAGAATCGAATCCGGGACCTCGGGCATCAAAGTCGCGTTCCTTAGCAACTAGGTCATTGGCGAATGTTGCTTCATAATTGCGTCACGATAGGAAGTCAACACTTATAAATTGTGTATTTCTCCAACTGGAAGTGAACGTGAAATCACGGGCTGCACTGGAGAATCTCACTGTTTTATACATGAGTTCAATACTCGTACCCTCAAATTTTAACTCATTAAAGTGGTTAGGTAGATAACATTGCTAACGTGATTCTTAATATGAAAATTTTAATCACGCATTAGTCAAGCTCTTAATACGACGCTAAGAATGACTCTGAATAAGACCCAAGGTGTTTGGTATAAATAAGGAGAATACAATAACATCACTATTGTCATTATTTTATTACACCTGTATATAATAACACAAGTAATTATTTTTGAGTCGGTACTTTCTTCTGATACATATGTGCCAGTGGCGTAGACAGGGCGGATGGCCCAGCTCAAGCTTCCGTCTTAATACAGTGATCTCGAAAATGGATTCGTCTTATGCAAAGTGTGTTTGATTATTGTTCCTTGATATTACTACGTTTTTCTTATAACTTATCTAAAAAAAATCAAGTATTGTATAGTTCTGTTAAAAAAATCAGAATCTCAGTCTTAAATCAACACAAGTTTAAAATAAATTAGTCATGTATTGTATTCTTCATTTCTTGCGCTCTTTCTGGTTAATACTGTATATGCATAAAAATATCACGTGCAAGTGCGACCAAATGCCATTAGAAGAGAATTAAGAGGTAATTAATTCGGTTTAGAGAGCCAGAAATAATAGTGTCGCTGAAGCCAATGCACTGGCCATACATAACCCAGTTGAACCTGCGCATATGTATGAGTGTGTGCTTCCGCGACATGGCAATTATTAACCTGCTCCATGAAGTTTTTTCTGGCTACGCCACTGACGTGCACTGTAAATCATAAATTAAGTTTCTAATGCCACCAATAATGTAATTGCTGTTTTGTTTATTTTCTTTTTTCAGGTTGCGTGATAACAGAGAGTGAACTGGCTGCAGTCAGAGATAAAACACGGCGTCACTTAAGACTCCGAGAACTTCTGCTTGAAAATTCGAAAGATTCATCTTTGGTTGTCATGTAAGTAGAGTGCGTTTGACACAAGCTACGGACATTTTACAATGTGTGCTTTTTCTTTTTCTAAGTATTCTATTGGAAGGCATACTCCAATACCTAGCATACCTCTCAATTACCTAGCATAAGTAATCTAATGTCTTTACCTAGCCTTAGAACAAAGTAGACTTAAAGAAAGCGAAATGTATTACTCCGCGGCTTACGCGTGCTTCGTCAGCGAGAGACGTGAACAGCAAGATCGTCTGCTAGCTTACTGCCGTCGCATAATTTCCGAAATGTAAGGCTACAGTTGGTTGGTAAATAATTAACACACTGACAGTGACTACTTTTATGCTGGAAATATGTATTTTCTTAAATCGTTATTTAAACTAGATTACCTCTGTTCTTGTAGCCATCTTTTGTGTTTCATAACACGAGACGAAGATTGATTATTGTCACTTATCGTCGCCATGGAACTCTGGATTCTACAACTTCAAATGAGCGGGATCGGCGCGCGAACGCATGCGTATGTGCAGTATGGTAAGTTTGGGTGATTCCGGACAGTCGCTGAATCCTCTTAATGAACTAAGAGGATTCAGAACAAGAGGATTGCTTATATCTAGCGTCTATTCATTTTTGCCGTAAATAAACTCCGAGGAATCACCAGAAAAAGCTATAAAGTTATCTTAGGATCTACAAACAGAACTAAATTACAAAATGCTAATCACAAGGTGCTAAAAAAATTCGACACTACTGAATGGCTACATCATCTGGTATATTCCCATTTCATCCGCAGCAAGTTCGGGAACATGAATTTCTTTTGTCGAATGAACATGATCCTCCAGTAGCTGGAAACAATTCCTCTTCTGTCATCAGACTCATCCCCAAACACGTCTTAATCGCATTCAGAGTCTTCAGTTAAACAGTTCATATCTTTTCCTGCTGTTGCTTCTTCCAAACTTACATCCCCAAGGCCAGGTGTTGCTAAGTCTCTTCAAACACAATCGAAGGTATGGATGATAACAACTGTGGATTTTGTGAGAAGAATTATTATGCACCATCATCAAGCAAATACGGTTCCTGGGTGTCCTGTACTGTGTGTAAGACCTGGTTTCAAGAAAGATGTGTGGGATGTGATGAGGAATTGTATTTTATCTGTGGACGATGTGTCTGAATTATGACTAGTGCTTCACGAAACTGGCAGACGTCATTAACGCAAATAAATAAATAAAGAAATGCTAGTCTCAGTGCACACATATTATACATTTCATTAATAATCTAGTTGTTACTAGCAAAATATAGTAGTACAATGCAGTTCTAATGGAAACAAATGTGATTACTATGTTTAATGATTAAACGTTATAGTGATAGTTACACTACTGTGCATTTAGCTTACAATTTCAACAGTAATTAGTATAGAAATTACTATGTTGATAATTTGTATGTATTTGTCATGTATTTGTATTTATATTTTGTACTTATCATATTAGAATGTTAGTGTAGCAAGATAGTAAGTTAAAATACACCTATCATGTATATATCTTCCTTCAAAGTTCAGTGTCCGGAATCGCCACCTACTGTCCGGATTCACCATTCCAAATTTGCAAATCAAAGATTTTGTCAACTTTCAGAAAATTATTTTTTATTTCTTAACATTCCATTCCAGGAAAACTATTTGAGTTGTACATGCATACTAACACATCATTAAATAATATGACAATGTATTGGATATTTTCGTTTAGCGGGGTAGTAGTAAAAGAAAGAAACATCAGAACTGTCCGGATTCACCCAAACTTTCCCTAAATACAATATGTCCAAGTACGGGTGAGGTTGAAATAAAGCTATATCTGTTGTTGCCTTTCTTATCAAAAAAGGCAGTATAAATTCAGATATCTTTATTTGAAATTATTATTTTAATAGAGATTATATTGAAATTATTATTTTAGTAGGATACTAGTGCAGTGATACCAACAACCACCAATGGTCATCGACCCACTGGTAGACAGATTGGTTTGTTTACATCTACTTTTTGTAAGGCTGGAAAGAGATTATTTGGTAAAGTAGCGTTTCTATCTCGACAGATAATGATCCGTTTGGCAGTGTCAGCCTGTTTGAACACTTGCAATTGAGTTATCTTTTACATTCTCCAATCGGAGCTATGCTATTTATGATCAGTTTTGCTCACGCCAAGCTAGGTTTCATCAATGCTACCGTGTAAGGTTCATCACTATCATATGTATTTTGCCATTCTTGGAAGGTCACTTCCTGCAACTGAAAAGCTTCCATCTTCATGGTCTTCCACTAACCTCTTCGTCTTCACGTACGACGTCCCCTCCATCTCTTTCCAGCTTCCATACCCTCTAGCACGTCCCATTGTACCGATGTTGTGGGTGCGTAATGTCCCCATTACCAGCCCCTCCCAGAAGGTTTAATTTTTACGATGACTAAATTTTAAAAAAATGAAAAGAAAAAAATAAGTTGTCCTTCCTGAGAAAGGCTTCCCGAACTGGTATGTATTTTATAACGCCGCTTAGCGCACGTAAAAATTAGAATAAAGCTGAAAAAGAGATAATTATTAGGCACATTTGAATATTCAGTCTTCATTGGTTGCAGGATTAAGTAGAAATTCAACTTGACAAAGAACACCTTGGGATAAAGTCGACATAACAAACTTTTATTAACAAAACTAAAAATTAAAAAAAAAAAATCAAAATGTAACAAGAATAAACTTTCTATAACTGACACGTAGAATAAAACATATATGAATTCGAGTTATCTTCGGTTATTCGATTTCATACATACACTTAATTATTCCTTAACGTAATGGTATAGGCCTATCACATGTTTTAACTTGTAATCTGATTCAATATGGCTACTGCCTTCAATTATAATCCAGAGTAATAACGTGAAATAAATCAAAAATATAATCTTTTTTTTTTACTAACAAAATTCTTCAGTAAAGGACCAAATACTCTACATTATATACTCACGTACAGAATAACGAATGGTAACAACACTAATAATAATAAACTTTTTTACACACAAAATATATAAGAGATGTATTTTACATACCGTTGCAGAGGACAAGTGATGGGCCCTTTCACTTGTTCCCTATACATCGGAGAGAAAACCTATCAGCCAATCAGAATGCAGTACTACAATCACGTGACTTCTACCAACAACTATGGCGCCAGATCACTCAATTCAAAGAAAAAAAAACAAAAACAAAAACAAATATACACACGTATATATAAAATTTGCTGCAGGTCGAAAGACGAAAAAAAAAAAGAGTAACACGGAGAAAAGGACGGGAAAAATTAAAGGATAAACAGCGCTGTCCATAATTTACCAAATATCCCATCTAACTATAGTATAATCTATTTAATATATATAAATACAGAGAAAAGGCGGGGTCACTACCCCACACCATATGATACAGTTCCTTCTTATCTAATGTCCCAACCAGTTTATCTTCTTCTTCGTAATAATATCTAAGATCGTTCTTTTTTCCTCCACCATTTCTAACACCCTCTCATTCATTTTCCGCTCGACCCAGCTAATTCTTTCCATTCTTCTCAACACCCACATTTCGAAAGCTTCCAGTCGTTTCTCATCATTTTTCGGTAATGTCCATGTTTCTGACCCATACAATACAACACTCTACACGAAGCAGTCTTTTTCTCAGCTCTTTTTCTCTTTTTTATGAGTCTTTTTCTCAGCTCTTTATTCAAGATCCCACGGAATAGTGTTTTCCGTGTAAGGTTAACGGTTTTCAATTCCCAGCAAAAGAGCATTGAATGCAGTGGCGTACTTAGGGGGATGGCTATCGGGTTTAAGCCACCCCGAAATAGATAAATTTATATATAGTATATATAATAACTGTATACTTACATAGACCCAGTATATATACACTCACTCAGGAGAATGTGCATAGCCCCCCCCAAAACAAAATCCTAAATACGCCACTGATTGAATGAATTGCGATATGTCAAAATCCATCTTGAACTGTTGGTCCACGTCTCATATAGGCTCAATGCTGTAAAGAGAGAGTAAATTTTAACAAACAAACACCAAACACGAAATGATTTATCTTCTTTCTTTATGTTGTCTTCTTTCTTCACGAAATCCTGGCTACGTGCCTGCTGGGAGATATGCTCTCCCAAAAAAGAAACATTTGCCTTCTACGGAGCTGAAAATGTTTTCAAATATTCTATTAGTACAAAATTAAGGATTTCGCGTAGATTGACTTTCACGCACAATGCAACGAACTTACATAAAATAACCAATATTGAAGCAATATTGTTAGAAGAAAGTTACGCTGTGTTGTGAGGTACCTTTGCACAATGCCAGACTCGTAGCCTTTGTGCTGTTAATGGTGGACGTTTTTACAAAATCCCTATTTTGCGCGAACTTTCCTATAGTAGTAGGGGAGATCGCCCACATAGGTTACATCGCGCATGATGATGATACTACAGAAACAACCTGCTACAATAAAATATGTTTTAGAAATATGACACAACTGACAGCGAATATTTACATGATACTGTACGATACACTACTTTATACCGGTACCATGAAAACATAATTTTAAACTGTGCTACCAAAATAAGAAGAAACCTTGAAATAGAGATATACTTAATGGATAAAATCACATTGAATGAAACATTTACCTCAGGCCTATAGCCAGAGCAATAAGACAGAGAGCCGAGATGATTTTTGGACTCCGAGGTCATTGCTGGTTTCAGTTCATTCCTCATGCATAGGGCCTACATTCCAATAAACAATTGAAAGTTTCATGGGGAATGAGCGTGGTGCAGGCCCCTGGCAACCCCGAAATTACATGCCTGATGCGTCCACAGAAAACAACTGTACTTACTGTACATTTTCTCATTATTCTCTGTAGTATGAGGCTCACTAACAATGTAGTATTAATCATTCCGCATGTGCGATCTCTTCTACTTCGTGATTACGCGAACTGTCCTATTTGGGTAGGGAAGCTTTAGTGGAATTTTCCAGACTGATGGTAAACTATGTACAGCGCTAGTTTTGACAATGGACTAACTCAAATACCCCTAGTAGCAGAGACAACTTGCAAATCGCTTGCTGTAAGCTTGTATTGAAAGTCAGGAGCTTGCATCCGGCTTGATTGGAAAGCGTTCAAGCATGCTGCAAGCTGGATTCCAGTAACATGGGGGCAACCTCGCATTCAGTGTTCATTGGCGGCAAGTCAATAACCAATGAACGGCCAGTAATGCTATGACGCTCTGCAAACGATCTAAAGTATCGCTTGCAAGTACAATAAAAGGCAGATTGTAAGAATGCACGCGTTGAAAGGGCAAGCGTGGAAAGCCAAAAGCCAATCACAAGCCAACTGGCCGAAAGCTTTTTTGTTACTTGAGACGAATAGGTTTTTTCATTATTTGTCACTATACCCTTCCTATGAATTTATATAAAATGTTTGGGAAAATTTAAGCAATTACTGTACTTCGCATCATTCACACAAAACTTGGAACATATTTCTCAGCGAACAGTCTCTATCAACATACGAAATTAAACTGACGATTCTACTTGCAAAGTTTCAATTCAAGTTCGTTACTATCTTTCCTTCTCCACATCTGGCCACCGTACAAAGTTCCCTAACGCGCGATCTCTCCTGTTTTTACCTTATATGTACTTCCACAGCTTTGGCTCGATACTCCACTTTTGACAGTTTCCGATATTTTTACTCCTTCCAGACGCCGTATCTTTAACAGTTTTGAGCATAGAATTAAACAAGTTAACAGTCTCATGAGACATCAGAAAATCTCCACGTTATGATGATGATGTATCCGCCACCGTAAGTATACAAGACGAATCAGTGTAGATATATCTTACTAAATCCTTCAATTCATCCATTGTTTATGATTGTGTAATGTTATCGTCCATCGAATATTAGTTTTGGAATATTTAAACCTTGAATCGCATTTGCTACTTTTCCGTATTTCACAATAAATTTAGTTAAATATACTTTTTATTTCTTTCAGGACTTTGCCAATGCCAAGAAAAGGTGCTGTGTCTGCTCCTCTTTATATGGCATGGTTAGAAACTTTGACAAGAGACATGCCGCCGTTCTTGCTCGTACGGGGCAACCAATCTTCTGTTCTTACATTCTACAGTTAGTACACAGTTCATCATATATATATACACTATCATTCATAGCTTTAAAAGATGAATTCATACAAGCACACACATTCTCATGCTATTGTAAATCATTGTAATGTAATTTTCTTTTCTCAATAAACATAAACAAGTTTACAAATTCCTTTCTTACAACTACATATTTTATAAGACTGCAAACTTAACATGCAAATATGCCATAAAACTTGAAGTATATCAAGAAAGTTTTGAAATATTCCGATTAAAACCAAATATATGTACATCAATACTTCGTATCCTCAATATAGTGGGGACTAGGTTCCTTCAGGTGGGTATTACGTCAGAAGGAACTGCAGAAAATGATACACAGAAAGACTCGAGTCAAAAACTATTCCATGCTAAAAGAACGAAGATTGAAAGGATTCGGATGAAAATGGCGCTACCTCAGAAAGTCACTATGTAAAAAGGCTTTGGAACGATATGTGGGCAATTTTCACCTTAATCCAACGGTTCATCAACGAATTCTGATCAGTTTATTATAAACAATTCATCATTTTTTGATTAACACTTTGAAAGTGTAGATGGAATGAATTTCCACCAAACGAATTCCACAAATTGATTTTCGAAAAGAAACAACAAATTAAAAAATATATGTATAAGTAAGCGTACAATTGTGATATGAATGTTCTTCAAACGAACTTTGAAGTGGGCGCCTAGTATCAAAAACCACCAAATCATTTTTTTTTTACCAAAATTGAGTTATATAGTGTTTGTTATATGTTTGATATAAAGGAAATCCATGGAAACAGTATTGTTTGAAAGCTTGATATATCATAATAAAACTAGTTCAAATATGGGACTTTGTATGTGTATATAAGGAGATTCATTACACGTTTTGCAAATTAATCGAAACTAAGCTAAATGGATTTACCGGCTTTTGATACTATGCGTCTCAAATGTCGTCAACAAAAAATTCTGAAAATATTTCCATCACTTTAGGTGAGGCATCTTGGAAAAATTTTGATAGCTGATGGGGTAAACGGGGGAAAGATGACGCAATTCTTTTGTCAACAAAAACTATTTATTTACCACGTTACGCGGATTATATGAAATTTCAATCCCTGTAGATCAAAGAATAAGTAAAATTGTTAAGTTTTCAATCATAATGGCTCGACAGTATAGTTTCAGAAAATAGGTTACACTTCTTTCCTTTATCTCCTCCGACAGGCTAGGACAGAAGGCTCGATGAGCAAATGATTTGAAAAGAGCAATTTAAATTCTTCAAGATTTTTCTTAACACAATTCCTTAGAGGCCTATAGTAATCCATTTACCACCCTTCTACATGCTTAGAACTCGTGTGGATAAAGTGGGCAACTTTCATGGGATCATTTGATAACCTGTAGACATTGTACCTTCATGTAGTTCTAGGCACTCATTTCAAAGCCAGCAATGAATTCATTGCTATTAGACAAGGAAAGTGGGTACGTAGATGATGAATACGATGAGGTGGCACAATGTCTTCAGTAGGTCTTCCATTTTTAACATTGTATTTTCACTTTCAGAGCCCCTGACTTCAACTTCACTTTTTTAAAGTAGACTTTTCGCTGGTGATAGCATCAGCTATCAGTTTTACAATAGAAGTTTACAATAGAAGGAAAATAAAAGAAAAAAAATGTAAAACACCTGACCCTTAAATTCAAGAAATACGATTGATATTTTAAAAATACTGAGCTAAATGTTTTGATACCGAGATGATATATTCTACAAAACTCGCATCTTACAATTATCTCTACTTCTATTGTTTTCTTTAAATGTAAAATAACCTACCAACTATACACAATGTAAGATATATTGTAGGGGACCCGAATATGGCCCATCTTAACTTCGTTCATTTTTTACCATAAGAGAAACTATTTCTTCGTGCGAATTGACTGAACTATCAAGTTGAGCGATTATTTGGGGAAATTAAAATAAATAGTCTGATTCCGAGAAATAACGTATAAAACTTTAAGAATTAAAAACTAAAATGTTGCAAGTGGGCCATATTGTGAACAGAGTATTTCCAATATGGCCCACAGGGTATTCCCAATATGGTCCGCTAATAAAACAAGAATATTATGTTAATACATAAGTGTAATGTCAAAATATGTGAAGTGCAAGAAAGTGCTATTAAAAATGCAAAAGTAGTCAGGTGTAACAAATATTAACTATTAAAATAAAAGGGTACAGGGAAAACACGACAAAATCCAAAAGATGCGAAATTGATTCAAATGATATTGTGAATACTCCATGCCTTTCTGGTGTTAATATCAGAGTATCAATATTTATGAAAAATATGAGTGTTGTAACATAAGATGTCTTAAACCCTGCGGGTAACATGAACTCAAAACTGGGGAAAACTTCGAGTGCTCTTCAAAATGGCCCACCGTTGCCATATTGCGCAGTACTTGACCTCTTCACTTCTGTGGTCACTTGCTACTTACACGATGCAATGCATTGGGTCACACACATTTTATGCTCACGTTTGAACACATAGCTACATTACCCAAGCATAACACCGATTAGGCTCTTAACAATAGACACTGAAACAAAACATTACTTACATTGCTAAAATAACAAGATAATAATTTCTTTTTTTCAGTTGACACTATATCAGGAGCTACTGCCGGTCACGCCACTCGAAAACAACTGGAAGACCTACTGAAACAAATATATTTCACTTGTCATGAGGGCATAGTTTATATTGCAATCTAGTAGCACCAACGTAAATCTGCAGAGATATGGTGGGTGAGCCACATGGGGGGACCCAGGCCATAATCGGTAAAAGTACCATATATTCTCTGTCGTTGGTTTGTACGTAGCTATTATGTTATAATTTTGGACAAACATTAAAAAATACAAGATGAATTCTGCCAACTAAACAAATATCACTTGAAATAGATGCACTTCGAGTCACCTCGAGCCGTATATTAGCGGTAACTACCTTAACCTGCATACTTTGTTTAATGACAACTTAGTATTTAATAGAGATGCAAGGGCTCGGAAAAAAACCGGCTTTTTTGGAAAAAAACTCGGTTTTTTCTGCTTTGCTTTTTTGCTTGGGAAATTTTGGGCTTTTTTGAAAATTCTGCTTTAAATTGATAAACCAGATTTTGTTTCGCTTCTCTACAACACAAAAAGTCATTTAATTAGTGGTTGATGCCGATGATAATATAAAACCTCAAAAATAAACCATGAATTTCGAAAAGATATTTCAAACAATTTTACTTCTCAACATATTTACATTATGAATTCCAAAGCATTAACCAATGTATATAATAAGATTTTTTTAACCTCCTACATACAAAAGTAAGCAGGGTTGGCAAGAACCATGGTTGTTTTTGAAAATGCCAAAAACCCATTTTTTTGGGGGGAGTTTAAACTAGGCTTTTTTGGTTTAAACCAGGTTTTTTTGGGTTTAGATATTTTGCTTTATGTATTTATATTACATATTGACAGAAATAAGTTTGTTTCGCCTTGGTGTTATTATGCAACAACGGGGTTATGCTGGAAGAGGTGACACAAGCTTAAAGAAGTCCGGTCAGTAAATTTCTTAAATTGAGAAACTCCCGCCCTAGCCATCGGGAAAATCCCGTCATTACTCTAAATCCTGTTATTGCTTTGCATGTAAAATTTAAAGGTCAACATATCATAATCAGTACGCTAAAACTGAGGTATTAAATTACAAATTTAGTACGTACATATCATTGAAAGTACAATCCAAGCTAATGTTGGAAGCTACGTAGGCAATCGATAAATTTTGCCAATTTATATCAGTATATTGAAGCAACCTTGGCTTCTTTATAAAACAACAGGCATTCAGGCATGCAGAAATATACAATTTAGTTTCGTTTCGTATGTTCAGGCTTAACATCCTTACGTAATATCGAGGTTATCAAGGAGAAGACTTTCGCTTAAAGTTACATCCGAACCGCTACTTTGTTTACGCATGAAAGAAGGGTTGTGGTTCGACCGAGAATTGAAAAAATGAAATGAAATCTTTCAGTTTTACGTCCCACGGTTATGCCGGTTAGGCTAAAGGAGACGGTGATTATGAGAAATGAATGAAATGATGGAATGAAGAAAGTGGGAGGAAACGGGAGAACCCCGAGAAAACCCACGCACACGGTGTTTGTCCACCACAAATTTCACTTGGCGGGAGCAGGGTTTGAACCCGAGACCCCAAGCACCAGAGGTGAACGCTCTACCACTGAGCCACCGCGGCCCCGACCGAGAATTGAACATGGGACAGCTTGATTAAAAGGTGAAAAGGAAATAAAACTAATGCAGATGGTTTGATGTATGGAAACGTCACCATGAAGTTCACACGATTCGCATTTTTCGTTCTTTTTTCTTTTTTTCTTTTTAAACCAGTTGTTTATTCAAAAAAAGAAGAAAAACTGCTGGTGTAAACCAACCAACCCTAAAAGTAAATACTTCTTTTAAAAAAATACTCAAATAAGTAGCAAAATTCTATGTAGTATTTTTACTTCAAAATATTCCATACCCTCTTTTTGGAACAAAATAAAATTAAAATAAAACATAAGAAAAATACTTAGATTTATATGAGACACTTAAAGGCTGCACATCTAGAGCTTTTGGTTTTGTATATTCTTGAAATTCTACAGTTTTATATAAGCACCATCACGGTTTACTCAGTCCTCAGGTTTTCTGTATTTTTAACATGAGAGATTCAACATATGAAGGGTGTGAGGTAAGAACATGGTAACCCACAATTTTACTATTTTAAGAAATTAGAAATTTTCTGCTGCACAATCCATTTTGAAAGTCGGAAAAATGATTTTTCACATAAGACTATACATGAGGGATTAAACGAAGCGGTATGCGTTGCTGTCTATCTGGTGCTGCATAACTCAGCAACTCAAAATTTGTTAGTTACCATGTTCTTGGCTCACACCCTTCATATCATTATGGAACTCTCCCCACCCCACCAACACACACACAAAAAAAGGACTACGGAATATATTTAAGTTAAGATAAATACAACTGCACAGCAAACATGACTGAGTGGAGCTTTTGCGCTTCTATCGGGAAGTCCGGATTCAATTCAGCATTCGACCATTCTGACAAAACTTTTCTTCATTCCATCTATGAAATAGAAATAGTGCGTGTACTGTGAGTTGGCCGACTTCATTTCTTATTGTTTTTAAATCGTTATTATTACTAATTACCAGCAGTGACGGTTTTGCGAAGGTTAGGGGGGCGGTCTTTCGGACTGAAGCCTGTTCCCCAAAATTACGGAATGTCTAAAACAAACGAAATATCTATTAATTATGCCTTTACTCATAAACTTTAAGCTCCCGTCAAATAAAAATTACGAATGTTTAGAAAAACTAAACATTAGTAAGAAAAAAACCTCCCAAAATACTTTTCTAAATCCGCCACTGATTCTCAGTATAAAATGATCTTCAAGATTGTATCCGGAAGATTATCGCTAAATATATAAACGAAACGAAATACAGTATTAGTTATGCCTGTACTCATAAACTTCAAGCTCCTCCCAAATAAAATTAAGACATTTTAGAAAATGAAACAATCAGAGAAACCCGTCCCAAAGTACGTTTCTAAATCCGCTACTGATTGTATAAATTAGTATTCAAGGTTGTATCCGGAAAATCATTGCTAAATCGTTGCACAGCTACAGTATAACAGAAATGTGGAAGTACGGTTAGACGGATAAATTGAAAAACGTACGCTTTGACGGATATATAGAAAAACGTTAAGTTTCTTTTGCGCTAAAAACTAGAGTACTAAGCTCTTAGAAATGAAACACAGACGACAAACTGAAATGATCCCGAGAAGAAAAAAATGTCGATAACTGAAAAGTTAAAATAAAGTTAAATAGCCTCTAAAATTGAGCTCAAATACTACATTCTTCATGTTAGCTTTAATTCGTAAAACATGTGCTCCATCCATCTTGATGGTGAATTTTAGAGCGAAATATGGCGTTCAGGTCATGGAATTCTTATCTAACTATAGAATATACTATAAGAAAGCTATTTAGATAGAAAAATCATGAAAATGAAAAAAGCCAAAATTTCCAAAATTCTCGTTTTTTCCCAAAAAAGCCGGCTTTTTATGTGAAAAAAACCATCGATTCAAAAAAGCCGGCTTTTTTGCATCTCTAGTATTTAAGCTTTCCTCACAGATCGGAAAACAGCTAACGTACACATGAACGGTGTTGATAATGAAATTGAGCGTCGTTTCCCGCTCAAACTCAATTATATTTCGAGTTAAACTAAATTCACGTTCACATTTTTAAAACGTGTTAGCTCATGATAAATCTCACGAAAAACGAGCGCGCTCAAGCGAGCTAGTTCAAATGGGCGATCTGATTTACAACCTTGTTAAATATTGTAATATCCCACATGATATTGTATACAAACAATACTCTACACTTCTGTTTGTAAACACCATCGCATGATTTTACGACAGTGTATTACCTGACCAGCGAACGAGTGCGGGCGGCCGGTTTTGGAACTAAAATGCAAGCAGCAGTGTTTTAAACTGGATTACTTGTAATGAATCTATCACAATTCTTTCTGTCCTGTTCGTAATAAACCACTTCAAGCATATGCTCAAGTCAGGGGCAAATCCAGGGCGATTGCCCCCCCCCAGAATAGGATATTTTTTATTTTAAAAATAAAACCTAAGAATTTTCCCCTTTGTATTATAAATGTAAAATAAAACTTAAAATAGGTAGGCCTTACTTTTTTATGTTTTACGTTGCACAAGTCAAATAAAGCAATAAATTGCAACAAATTACTTACATTGGCGTTCTTGTTCAAAAAATGTCTACCTTCGAAATCGCAGGTGGCCATTTCTAGAAATTGCAGACAATAGCTACTTCTTTTCTAAAGTTGTTTTATTTTTCTTATTTTTTGCAAAACACTTAAATTGATTTGACTTCGAACGACCGCCCGCAAAACATTCAGCCTGGATCCGCCCCTGGTTCAAGTTAAGACAAACAGTTTCAAAAGTTATTTGCAGAGCATCTTAAGTAATAAGCAAAAAAACAATTACAACAAAAACACATCCTCCATATTTACTTGCGAACAAACTAGCGAGCAGCGTTTTACAGGCTGTCCTGTTTTATAATGACATCGAATAAAACGTAATCAATTTTTATACAATCTGCTTAATTCACGGTAGAAGCCCACTGAATTGTCAATTGTGCTATGTTGTTCTTAAATTGGTAATTTCCATTCATATATCACTATTCATAATACATCTGCATTACTGCAGGAATGGTTCACTACAACCATATAACTTACGGCGTTCTTTATTAAGCGGAAATAGATTAGGCTATGCATAACATCCAAACTGCAACTTTTAAAAACCGTTGGATACACTGCAGAGTGAAACTCGCCGCTCCCCTGTCCCGCCACGCTTGCCAAGAAACTGTTGTAAACACAACAGCAGCGCCATCCTCCCAAAACCGCACTGCTATCGTGGTCAGGTTATACTAAGCACAACGTAGATCTACTATGAGTAGCAGATGACACACCACTGGCTCCTCCTACGAAGCACATGATGACATCGGAGCAGCAACGTCATTGCTACTCTGGAGGCCTATAAACTTGGCAGCAAGTAGCGGATCAATACCAGTTCTCTGGTGTCCCTTCTACTGGTTGCTACGGAGCATTAGGATAACCTGATTCCGAAGCCTCTAGTCTGCCACGAGACTCTTGCCTATTCCTTGTTTCCTGGCTTACCCTGCTTCGGGCCTCTGTTGGGAATCTTACCATAGTTGCTTAGTCTGCTACGGGACTCTGTGACTACTAACTCTCTCACTGCTTGCAACGGAGCATTGGGGATTCCTTCGCCATTCTGTTTAGCCTGCTACTGGACTCTCTGGAGATCCTGTCCTCGACCTCACGGTCAGGGACTACCTAATTTCAACCCGATAATTTAGAGAGAAATTTGTAGTATTTTTTGTAAATACTGTTATATAGTGAGGTATTATAGAATAAAATCGGTAGTGGGAGTCGATTCCGGATCGTGTTTTATTTACCAGCTCTACCTATCAGAAAGTTTTTCAATATGTAGTCAAATCCAGTTCAAATGAAGTTAAATCTCTGTTAACAGTGGAGGAAAATACAAGTATTGTCCTAGATTAGGTATATTCTTCTCGATACAAAATTCAATTATATAGTGTATTCAATTTAACCATTTGTTGCAAATTCACTGAACTTAAGAACTGGTTTCTCATGAAAGTTTGTTAAGAGACTTTCAGAGACATTCATGAAGCTAAGATTAGTTCATCACGATAAAAGACTATATAAAAAATTATAAAATCTTGATGATTCATTGTATACTTACTTTCATTGTAAGTTGAAGCGACATATTGTACCACAGTGCAGTAATGTTCGTCATTTTCAACTTTTATTTCTCAAACTTCTTTGTTCTCGTAAAGTTAGAATTGTATTCGATATTTTTCTCTACTGTAAAAGTCTATCGGATTTTTTTTTTTTCTGAAGCGACGATTGGGGACTAAACATAGTGGATATTAAAAGGATACGAACAACGTAACTTTCAAGAATTGTAAATACTCGGTAATGTTTTCAAATATGAAAGAAGAAACGGCAAGGAAATTCCTATGAAGGTTGCAAAATGTTGCCAAAAACATCCAACTCAAATGTCTCGTTTTTTGTTCCACCTACAATCAGAGTAAATGGAAGTGTATGAGTAATGGCAAACCATTCTCCAATCGAGTATGAAACAGCCAATGGAGAACCCTGAAATAGACAATTAGCCAATTAAAATGTTCGAAACAATTCCTAGACACTTCTAAATGGTAATTACGTCCTTACTCGCATAATTTCCATGTACTCTATATAATACTACACTATCATCTATTGTCATAAATATGGTAAAAGCTATATAGTACATTATCTAGGAGTAAATAGTTGCGCTTCTTTGTGACAAAGTATTTTTACTTGTTATACGATGTGAGACATGGTTTAAAATACTGTTCATCCCTTATGACAGCTTATTGATGTTACAAAGATTTCATAGAATTTAGGGCTAGTTCATTGACGTTAGCAGCACATAAACTTGGGAAGGGGGGGGGGTAGGGTACCGGGCGACTGGGGTATATGGAATACTCTCAGGTAAGCGAGGGATCTGGGAGTCGTCCCCGAAAATTTCGTACATTCTATTTTAAAGCATTTTTCACTTTAAAAAGCAAACTTTTTTTTTAAATTTTTGGATATTTTTACCTTTGAATTTTTTTTAAAATGTGGTACTAAGAAAATCTCACAGACTTCACAGTTTGTTTTTCAAACAGTAAAATTCAACTTTGTTTTACAATTTTAGTTACACCTTAAATGATAGCATTGGAAGCTTTTGAACTGTATGTTTAGGAGAATGTAGAGATTTAGCTGGGTCGTCCTGAAAACAAACGAGAGGGTATTAGATATGGTGGTGGAAAAAAGACCAATTTTAGATATTATTAAGAAAAGGAAGAGAAACTGGGTGAGACATTGGCTATGAAGGAGCTATGTCATAAGGAATGTGTTAGAGGGTATAATGGCAGGAAAGAGAGGGAGAGCGAACAAGACTACAATTAATGGACTATATGAAAAACAGAAAAATCGCACATGAAGATGAAGAGGTTACCAGAAAACCGCGGAGAGCTCCTCGTGGCTAAGCGGTTAGCGTACGCGCCTTTGGCGTGGGAGACCCGGGTTCGATTTCCAGCGAGAGCTCATGTGGTTCGGATTCCACGTTAATCAGTAGGTCCACGTCTCATATAGCCTCGCTGCTGAAGGGGACGCTAAACTAAAATCAACTCAACTCAAGAAAACCGCGGAGCATGGAAGCTCCTCAATTGATGGAAGTGACCTGCCAATAATGTCAGTAAAACTATGATGATAATAATAAATGATACTAAGTGTATGTCAAAAAGAAAATAATGATGAAAGGTAGTGTGAAGTGAATACTGAGAAAGAATAAAGTTTTGAAAATAGGTTTTAGGCCTACAACTAATATAAATGAAGCTCAATAATGCATAGTTAAAAAATTAGTTGAAAATTATGCTTTTCTTAAATAGCTAAATGAACTCGGTTTGCAGCCCGCTATCTAAACAAAAACAGTTATTTACAGTTTACTCCACCTTCACCTTCATAGGGCCAGAAACTGACTGCCTTTTTTCAGTTGGAAACAAATTCTACTTTTCATATCCACTTTGTTTAACATTGTTTTGTGAACTTAGAAAACTATTGCATGGTTGAGCCTCTTAAGATACTTGAAATACTGGGGGACGAAAACTTTCACAAATATTGGGGACACGTCCCCGGTGGGATTGACGCCCGTGATTTAATTACGTTTAATCGAACATTTTGTTAAAGCAGCGTTTTATTCAATATTCTCGATAAATTTCATCATTACTCATTTCATGCAATTATATAGTAGACAATTAAACAAAAATGATATCGGGAACCGCACGCATATACCACACACAACTCACGTATGCTCATCTATGTAGCTACATTCTAATTTTTATTAACTACTGAGATATAAATTTTGCTTATACCAGGGCATATCCAGAACTTTCTTCAGCAAAAGGCACAGATTTGAAAATAAATTGATATTTTTTATATATATATTTATGGCGGGAAGAGCAAAATTTGACATTTCTATATAATAGCAAATTCATTTTATTGACCATTTTCGTATGTTATTTATAAAGGAGCATGGCTAGTTTCAGTGCCGTGCCGTGGAAAATCAGCGCCCAAGGCAAGACACATTAGGCACGGAGTTCCACAAGGATCAATATTAGGTCCTATACTTTTCCTTATCTACATTAACGATCTTCCTGATTATATAGTTCCAAACAAAAGCGTACTTTTTGCGGATGATACAAATATTTTAGTTGAAATTCCAAATAACATTTGCTCCGAGGAAATCATATTTAAGAACACGACAGATAAAATTACAGAATGGATAAAAGCAAACCAACTTAACTTAAATGCAGCGAAAACAACTTTAATGAGTTTCAATGAAGGAAAACTGAACTCTCTAAATATACATCAAATACGTATAGACGGGGTACTCATACAGGTATCTGACTCTTGTAAATTTTTAGGGATAAAATTGGACTCTAAGTTAACATGGGACGATCACGTGAATGATTTGTTGAGGAAACTAAGTGCAAAAATATATCTTATACGTAAAGTTAGTAAGATTCTAACTACAGAAACATTGAAAACAATTTATTTCGGATTGATTCAGTCAATTCTATCGTATGGAATCATTTTTTGGGGTAATACCTGTTATGCAAAGAAAGTGTTTACGATGCAGAAGAAAATGTTACGAATAATGTTATCAGTACCGTTTCATACACCAAGTAGACCACTGTTTCAGAAACTTAAAATATTACCATTGCCGTGTATATACATTCTAGAAACAACATCATTTATACATATGAATAAAAGAAACTTTCAACTCAACTCGGACCTACACGAATACAACACAAGAACAACGAATCATATTCATATCCAAAATTTCCGACTAACAAGAACTCAAAATTCGTTACACCACATAGGAATAAAACTTTATAATAAATTACCAGATCGTGTCAAACGAATGCCAAACTTGCAGTTTAAAAGACACCTCAAGTTACTGTTACTCAAACATCTTTTCTATGGTTTAGATGAATATCTTCACTGTGATCTTTCTTTATAATGTAAATATCAAAATTTATTTGAATTTTAAAATATATAAAACAAGGTAAATTTATATTTTCTCTAAAAGTACACTTAGTTTGTTTTATTGTTACGTATATATTTTATATTATTACTTTATATATTGTATTATTATATATTATTTTTTTAATAATTGTAATACTAATTGTAGCGTATCTCTTGCAATTATTATTATTATAACTTGTAATATTAACTGTATCTCTTGACGAAGCCATGAACGCTAAGTTCTTACGGCGGAAAATGAAATAAATAAATAAATAAATAAATAAATAAGTATACGACGGCGCTATCGTACATATGAGTGAGGTCCACAGACCAGCCGCGAAGTGCCACCATGATGGGCGCAAAGCGTAAGTAAACTTTCAAATATAAACCCTGCTTTCCTTTGATTTTGAGCACTCTTTATTCCTTTTTCCTTCCATTTTATATATATATATATCTTTTCTTGTTTACTCCCGAATTTTGTGTCCCCTTACTTCACCGACCGGGGCTTTCGTTCCGCTTGTCCCGCCCCCCACGGCATGGCACTGGCTAGTTTTGTTGCTGAAACAGGAGCATGGTTAAAAAGTTAGAAAAGTGATACCCATTCAGTCACATTTACAACATTTTCATTAATTTTAATTCAAATTTTTATTACACTATTTTCACCTTACAAAAAAATATTCCAATTCTACTAAGAGATCCATTGTAACTAATTTTAATAATATTTTTTATGTGAGAAGACTTCAGTTCACCTAGATCTTCCACTGATATCATCACAATTGAACTTAGGTGACCAAAGGTAAGTTATTTTAATTTCGTACGAACTTATACTATAGGCCTACTTCAAAATGATTTAACTTTGGTGGTATCAACAGGGTACACATTTAATTAGGAAGCTAACGGTGTGGTGTAGGGAGACCGTTTTGAATATAGAGGTTAGTTGAAGTTTAAGAAAAAATCACTCAACTTTAAACTTTTCTGAGTAGACTTTTTTAGAACTGCACAAAACATATTAATATATACAATCTTCACAAGGTAAAAAAAATATACAAAAGATTTTAGGTTTTGATAGCATTAAACATCACATAATGTCAGTACTGTTAAAAACTTTGAAAGATAACAAAATTTTGGCATCACAACCTTCAAAGCTCTTATAGAAAATTCAAACAACACTATCACGTATTGACTCAACACTATCTGCAAAAGTTTTAGATGGGTTCATTCTACAAGTTTAGGAAGGTGAATTGTTCATCATTCTGTATGTGAATAAAGCTGGGTTAAAGCATATGTATGAAGTTGTTAAGAGCAGTTACTTCGATAACAGCAAGAAACTGTAAACAGAATCATAAGAATAGCACAATTAACACACAAACAATACGCTACTATTTACTAAGTTCATCACATGTAAATTAAACTGTCTTATATTATTTTTCTGTTATTCCAACTAATCTCTAATCACATTTAAACCTCATTTAAAATTTCTTGGTCTGTAAAGGAATTAGTAAATATAATTATTGTAAAATTTAATACTTCAAGTTTGATTCGCGCTGGAACAGCATTACAGTGGTTTCGATTCTACCTTAAAGTGTAGGTCTGTGTCTGACATTCAATGCGGAAGAGAGACACTAAACTTGAACAAATAAGAACATTCATCTTCTAACATAGTTACGGTTTATTAACACCCATAATACCCTTTCACTTCTCCTACATTCTCCCCGATCCTAAAATGAACATTTTCGCGTTTCAGGCATTTGTTTATATTAAAGATTAGGGATTTGTCTATTGCGGAACATGTTTTAGACTCAAAGATCATAAATTTTACGTAGAGATAGAGGAAAATTATTACTGAGAAATATAAATAATATTATTGAGGTGAATTAACTTGTAAAATGTATTTAATACCCTATGATATGTTGAAGAAAATAAGAATTAGATCAGATGATATTTCCGTTCAAGGGTCTGCACATCCAAAAGTCCACATGGACCTACCAAGGTCTGTGGAGCAATATATAGCTAGACAGCATGGTAAAGAGTGTTTCCGTTTTGCGAGAAGAGCTTGAATGACCTCTACATTCAACAAATAAATTGGATTCGAGTCCAGATGTGGCTAACAACTCACAGAACAGGAGAAAGTGTCGTTCGCAACCTCACGTGGCATATGAAGACAAGTTAAAATGAATTAAGCCCACAAATAGACTCTAGTTGTTGGTATCTGTCTTACATGGTCAGTCTTACAAAAACTGAAATTCTCTAAAAAGACTGCTGAAACCATAAAACAGTGTTAACATTCATAAAACAACATTAATTTGGGATAATGGCAAAATCCAAACACATAATAGTCACGTCATCAGTTTATTTTATGGCTTGAGATATCTACAACTTGAATCCTACAGAAAAACATGCCCATCTGTAAATTACATTTTGTGTTAACCGATTCTTATGTATCTTATCTATCTTATGTTGTCTTATATTGTCACGATTAGTCATAACCATTTCCGTTTAGGTCTTGCTTCAGAACCCTTTATATGAAAATGCAATTACTTAGAGCGGGTATTTTACGCTCCCCAGTGCTTTCGTGCATTTGAATAAATCATACAAAGACGATGAGAGTACAAATATGTAGTTTATTTTAAAATGAGTTTCTCATGACCAAAAAGAAAGGTTACAGGGAAAACTATTATTTTCTTGCTCGCCATACCTTGACTGAATCGAAATCTACGATCATAGTTAACTTTTTCACACAATGTAATTAGTATCAGCAGTAATTTAAACAAATGATCATAATTACGATCTCGGTCAAAATGAAATCTTTCAGGTTTACGTCCCACGATTATGCCGGCCAGCCTAAAGGAAACGATACTGGAGAAATGAATGAAATGGTGGAATGAGGTAGAAGGAAACGGGGGAACCCCGAGAAAACCTACATACACGGTGTTTGTCCACCACAAAGCTCATTTGGCGTGGGCTGATATCGAACCAACAATCCCATGCACCAGTGGTTAACGCTCTATCACTGAACCACCGCGGTCCACCATTGCAGTCAACTTACACTACGACTTTATATTTACACTGTGTTGCATTGACTCCACCCTTTGTAATGAGAAGTAAATATTACCGTTCAGAAGTCACGATAGCAAGCATTTACAGCTGTTGTTCTAACAAAGTGATACCTTTGGATATTGAAGACTATTAATGTATTGTATGTTGTAGCGTTCATTCGACCATACTTTCATTATCTGTTGTTAAATGAACTAACAATTGAGTATCAAAACTTGTTCTACGTAATTGTTAACCTAAAACTGTGAGGTCTTCAGTTGAGTTGATTGAGTTTAACGTTCCGTCCACCAGCGAGGCTGGTACGTGGACCTACTGACTAACGTGGAATTCGAACCACACGAGTTTCCACCGAGAATCGAACCCTGGTCTCCCACAACAAAGGCGCATACGCCAACCGCTTAGCTACGAGGGAGCTCTTGAATCGTGTATCCTGATCATGAGAGATACATTAGTAAATAATTATATTATTTAGACTAGATATATAAAGAAAAATATAATAAAGGAAAATCTAAAGAAAAATAATATAAAAGTTAAAAGATAAGCAGTTATCCTTTTCCAAAAAAGTTAAATATGTACAGGAAGGACTTTATATATATAAAGCTTTTTTTATCTGATGCTGAACAAATTTCTGAAACTATATATTTGATTCCCTCTGCCATTTAGAACGGACAAAGCTTCAATCTTGTCTGTGTTACGGTCTGCTTTAATACAATCTCTAGAATAAGTTCCTATCCACAGTCTTTAGTAGTATGTAATTGATTAATCATTATTCCTTAAGGTGCAATATTCGAAGCAATCTGTGAACTGAATGCATTCATATGCTCGTAACACGTATTATAGAATCCATGCTTATGGATTAACATATCTTATGTGAAACAAGAATTGTCAACAATCCCTTTAATCAAACATCTAGTATCTGAGTCTCCTCGGTTTTATGTAGTACGGTAGGTCCTTCGATACGTGATTATCTATTTAATCCTTTTCATAATGCTGATACATATTAAGCTTCTGATCTGTACAACTTAGCTTTTCAGAAAACAGACAACCAAGATCAGTAAGTTATATTGAACACAAATGAAAAATATCATCTCTCACATGTTAGTATTTAGTTATTCTATTTTCGACTAAAAGCTTTACGGGTCTGCTGATACTTCTTAATTGTATGTCTTAATACACGATGCCTTCGAGTTGATGTAAGATTGAATTTCTTCGCAAAATATGGTGTTTCTTCTATGTCAAAATGTTTGCTAAAATGCTATTTCAGATTAAACCTCCTTCCACACAAGATGCATACAAGTTATTTTACATCTGTATGTGTTTTCATATGGACTATCAAATTTGGTTGAAACTTAAAGCTCTTCTGACATATCTCACACACATAAGGCCTCTCACCAGTATGTGTTACCCAGTGACTTTTTAAAGTCTTTTTAAGATTAAACCCCTTTCCACACTCAAGACAGACATGAGGTTTCTCTTTACTATGTGTCATCCTATGGATTTTGAACTGTGGTAAGCAATTAAATCCTTTCCCACAATTATTACATGTATAACGTATGATTTCTAAATGTGTGACTATATGTTTTCTCAAACCTGATTTAAGTTTAAATCCCTTGCCACAATTATCGCAGATATGAGGCTTTTCATCTGTATGTAATTGCAAATGTTCCCTGTAATTTGATTTAAAATTAAAGTTTTTCCCACACTTTTCACATACATAATCCCTCTCACCTGTATGTATTACCATGTGTTCTTTCAAGGTTGTTTTAGAACGAAATTTCTTCCAACACTTACCACACGTAAAACGTTTTTCGTTTCCGTGATTTAATATGTGCTTTCTTAAATAAGATTTATCATTATATTCTTTACCACACTTAAGACAGGCATACAGTTTCTCATTTTTATGTATTAAGATGTGGCTATCCAAAGTGTCCTTCCGCCTAAAGCTTTTCCCGCACTCTTTACACATATACGGTTTTTCATCCGTGTGTGTTGATAAATGTCTTAAAAAAATTGATCTTCGCATAAGCACCTTTCCACACTCATTGCACTTATAAGGTTTCTCATTCATATGTGTAGGCACATGTTTTTTTAATTTTAATTTATTTTGAAATATCTTACCACACTCATTACATGCGACAGCGTTATCATATGTATGTGTTAACTTATGCTTTTCAAAATTAGATTTCTGAATAAACCGCCTCCCACATTCCTGACATCTAAAAGGTTTTTCACCTGTTGCTCCTCTTATGTATCCTCTGGAATTTAGTCTCCTCTTAAATCCCTTTCCACATGTATCATATATATAAGTTTCTTCATCTAAATTTGTTATTATGTGTTTTCGTAACTTTGATCTTGGACTATATCCTATTTCACTCTCCATCCACGAATCGGATTTCTCACCTGGATGAGATAACATTTCCTTCTCTGAAAGAAGTCTACTGCTTTTCCTGAAAAGATTACATTTATGAAAAGGGTGACTATTGAAATAACAAACCGAACTGGAAATTGCAATATATAATACCTGCAATCTAAAGAATGGAAACTACTACAGATACAGTTTAAACACGTAAAAAGTTACATACATTTATATCAGTACGCTGTCAGTATGGTAAATTAGAATTGAGTCACCTATAAATTGGGTACTTGCAATACACAGTAGATAGTAGTTGCATAGGTTTTACATAAAGCATATACTAATAAGAAATCCCTGTTAATCTACTTTAATGTATTATTATATGTTGTATATATATCAAATGTATGAAATGTGTGGGTACATAGGACAAGTATGTTAACTAAAAATATTATGAAAAGGATAGAGATGAAAGTTCTTCAAAATAGGTATTTTTCAATTTAAAATTCTGTACCTTTTCCAATTGCAGCAGCCGTTAAGATACTACACTGATAACGCGCCTTATGTACAGAAATGAGAAAACAACATCGTCAGTTCTGCAGGTTGTTCCCTCGTCTTTACTATACCAACAATAGAACATTATTGAAATGAGATTTCGAGTATTCTAGGTTCCCTTGCTGATAAATATGAACGTTTAGCTTGTCATTATTGGTGACGTTACTTCCCATTCAAAGAGCTTGCTGAACTGGAAGCGATACTTTCGAAATGAACAAAGGATGCGGTACCAGTATGAAGCCCGAATATCTGATCCAGTTGGCAAAAATCCACCCTTTGAAATTGAAAATTGTGAACCTATTTATAAAGTCATTCTTCTGTTTTCATTCTTTCGTATCCTACTCATAACTGAGTTGATTTATGGCCCGCGGCTCTTGATACGTCTGGTATATACACGTGTCTTAAATTGGACGGAAATGCACGAATAGTGAACACATTTGTAATGCAAAATGCCAATTCTAGTGGGAGATACAAAATATGTAATACCACGACTATGTACGAAACAATATGCGACAGCAATCTATGAAATTGCTGAAAAATAACCTTGCCAGAAATAACAATGCACTGACTGAGGTCGACGTTATATTTGACAGTCCAAGAAGAGTCATAGCGTAAGTCTAGATCAAGCACGGCCCTTGCGAGCAGTACGTCAAGTGAAAACAAGACAGCCCTCAGCCGAAGTGGGAAGATGGTTCAATGCTTCCCAACAAATAGTTCTCAGTATATGGCAGTAGTTCCAGCGGACAAGAACGAACACGAAACGACTAGGGTAATGCACAGTAAATGGGGAGACCGTTATTTCATTTTACGACTGATCTCCGTAAATGCATGATTCAAGCCCACATCGGTGAGGTCTCTGCTGCAACTGGTACCTCAATTTCACGACAAAAGATATACCAGTACTTCAATAACGTATGACTTCATGTGAAAAAGCCAGTATATATATATATATATATATATATATATATATATATATATCTCCCCCTCTCCTCCATCACAGATAGGAGCGATATACGATGTTCCCAAGAACAATGAGCATTTGTACTATTTAGCAATGCATCATGATTCAGTCCACATTGAGACTCTTCAGATGTTTTAAGTGCGGAGAGAGGTTGGGATCCGTTTCCATCGCTACAAGATCCGATATTACATTACTAATTTAATGGCATCATCTAGATTTTTGGACGAACCTCCATTTATGAGATGGACTAAAAACCCTTGACTCCTCAGACGTATCGTGATTAAATCATTGTATTCATTTTTAAGATATTCAGAAAGTACTGATACCACAGTTTCGGTACATGAAAATTAGCACCATTCTTGTCGTGCAGTAATATTAATAACTGAATTATTCAATGGGAATGATATTTCACTGATTGCATGGCTTAAGAGTTTTCCGAACTTGAGGCCCATTAAGTATGTGTCGGATATACGAGAAAATTTCCAGCTCATCCTCATCACAATCCAAAAAAGTCCGCATCTCAAAGTTGTCCCGCTAACTTCTCTAAATTCTCATCACAGCACGCGAAAATGTATGGCATGTATTACAGTTCTAAGAGAACACATTTCATATTACTGATTATTAAACGTACCTCATTGTCGAATACCGTGACAATCATATGTTATTCGACAGAATAGAAATCGAGTTGTTACGAATTTCAAATTTGATCTCTTCGAAAACATTGCATAAGTAGCATGTGAAACTGGCTTTTAAACTCTTGATCACTCTCTATATGTAACGCTCTCTACATAAAAAATCAAAACCTAAAAGTGAAACTGTATTTCTCTAAGAGAATGATCGCAAATGCTTAATGGATAAAAAAATCAAACTTTTATTTTTCTATATTTTCGCGGGATCTGGTAAATAAGGGGATCATCCCTTCCAAGATGGATCGAAATGAAATGAAATAAAATACTTAAGTTTTATGTCCAATGCTTATGTCGGCGAGGCTAAAGGAGACGGTGGTGATGACATATGAATGAAATGGTGGAATGAGGAAAGTGGGAGGAAACGGAGAACTCTGAGAAAACTCATGCAAACGGTGTTTGTCAAACACTAACCTCATTTGGTGTGAGCTGGGGTCGAACCACGGACCCCATGCATCAGAGGTGAATGCGCTACCACTGAGCCACCGCAGCCTCCAAGATGGATTGACTTTAACACAGAAAACAAATATGCAAACGCAGTATTAATTGGAAATATATATATATATATATATATATATATATATATATATATATATATTAAAATTACATAACACCTAATTTTACGGTAATATATGTATACGCGTACTAGTTGTTTAAAGGAGGAAAATGAAGGAAATCTCAAAGAAAATACAAATTAACCTACTTATTGATTTAAACTTTATAACATAGATCCTTTACATGGAAAAGGCATTCAGAGAAAATTTCCTTGAAAACCAAACAGAGCTTGATATATTATTATGCTAGAGTTCGTCCACTTTTATTATATGACATGATAAACAAGTCAAAACTTTGAATTTTAGCTTATTTAGATACTATGTAGCTTTCCAACATACTTTTACAATAATATTGAACATTATGATTTCAGTTTAGTATTTTAAAATAAGTTTCAGAAAGAAAAGACCTTCATACACTGTCGCTAAAAAAAAAAGAAAAAATCCTTGCAAGGTTCAAAACCTGAGAAGATGTATAACTTAATGAGTAGTTTATATTATTTATTCTCAAAGTACTAGAGTTACATTATTTCACTGACTGATTTTTATTTAATATAGTAGTTAGGTTTTCTTTAATCTTAGGTAAACAGGCATTTTAGTATTAGTATTTAAATTTTGTCTCATATTGAGTAACAATTACTGTTTTTCCTTTTAATAATAAGATAAGCGGAGAAAGTTACGTCAGTAAAGCAGAGAAACACATACGTCTTAAATACATGCACATACTCTTGTATCATAATGTCACTTCTGATTTAAAAAGAAATCCTCTACGACAATCGTGAACGGCCAGGACAATGGTTGGGCCCTGATCAACGTCCAGTATAATCTTTAAATCTAGACGCCTACACGCAGAAGTTGAAGTAATATAATAATATCTCCTTGGTATGAATAATATCAACAACTACAAATCATAGAAAAATATATATTAAACAAAATAAAAGTCAAAAGTTATTATCTCTGATTTTCATTAGGACGAAATATATGCAATTTGAACACACAGACCTTAAGGTGAAGTTATAAAAATTAAATACGCATTTCGAGCAATGTTAGAAGTGTGCGAGGGATGGTACATTCAAGTACGACACGAGAAAGTAATGATTTGCTCGAGCTATAAAAGTACATCTCGGGTTATTTTGTTGATCCATTCGATCATGCTTTCTTTGCCCGAAATTTGGAATTACATTAGACGCCGTCTTTTCACAATATGTTAGTAGATCGCGCAACACATGCAAGACACATTCTTGTCAAATTTGTTGTTCATTTGTCCACTCAGCTAGTGCAACGTGTCACCATTAAGTGCGATCCTAAAAAAAAAAAAGAAAAAAAACGCAAGATCCTAAGTTCCTTCCATCTTTTATTAATTGAACTGTTTATGATATTACTCTTACCTAAAGTAAATGAAAAAGAGGATAAGTTATATATATGAGGAGCTTTTTTCGAAAAAGGAACATTTACATAATTGCTTATTTTATTAGAAAAGGAAAAGATGACCTGAATGAGCATTTCAAATGTGTCGTTTTGAATAAACAAGTACACACACTCACACAGAAAAAAAAACCTTGAACGAAAATACGAAAACATTTTTGGCGTGTTTCTTTTTGAATGAGAAATACCTAACGGAATAAGCATAGTGAATGTGGTAAAAACGACTGACTTTACATGGCGTTTTTTATAATTTTTTTTTTGCTTGCGTAAAACTATAGAACTCATCACAAAAATTCAGAAACTGTTTGAAAGTACATGTAGACAAATTTTAATGTTTCCTTTTCAGATAAGCTCTTCATATGTATACAGGGTGTTTCAAAGAAACACCTACAAGGTTTGGGAGGTGATTCTTGAACCAAGATAAGACCAAAAGTATGGACTAACCTGGGTGCAGACATGCATCCTTTCGGAATTATAGGTTGCCGAAAACATGAAAAAATGAACTTTGAAGGCCCATAGCTACAAAACTATGAGAGTTACCGTAGTCGGATCAAGACTTCACTTAGGAACTAGTATGTGCCCTATCCAAAAGTCCATGTTTGAGAATCCTAAGATACACAAGTAAGTTTTTATAGAGGGAGTTTGGCTACGGGCATATAATCTGAAGTGTTAACCAACCAACTACATCTATAAAAATTGTTCCGGAAGTACCGCAGGATTCTGAAATTTGGATGGGGCACATACCAGTTCCTAAGTGAATTCTTGAGCCGACTACGACAGGCCCCATAGTTTTGGAGCTATGGACCAATAAAATTAATTTTTTCATGTTTCCGGCAGCATATAACTTCGAAAGGAAGCATCTGTGCACCCAGGTTGGTCTATACTTTTTGTTTTATCTTTGTGTCAGGAATCACCTGCCAAACGTTGTTGGCGTTATTTTGAAACACCCTATATATATAAAGAAATACATTACATAAACGTACCTGAGTTTCTGAGAATTAATTCCAATTTCTTGACAAACTCTTCCGTAATCGTTGAATGCAGCTATTGTATTATATTCGTAGCATGCTAAAGGGACTGTAGGATTAGTTACTGAAGTATCTCCCAACTTAGATAACTTACTGTCATTATCTTCATTTATCCTCTTTTCCCCTTGTTTTTTATATTCCAAATATGACAAAGATGTTAAAAGAGCATCCTTGTGTTCCAGAGCAATGTGATTATTATTATGTAGTTCATAATTGAAATCTTCAATACAGTCCCTTTCTTTTTTCATTTGAACTTCCATTGAAGCCATTAAGCTAACTCAATTGGCGTTTCGGACTGGAAACTTTCAATCTTCAGTGACTAAGAGTTGCAAAGAAT